>NC_090450.1:208842834-209145865 GCF_031143425.1 Pleurodeles waltl | reverse complement strand
GCAACATTCGTTGTATGTCCACAAGGCCAAGCGGCAACATCAGTTTAGACAAATAGATACGAAACAAAATTGATCATCACCTCAATCACCATCAAACAGTTCTTCAGCCTCAATAATTAGTTAAAGTGAAGAAAGTAATTTTTCCATGTCAATGCTTACCTCAGAAAAGTGTGCACATGTTGGACTGATTGACTGAGGAGAAAAGTCAGTCAAGGAAAAGTCAACATGTTAAAGTAACAAAAACATACAAGAACTGTCCAAAGATTACACTGAAAATAAATGGATGTTCAATACATTTCATTATCGATAGTGGTGCTTCGATAAATATAATGTCTGTAGAAAAGTCCACTGAGCTGTCTGTTACCACGGCTTACGCGATCAAAGACCAAAGTGTACACTTAAGCTGCATTAACACCAATGAAAAGTAAAGGTTTGTTTATGGTGAAACATAAGAAAACTAAGGTGCAAGCACCGATCCATGTGCTTCAAGGTATAGAGGCAAGGGCCTGCTTGCTCTGTCTCTGCATGGCTGCTGACATGGGACTGATGTCAGTGAATTACAAAATGACAACATGAATGCTCATCATGAGATAGTAAGTCAATTCTCTTCATTGTTTCATGGTTTAGGAAAATTAAAGACTGTGAAAGTAAGACTACATATTAACACAGATGTCTATCCTGTTGCTCGGTGACATAAACAAGTTACTTTTCATTTACAAAAAGCTGTTGAAAAAGAACTTGAATCATTACTTAATCATGACTTTATTGAACATTCCACTGGTACAACACCATTAGTTTCTTTCATAGTAATAGCACCTAAAAGGACTATGAAGGAGCTGTCAATGCACATATGCTTCAACATGCTCCAGGTGAACAAAGCAATTGAACGAGAGCGACATTCAGGGCCACTCATTGCTAACATGATCACACAATTGAATGGTGCCAAAATCGTCTCTTAACTTGATTTGAATAAAGGTTATCATCAGTTCGAACTAGAAGAATGCTGCAGATATATTACAACCTTTGCTACAGATATTCGTTTTTTAGATACAAGAAGCTTAGGGCCTGATCTATATTTCGCCAGACAGGTTTCTCCATCATAATGGTGGCATGATAGCCTGTGCGCTGAAATATAAATTCCATAGGATAAAATAGGATTTACATTTCGGCAGATGGGCTATCTGTCACTGTTGTAGCGCAGTAACCCATCTGCCAAAATCTAAATCAGACCCTTTGTTTTGGTGTGTCATCAGTTGCAGAACTTTTCCAGGACGTCATACGCCGGATCATACAACCTGTTGTGAGTGCATTTCACTATAGCGATGACATACTGTTTTTTGGTGCTACACAGAAGGAGCACAATAGAGCCCCTACACCAGTATGTCAATTACTCAGTGATGCAGGTTAGATTTTGAACGCAGGCAAGTGTGAGTTCAATAAGACAAAACTGAAATACTTTGGCCATATCTTTTCTGATGGAGGCATGATGCATAATCCTGCAAAACTACAAGCCTTGATGAATGCTGAACCCCTACAAGATGTTTCAATGGTATGTTCTTTTCTTGGAATGGGCAGCTACTATTTACAATACAAGAGTTAACAAAGAAAAATGTTTCCTTTAAATTGTTGCAAGAATGTGAAAAGAGACTCAGGAGACTCAAGCAAGCCACTGAAAATGCCAGAAAAAAGCATACTTCAATCCAAAGATCCCCACTGAGATTATGGTTGACGCTAGCACCATTGGTTTAGGTGCTATAATTGCACAACATAGTGGACGCTCAAATGCAAGACAATACATTGTGGCCTGTGCTAGTAGGAGTTTATTTCAAATAGAACATGCTTACTTGCAGCCTTAAAAGGAAAGTTTGGCTGTAGTATGGGCGTGTGAACATTTCCATGCATTCCTGTACGGAAAGCCTTTTACACTGGTGACTGATCATCAAGCTTTGCTGACCATTTTTCGGCAATCCAAAAGCCAAGATGCCTCCTTGAATTGAACGATGGGATTACGATTGCAAGAGTATGATTATACAACTGTGCATCGACCAGGAAAGGCTCAAAATTCTGCTGACTGCTTTTCGAGAGTGCCTATTCAAAGTCATGGTACTCCATCAGAAATGGCTCAGGCCTACATCAATTTCATTGTCAAGTCATACACATCTGCTACTGTATTATTAGCCCAGATTGTCACTGCTATGAGTCATGATAGTGACTTGCTAAAATTAATCAATATAATTACACATTATTTGTGGAACAAACATGTTCATCCGCTAAGTAATGATGATGAATATCAAAAGTACAAGAATGTAAAAGACAAAGGCGGTCATTCCGACCCTGGCGGTCATTGACCGCCAGGGCCGGGGACCGCAGGAGCCCCGCCAACAGGCTGGCGGTGCTCCCAAGGGCATTCTGACCGCGGCGGTACAGCCGCGGTCAGAAACGGAAAACCGGCGGTCTCCCGCCGGTTTTCCGCTGCCCTGAGGAATACTCAAGCTGCGCCGCCATGGGGATTCCGACCCCCTCACCGCCATCCTGTTCCTGGCGGTCGTGACCGCCAGGAACAGGATGTCGGTGAGGGGTGTCCTGGGGCCCCTGGGGGCCCCTGCAGTGCCCATGCTAATGGCATGGGCACTGCAGGGGCCCCCGTAAGAGGGCCCCTAAAAGATTTTCAGTGTCTGCATTGCAGACACTGAAAATCGCGACGGGTGCTACTTCACCCGTCGCACCCTTCCCACTCCGCCGGCTCCATTCGGAGCCGGCTTCCTCGTGGGAAGGGGTTTCCCGCTGGGCTGGCGGGCGGCCTTCTGGCGGTCGCCCGCCAGCCCAGCGGGAAACACAGAATAACCGCGGCGGTCTTCTGACCGCGTAGCGGTATTCTGGCGGTTCCCGTTTGGCTGGCGGCGCCCGCCGCCAGCCAAAGTTGGAATCACCCCCTAACACCTCTGATATCTGTGCAGCTATAGTAGCTAATGGCAGGAACCTCCCCATGGAACATACATACCTAAATTAGGGGGTGAGGATGACATGTGCAACTATTTCCAGAAATAAGACAAAGGCACCAGTACACTCAAATGCCAATGCCCATAGTTGACACATACATCAGCCAAAGTAAACAGCAATAGGAGCCACACAGCACTAAGGACACACACATGCTGCATACGTCAGGGTCTCTCATGTGCCTGGCTTACAAGGCAACATCACTAATGTCATACTGCTCAGACAACAACATTGAGGAGGGGACACATGCAACTGGTCACTGAAACACACCTGCACAGTCTGAGAACGAAATAGGACATTGATACGATAAACAGGGCAATCCAATTAAACACACATTACCAAACATCAGCTGGAAACATCAACAATGTCTACATCCATATCACATCGTAACATTGCCATGCATAGGATATGCCACATAACAATTACAATTAGGACAATGTGAATAAAAAGATTTTGGGGCAGGTCCTGAGAGGCAAGTGTGCTGCCAGGGCAATCACAGGACCCACAGCCAGTGAAAGTGTAGTGTGGTTAGTTTTACGTATCCTTTGCGCATTAGCTTCAGGCTTTAGGCCTTTGTGCACTTTGCCCTGAATGTATTTTATTCATTTGCTGACAGCTTAGAGCCTCTGTGCACTTTGCTCTAAATGCTTTTTATTAGGCTTCGTACTGTTATTTTTCAAATAGCCAGTTCTACGGTGTTGTTTTTAATTCATATCACACTGTTTTGCCTACTTCAGCACTGGAGTTCTCCATAACATATTCACTCTGTGCTTCAGTCAATGATAAAGTCTGGTACATTGCCGATAGACGTGGTAGGAGTTTAGATTTGGCATTGCTGCGTAGGGACATTTTGTGATCACGATGACATGTTAGTTATAAAATCACTTCCTTGTCCCAATACACGCAAGAGGGAGATTCCGACCAGAGAACCACAACTAGACACTGACTGCCTCGTTGCAGATGCTGAACCAGATCACAGGCCTTTGCTCAGGTATGAGGGCTGATGTCTCCCCAGTGATTCGGAAAGGCAAGCTAGAAGCTTAACATGCTGTGCTCTAAATAGAACAAGCAGAGGGAGAGTAGAAACTGTTAGGCACTATGATAGCTTTGTTCTTATGTTTTACTCTCCTGGTGACTATTTCAATCCTACTATGTTGTATTGTTCTGGTTATTGCGGCTCACGCCTTATTATCTAAAATACAGTTGTTTTATTAAAACATTATATAAAACTTATACTGTCTTTGTCATTTGTATATGAGATCATATTGTAAATGAGAGAGTTGGTTTGGATCTGAGTGACCACGACTTCCCTGAGAAGTTCCAAAGATGTCATGCGCTCGGCTGCCTAAACATTTCTTCCCCGTGGGAGAAATGAGGCACTGCTAGTTAGCCGGAGCAAAAAACGGATTTAGGGTGACAGAGTTCTTTACAAGTGGGTCAGACTCAGTCCCCCACACCGTTATCGATCCTGCTGCCTAGAAATCCAGTAGTCTAATTTAGGATAATGAAAGCCCACGCGACAAAAGTTCTCACCATAAGAATAGATATACACGGAGGGACGAGTAGGACAAAAAGATGGCTATTCCCTAATTGGTACAAAGCAACACCTAGATGCGATTAGGCAGACAAGTCTGATAACTCTATATCATACATGTGACACACAGGCGGGCCATAGGCCTATAACAATGCCCATATGAAGGACAGCAGATACCAATACCAAACCAGAGCACAAAGTAAAGTCATCAAAAGGCTTGCTTGTTACGGCAAAATTGTCACAACACAGACACACTAATTGTACCCTGTTTCATTGCAGAGGAACATGGATCTCCTGCTGATATGCCTGTCCCTGATTTCCCTGATGACATGGATGACGAGCCCATAAACATTTCCCAGGAGACCATCCAAAAGGTCCTTGAAACCCTCCAGACCCCACCTTCAGTCACAAGGAGGAGCACAGAACAAGCAGCCATCACAGAAGACCCACCCACCACCCCAATTGTAAGACCTGCCAGCTCCAACACAGCTGAGGACTCTGACGACACTGGCACCAGCTTTGAAAGAACTGTAGTTGGTGTACAGCGGGAGCTGGCCAAGGAGGTGCGGGTGGGGATGCAAAATATGGCAGCCAGAGTTGAGGGGGTGCGTTCGTGCATGACGTCATTTGCAGATCAGGCAGCTGCTATGCAAGCCCTAACATCTCTCTTGCAGGAACTTGCGAAAACACAGAAGGAAATCAGCACAGCTGTAATACAGTTGACACAACACCTACAACTGCAATCCAGTCAACGCGTGCACGAATGCAACATTGAACTCCTCAGGGCCGACCTGGCAGCCTATCATCGTGATGTGGCTGCTATTCTCAAAAACCAGCAGGCCCTCCTTGCAGCAGTACTGCCCTTAAGAACTTCACAGGGAGCAGCCCCCGGGATGTCTGACTCCACGTCTTCTAACACTGAGGTGTGTGTTGCCCCTTCACAACCAACAACAATAAGGACAAACCAGGCAACACACACATCAGAAGAAGAAGACATGGAACAGATCACATTCTCACGGAAGAGTACCCGGAAGCAGTAGTCCCTGCACCATGGCCTACTTTGCCCAAGGTCCTACGTTTTGTCAAATGCCAGTCTTACTACAACTACAGTCAATGACTGTTCTGCTAACCACTGTATGACTTGTCACCATTGCCAGTGAATGTCTCTCTCCTACTATTCGCCAAATCCTGTCCCTCTGCACTGTCTGTGACATCACCCCAGCATGTCAGGAGCATCATCCACACCCCTTCTGTAGGATCACCATGTAAGAATGCACCAGAACGGACTCAGCAAACATGGACAATGGACATTTTGCACTACAGCACCTATCAATAAATAGCACTTGCACACCTAATATGTCTCTGTGTTATTTGACACATCAACTGTGCAGTAGATAACTCTAAAGTGCCTGTGTGACAACCATGTAGCTTGTCAATACAACTGTCCTGACATCATGTAGTCTGATACATCTGTGCAGTGGCCAGGATTGCATCATAGCCTTACCATCCTGAGGAGAATAACTGATGAAGGGACAAACCACACACAATCATGCTGTGTTGGACAGAATAATGCTCCATCTATAGCAATTCAAGTCAACTAATGGTGGCTGATAAATGTAGGCACCATGCAATACTAAAACATGAAATTATGCAGCATAATCTAAGCAAACACAAATAAACACTGCATCAATCACCCTTTCTGAGTATACTTCCTTGAAGGGAAGTCATGCTGAATTATTACACACATGATCTAGGTCAGCAATGAAGGCAACAAGACAAGAGTGTTAACAACACCTCATCTACAAAGATCTCCCTGAACATCACACTGCAGTCCGACCTAATAAATTACCCACAATACCAAGTCTGGAAGCACACTTTGTGATGTAGAATACCTACTCATCAACACAAATCCTTGGTGATCGATGTAAACTACCAATGGTGGGTCTCCCAAATGGTGGATACTTACCAAGTTAGCACAGGGGTAGCTGCCATGTTAAACCTCCATTTTCTGTGGTGGGTAGCATAGGACACAAATGTCATAGAAAAACATTCACCTACACTGATGTCAAGGCCATGATAAAGTAGCAGTTAACGCATAATGCAAAGGATTAACTATATGTTTATTCCTATGTATTCACACCAGAGGCAACTAAGGGAAAAGTCATACCTACACTAATCTAACCTGACTACTCCTAACCCACAACTGTCCCTAACTAACCTAAGCTAAACTTACTCTACACATATAACGAATCGATCTAAACATCAACCCCCCACCCACCATTATGAGACAGGACACATGCAGGACAACACATACTAACCTACACACATACTATACTATCCTAAACAATCATATATTTTTTGGGTGTTTTTTAAATTTATTTTTTATATTTTTTTATATTTTTGTTTTTTTTATTAACAAACAGGAATCCCAACATTGACCCCCACCCACCCACACAAAAAAGAAAAATATAAAGAATAAGGACCCCCCACCCTCCTCCCTAACACTAACTAAGCTAACAACCTACACTAACCTAACACTAATCCCCAAAACCCAACTATCAGTACAAAAAGGAAAGAGGAGAGAGGGGAGGGGTAAATGTAAAACATGCCAAAAGTCCTAGAGGTTGGCCCTCCGTAGGGTCCGCCTGATGGACCGAACCCTTTTCTTAATATATGCCACATCCTGGCTTAGCTTGTCCACCTTTGAAATAACTTTGTCCATTTTACGGCTTAATGCCAGGAATGCTGCTGGGTCTACAGGAGGGGCTGCTGCAGTCTGTGTGCTGGCCGAGGTGGACGGTGTGGCAGTAGTTGTATGCCCACTGGACTGTCCTGCGTGTTGGAAATGGCTGGGTCCAGGTCGTGCTGACGAGGCAGGGTCAACTGTCCCCGCCGTTGCTGGGGCCACTTGGGGAGACCTGGTGATGTGGTGGTGGTGGCTGTTGTGGGCAATGTAGGGCCACCCTGTGGTGAGGCCCACCATGCCCCGGAGGCCCGATCGGCTTGGTATTTGCGGGCCATCCTCCTGAACCCCGACTGCACCTGCAGGATGTGCCGGTATCGCATTGCACGCCGTTCAAACTGGTGTCTCTCTGCGGCACTCATGTTTGCAGCTGTGAAGAGATATGGCAACTATTTAACATAGGAAATGCATTGGGTGGAATAGCACAATGGGTCAATTGCACATTACTTGTACTGTATTTGTTACAGCGATTGTCACAACATAGTTCATTGAAAGTCTCAGAGGAAGTACATGTGAAGCCAGCATACAAAAGGCCATCTCACACCTAGCATATCCATGTCTCTACATGATGGGTGACATTTGCCTAAACTTCTCATCCAAATAATGGCTAATGCAGCTGACATTATGGCTGAACCTCTTCCGCATACTGACTTCACTACGTATGTCACTCTATGTGATAACTATCACAACCCTCACTCAATGCCATTTGTAAATTATTGTTTGCAAATATTGAACTCATGTGCCATAACCGAATGTGTACACTAGGTTCTAAACAAAGTTGCAAAAGGTCACAAGTATGTGTAACATACTGGTTGCTACAGTCCTAGGTACCTTATTCCCAATCAAATGGCAGTCTTTGAGGGTGGGGTAGGAAGAACAACCAACAATCCCAGATTCAATGCACACCCAGGAGTGTATAGAAAGGTCAACAAGTATTTGCCTCCACACACAACACCAATGAAGGGCTAGCAACAATTTGGAGTCAGCCAAACATTGTCCTATCCAAGGTCCACACATGTCAAAATGCACTGACTCAGGCCAACATCACATACTACCAGTGAGGCATATTTAAACACACACACAGAGGAGCAAGAACACCCATGATCATGAGTAGAAAGAACACCTAGGCCATTGCACTCTAGTCCCACACACTTCTAGTTCAACTTGTGGAAGTACATGCCCCCGGAAGATCCAACCTACAGTGTACTCAGTCCATCCTCAACTAGGAAGCTGCATATTTAAGACAAGCCTTTTGCAGAAGCTATCTGGGAAAATGTCTGTCTGAAATGCAGACTCAGTCTAAGCCAAGTCCCAGAGCAACTCTTACATTAACCAGTGTATTCCACATGACTCATCCCACTCCCCATAGCGGGGCCGACTGGAATGACCTACAGCCCCTAAATCTGAGAGATGGATAAGCATTGGTCTACAGAAACTGAAGTGATATTTGAAATCCCACTAATGCAACAATATCAATGAACGGGCAGCGCATCAAACCTTGAATTCTGTTGAACACACAGTAGTCCATCATGCATCACTAGCAAACAATAAAAATAGCACTCATACCACACTCACTGTAGGTGTCGGGGTCCTCAAAATGAGCCACCTCTCCCACGGTGTACGGTGCAGGTCCACCTGTAAAGCATCGAAGGAAGAATATACTCAGACTCCGTGCACTGACAAACAATTGCAGTTACAATGACAATGTGAGAATATGACATGCGTAATGAAACACTTTGACACATGCTCATACTGCATGGCAGATTTCTTAATCAACATTTACATTGGATGAGTCTCCTGCTACAGTTACACACCATACTACACACATGCAGTGGCCAGGACAGTCATGTGGTGTCAAAGATACACCTCCATTAGTATGCCCCAACAATATCGAGGTGCATTCATCTCATCATGTGCATCCCAGAGAGACATCCAAAAGCTGGTTACTTGAGGACTGCATGACCCCTCAAACTCAAACAGGCTATGTGGTCATTTTCAACACACACCAACCAGACACACATGTGACATATGTGTGGACAACATAGCTAACTTCAATTGACGTGAAGGCACCACTCATTTATAGCATCATAATGGTTTTACAAATTTCTGTCTAGCTATGGCGTCTACATATGTAGGTATGATGTTTCAACATCCCTTTTTCACTGGCAATTATGACCTGTAGAGTTCAAATAGAGGCATTAACTTGTCGCTTGTCTGACACAAAGGCAACACTACATTACATACAGCTACAGGCACCCGGTATGTGTTGAAAACATGAGCTATCTGACTGCTAGCATTTGTCTTCCTACACATTGTGCAACAATTACCCAGTAGGTTTCCCTAGCATTACACACAGTCAGCTACTTATCTAGCAGATTGGGTAACAATCATCACATGTCCCCACACAGCTTTCAATTATTCACATGTAATTGATTTGTACTCACCAACATGGCCACCAATCCTGATTCCCAGGTGGTCCAGCAGATCCTGCTCCCTGGATATCAGATCAGCCCAGCGGTGCTTGAGTTGATGGTCATTCCTCATGCTACCGTAGACCCGGACCAAGTGATGGCGCACCTTCCCCCACCGGACTTTACGTGCCTCCGTGTGATACCCCTGTATCACACGGCCCCCAGCCTCCAGCATGAGTGGGAGGAAATGGCAAACAAGCCAAATAATCCCCCCAATTCCTCCTCACCCATCCTGGCAAGCCGTGGCCTACCTGACATCTTTACAATTACAAAGGTGAAAAATTTAGAACAAAAAGGAAAGGGGGGAAATGGGGAAAGGTAGAGTAGTGAAGGAAAAAGAAAACTTAAGAAAAATAGCCCAACTAACCCCAAATTTAAACTACCCAGAACAGACTCCCACAGACACAAAAAAGAAACACTGGATTTGACAAAAGTATACAAAACAGACTCAGACAATATTAGACAACAAGACAATGATCAAAAAAGCACAATAGAGAAGGTACACTGGACACAAAAGCACTAAAACACAGGACAACACTTTTCACACAGCCACACAGTCTAGAATCATCTGAGACTGCAAAGTGAAAGTGAAAGTACACTCACAGTACAGATTCTGTAAACAGGATATCCTATTACATCACATCCTGCATAAAATGTCCGCTGTTTTTATTTTTCCGTTATGCGTCATATTTTCACGCATACAAATTGTGCGTCATATTTTTTGACGCATAACAGTGCACATAATACAGAGTCAAAAATAATTTCTACATTGTTCCCTTACATTTGTGTGAGGCTGAGTTTACAGTTCTAGAGTTGAAATGTAATTCGCTGGCAAATATGAGAACCAAATATGAAAATGATTTTTGACTCTGCATTCTGTGCACTCCTGTACGTCAAAAAATTATGACGCCCATGCTGTATGCATGGAAATATGACGCATCATAGAAAATATGGTGGCCATGTAATGCATCTTATTAATCTATTATTTTTTATATGATATTTTTTGACTCTGCATTCTGTGCACTCCTGTACATCAAAAAATTATGACGCCCATGCTGTATGCATGGAAATATGACGCATCATAGAAAATATGATGGCCATATAATGCAGTTTATTAATCTATTATTTTTAATAGGATATTTTTTGACTCTGCATTCTGTGCACTCCTGTACATCAAAAAATTATGACGCCCATGCTGTATGCATGGAAATATGACGCATCATAGAAAATATGGTGGCCATGTAATGCAGTTTATTAATCTATTATTTTTAATAGGATATTTTTTGACTCTGCATTCTGTGCACTCCTGTACGTCAAAAAATTATGACGCCCATGCTGTATGCGTGGAAATATGACGCATCATAGAAAATATGGTGCCCATGTAATGCAGCTTATTAATCTATTATTTTTAATAGGATATTTTTTGACTCTGCATTCTGTGCACTCCTGTACGTCAAAAAATTATGACGCCCATGCTGTAAGCGTGGAAATATGACGCATCTTAGAAAATATGGTGGCCATGTAATGCAGCCTATTAATCTATTATTTTTAATAGGATATTTTTTGACTCTGCATTCTGTGCACTCCTGTACGTCAAAAAATTATGACGCCCATGCTGTATGCGTTGAAATATGACGCATCATAGAAAATATGGTGGCCATGTAAGGCAGCTTATTAATCTATTATTTTTAATATGATATTTTTTGACTCTGCATTCTGTGCACTCCTGTACGTCAAAAAATGATGACGCCCATGCTGTATGCGTGGAAATATGATGCATTTTGAGAAAAATGTCTTAATTTTTTCGAATTGTGAAAGGAATTTTGTCATGACCAAACGGTGCTAAGTGATACACATTTGTGGTTAGCTATGACACATGTCCCTTATTGGATGTATAGAAGGCATTCACAGTGTAATATTAATGATTGCTCAAAATGGTTATTACCCATATTTGTACACATATTTTGGGTAATTGCTGATGGCTAATTTCAAATGATGAATGGGATACCAGGATGTATTCCTTAGCAAAAATGTGTCCACATTTATCACGGTAATCCATTTATCTATAGTTCAAACAGGTAGTGCAATTGTCACTTACACTTTTTATGGGGCTAACCATGTCCTAATAATGATTTTGTGTATCTTATATGTGTTTTACATTTGACATGTAGGCCACACATGCGCCTTATGCATGTGTTTACTTCACATGTACATAATTCTTGTATATTTGTGGGGCGGTAGAGGTGGACTTAGGCCCCCAGCACCCTAGGGTTTGCCCTTCCAGATTTGCTAATTTATCCACAGCTTTCATTTATTCTTTTATGCTAAACCTGCAGCAGCAGGCTCATGGAAGGCCATAGGGTATGATTCACTGTTAGCCATTCAATAATCCCATTTGCCCATTTGACATTTGCCCTATTGATTATTTGGAGCAATCTGACATACCATTTTGCACTGACATTTTTTGCTAAATCTCGGCGTTCCTCATGTGCTGATGACAAATAGGTTGTTGATGTATGTGGCCCTTTATGCATTACCTGGTTTAGTGGCATGTTTCATTCTTCCTGCTAGGTTCGAACTGGGACACTACTGTGATCGGCTGCTTGCAAATATTTGGTTGATTGGATGGCATATGTTTATATGTGTGGTCCAATGTAGATCCACTATCAACTGTCTGGGTGTATGTTGTCACTGTAACTTCAAGGTCTCCTCATGAGTTAGTGGCAGCTAATCTTGTTCCAATTGGGCATTGTTTGTAGCAAAAATTGAGAGAAGCCATTGAGGACATGGTCACGTACACATGGATGGTCCCACCCTGTCACTGAACACGTGTAATGAGACTTTCAAATGAGCTACATTTTTGTGCTGAGTGAGAGAATGTCTCAGGTGTCTGGATCAGGCATGTGTCATTGCCACATTTGTACTCCTGTTGGCCTCTGTGGATGGTAATGTATCATGAAACATCATAGCCTCTGTGCAGACATTTGTGGTGTATATTTTTTGTGTGATGAGTGTTATGTCATTATTGCTCAATGAGACGACATTCTTCTTCAGCAATTTCAAACTAAAGGTGGGCAGAAATGAATAGGCCAAACCATGATGTGGTGTTTGTTATCTGTTTTTATTTACAATTGTGCAATAAGTGTTGATATAAGAAATTATGAAAAGAAATTATTTACAATCTGTTGGCGCCTACGCACTCCAGCAGCCGTGTTTGGTTGTTCCCCCTCCTGTTGCAGGCCAGCATCCTCCTCTTCGTCGTCTTCAGGCATGTCTGGGTCTGGTTCGAGGAGGGGAATGTTCCTTTTTACACAAATATTGTGCAATATGGCACAAGTGAGTATAATCCTACAGACCATCTCTGGGGAATATAGTAGGCTACCGCCAGTGATGTCAAGGCAGCGGAACCTTGACTTGAGGATCCAAAAGGTCCGCTCAACAATGCTGCGTGTCCTCTTATGGGCGTTGTTGTATGCCCGCTCTGCAGCAGTAGTCGGGTTCCCAAATGGTGTCATTAGCCAAGGCTGGATGCCATACCCCTGATCAGCTGAAAGAAAAACACAGAATGGGATCATGTAGCTGTAGGAGGCACTCTTGTACAGACCTTTGATGGCAGTAGTTGTCTTGTGTTGTCTGTGACTCTTTTGTGTACTAATGTGACAACCTATACTTGTAGGCTAAAACTTTTGCATTGAGTTTTTTCCTTGGCTGAGCAAGTGTTTGTTAGCTAACCGTTTATCAGCAGTATGTTTTGGGATTTTCAGTACAGTGTGCCCTCCCTAGCATTGTGACTTGTGATACACGTGTCCGTGTGTCTTCACTGGGGGTGAGATGATAGTTCCATGCAGAGTTAAAATTGAAAGTGTAGTTAACACGTTCATATGAAAGTACCCTGGACATCCCATACCTTAAGAATTATGCAATGTATTAATGTACAGGTTATTGTGACACTTACAATTTGCAAGGTGACATTTAGGCAACCACACTCATTAATGTCTTCACATTAAGCTGTAGAGTAAATTCCAATGTGTGACAGGTTCATTAGTGACTTCAGAAACATGGCTAGTGATGTGAGGACCTCAGTGTGTTCCTGGCTAGGTGTTGCTATTGTGGTGTATGTGTTGTGTGTCCTAGAGGGTTGCTGTGCAGTGTGTATATAAGTTGGATTTTTGTACTTACCAACAAGTAGTCCATTGCCATACCGTCCATCCTGGAAGTGTTGGTTGATGGTAGAGTGACGGAAGATGAATGCGTCATGTACACTCCCAGGATATTTAGCCACAATGTTGCTGATCAATCCTTGGTGATCGACTATGGCCTGCACGTTGATTGAATGTGTGTGCTTCCTGTTGCGGTAGAGGTGTTCTGTTGCAGCAGGTGGCACAAGGCGTACGTGTGTGCAGTCGATTGCACCAAGGACGTGTGGGAAGCCACTGATGGTGTAGAACCCCTGTTTTTTTCCTGCTGCTTCTGCAGTGTGTTAGGGAAGCAGATGTGGAGGGGTGTCAGGCGAATGATGGCATCCAGTACTTTTGGCAGAAATGCGGAGAATGATGGTTGTGATATTCCACCAACCAGGGCACCAGTTGTTTGAAACGAGCCACTTGCCAGCAGGTGAAGTACGGCAAGCAGCTTTGTTTCTGTTGGGATGGTGTGGGTGTCACCAAATTTGGGGCCAACTGCTGTTCAATATTTCTCAGCAGCTGCTGAATGGCCTGCCAGTTCAACCGGTACCTCTGTATGATGTTGTGTTCCCTGAGGCCATGCAGGGTTGTTCTTGGGCGGAATATCCTCTCCTGCCTTCTGCGCTGCCTTTGGGGTCCCTGCTGTTGTTGTTGTAGCTGCTGTTGTTGCTGCAGGGCTCTGCGTCTACGTGCACGCTGGATAAAAATCACCTCCATGTCTCCCTATTGCTGCTCTGCTGCTCTGTTGTTTGTTCTGTGTGTTCTGATTAAATACAGGTGTGTTTGCCCCATTTTAACGCCTGCCCTGACACAGGCGTTAAATTTTGACGCACATCGGGCTTTGCGTAATTTTTTTGATCCGCCTCCCGGCCGAGAGTCATTTTAGACCGGAAGCATAAATACGGCGCACGGCTGTGTGCGTAGTTTTTTGGACGGGAACGCCTACCCTGCATATCATTAACGCAGGGCGGGTTGCCGCATCCAGAAAATGACGCACATTGCAGATTTTTATCGTCCGCGGGCTCGTGCGTCAGGGTTTAAATATGGGGCAACGTTTGCGCTGATTGAGCATCAAAAATTTTGACGCACATTCGGCGCAAACGGAGTATAAATATGCCTCCAAATGTTTTATTGTTCATCAGCTCAACTCAAAGTAAAGAACAATTCTGTTGGTTTTAGCAAAATATTAAAGGTTTAGGTAAAGTGATATATTTATAAAAGCATAAATAATCAAGAAAACGTTTAATCCCAACCATGGTGCAAAAGTGAGTGCTGATCAAAAATTGTAAAAACATTAGAAGCAGTACTTAAGAAACCACAGTTCAGTTAAATGAATAGCGAAATCCATCTTGCCACCCTGTCATAATCAAGATATTTTTGTTCTTCTAAAGTGTTTTTAATCTGTACAGTTCACTAGTTTTACTGATGAAAGAGAAACAACGTTGATAAATTGTGTGGGTGGGAGGGGATTAGGATTGCCCTGTTAACAGGTGTTACACTGTTACACTGAAGCTGAATTGTGCTTTTAGGAGCCGTAAGTGAAAAGGGGTAAATTTTAGTAAAGACCTGGGCCCAGATTTAAGAGCGCCTAGCGTCTCCTTGCGCCACATTAGCGTCATTCTTTTTACGCTAATATGACCCAACGAGGCCAAAATCGCCATGCTATATTTACACAGTGGTGCAATGAATGCATGCATGTATATATACATTGACTTAAAAAAAACAAAGTTTACAGGGGCTTTATAGTTAGGGTCTGAATTTACTCACACAAAACCAGAGAAATTCAGCAGTTTTAGATATAGTTATTTCAAGTAATTATAACTTGTGGCCTAAGATAACTGTAACTCGCACTCCCACCATGCACATTTTTTTCTTCAATACTTTGACATCTAATGTTTCATTTATATTTTTATTGACGCTCTAAAAGTTGTCATTAGTGCTGTAATATCTGGAGTAATTAGCAGTGCATGGCGAGGGGGCAAGTAATAGTTATCTTACGCCCCCTAACCACCCAACCCCCACTGCGCACTGCCTTTGGCTGTATGTGGCAGGAGCTGGCTGCAGGGCCTGTCTCTCTGGGTGTCAGAATAGGTGTGAAAGGGTGTCTCTAGGTGTGACAGTGGGTGTGTGAGTGTGTGGGTCTGTGAGTTTATGTGTGAGAGTCTGAGTGGATCTGTGTGAGGGTGCATGAATGTCTAAGTGGGTCTGTAAGTGGGTGCATGAGCGTCTGAGTGAGTCTGTGAGTGGGTGCATGAGTCTCTGAGTGGGTCTGTGAGTGAGTGCATGAGTGTCTGAGTGGGTCAGTGAGTGTGTGCATGAGTCTGTGAGTGGGTCTCTGAGTGGGTGCATGAGTGTCTGAGTAGGTCTGTGAGTGGCTGCGTGAGTTTGTGGGTGGGTCTGTTAGTGGGTGAGTGAGTGTTTGAGTGAATGTCTGAGTGCATCTGTGAGTGGGTGTCTGAGTGTGTGTGTGGGTGTGTCAGTAGTTGTGTGAGTGACTCTGCCACAAAAAACCTCACCTGCCCTTTTATTCAACAAGAGTCCACAGCTTTGCATGCAATACCTACCCAAGTGGAGTTATTTTTACCTCCTTGGATAAATGTCCAGTATGCATTCTACACTAATGTCCAGTATATTTTGGAGCACAAGGAAATGTCACCAGTGACCTTTTGTGCGTTTGGCAATGTGATTGTTCCTCTTGCATCTTTTTCCAGAATTCTATGATTAGATCCTCTTATAGATAGACCAACAAGAATACAAAGACGTAAATCGACATCAAACCAGGGTCCATCCTTTTATCTTTATGAAGTAAGTGCTCCTTAGTTTTGTGGAGATGTCATCATATTCCTCGGCATCAAGAAAGCACTATCAACATCGGTGGGAAAAGCACAGGGGGGCCTTTGGTAAGCTGTCCATCATCCTGCCAAAATTGAGGAAGACATATACATACCAGTAAGATAGACTGTGCAGGGCCAAGCAGGTCCAGCTTCCTGGTGATTTGCACATTTGCATACTCTTAGAATTTAAACTTAGAACTGTGGGGGAGTGGGGCCATGCAAACCCCCAACCCCAGTCAATTTTGAACCCAGGGACCCCATCCCTGGGCCCACCTCTATTCAATGGGGGAGGTGGGCTTAGCAGCCCCCCTCAACAGGCTGAATTTGGCCCCGAGGACCCCATCACCGGGACCGAGCTTTAAAATACCTTAATTTTTATTGGGGAGTGGGATACCATATCCCCACTCCCTGGGCCGATATCGACCCTTGGGACCACTTCTCCAGAGGCCCAGCTATCTGTCCTGGGTGCCCCACAGGGCACCCAATGTGCAATGGGACCACAGGGAAGCCTCAAGGCCCCCGCCGTTACAGTCAGCTCCCCACCTCCTGTAGGAGCCAGCAGTACTGTCACAGACAGGGAGCAGCTAAAAATGCAGCTCGCTGTCTTTAAGAGCAATTGTTTCCTCTTTTTTCCTGTCCACGTGTCTGCGAGCAGGAAAACAGAGGAAACCTCCACTCCTAGCAAGTGAGAGCTGTTTGACAGCTCTCGCTTCCTGGGATCGGAGTGTTTGCTGTGACGTGGTGGGAGATGTCAATATATATATATATATACATATATATTTGTTATTTTTTTCACTGAAAAAAAACAAAGGTTACAGGGATGTTATAGTTAGGAAAATGTAACTATAACTTGTGCCCTAAGGTAACTATAACTCTCACCCCGCGATATTTGTGAATATCGCTTGTCTTTAAAAATAATAATTTTAAGGTCATAATTTGACCTTCACACTCTCATACATCTCACCCCTGGGGTCAGGGTACCTCTACCTTAATTCCTTATATGAACTTTCAGTACAGTTGCCAGCCCCAGGGACTGTCACCCACAGCATGAAATGGCAGCTGCAACTTTCTACTCAGGTTGCGGCCAGCCAATCACAGCATTCCTGCTATTGTGCACATTTGAGAATAAGCTGCGATAGCCACAAAAGCATCCCAAATGTTTTGCGACCTCCAATATCTAAATTTCTTTTTCCTTTAGTATCTCCTAAACTACTGAATGGAGTAATTCCATTCCAGTGGTTCGTGCTGTAGTCGCGTTCAAAGGTCCTAATGGAATTAACATGAAAAATGCAACTTTTTTTACCCCCCCATTATTCTCAGCCCCGCTTGACAGATCACCCCAAAGCTTTCCGTGTGCAACTATGAACTACAAGCACACTTTATTGGGGAAAGTTCCATAAAGATTTGTCAAATGGTGCCAAAAATGTAGGCAAGTCAAAAAATGCTTTTTCTATGGAAATATGGTCCTATAACTATTACTACCTAGTGTCGACCGCCACTAGATAATATGTATAAAATGCATTTACCTGGGAAATACTTACATGTTTTTGGTAGAAATGTGCATGATAAAGGCATGCGTGGGAAAGACCACTTTGGAATTGCTGTTTCGCTATGTAAACACGTATGCAAATGCAGGTAATATTTCTCCTCCCCCTTATCTGCTGCACCGCCATATTCCACATCCTCTTTGCCAGGATGTCTAGAGCCGCCATTGGGAATGATCCTGATGCATTTTGGGTGCATTTTTCACGTTTGCACCTAGTTACCATCAGATACGTTTCGATTGGTAATTGCATTTCCTAAATGGTCATTCTGTGACTAGTCGCAATTCAGAAATCTTTTGTACATGCAGTAGCGATTCACAATGAGGATATCCTTATTTGGGATTTCTTATTTTGTGATTTCCAAAATGCAATTCCTTCTAGGTAGAAACAACATTTTGTATCACAGCAAATGCCTTTCATACAAACCACAATGGCATTTTGCATTAGAAAATGCAAAATGCCTTCATACATGTTGCCTGTAGTTCGAGAGCCTAGGCTTTCAGCTTTGAGACTTCAGAATGGAGTGCTGTCTTAACAAGTACGGCACAGACAGCATTGTTGTAGGCCGCATCAATCAGCCAGTATATTACGTTTTCTAGGTATCAGTAACTGCGTCTGCATGACTATTGTTATGTAGTTCTGGTATTTTTTTATTAGATTAATTTGTTTTGCAAGTACAGAAATTAATTACCGTGCAGCGTATTATTGGGCTGATGTTCAGGGCTTCTGGCTCCACTACAAGTGACTGACCAGACTGTCCAAGCTGCATTTATTGTGTTTGTGAGTGCAGTGCAGTAACCTACTGACGTCTTCATGGTAGCTATTAAGAGACGAAAAGGGAGCCTCATACGACTGGTCAGTCAAGAATGCGTCATCACTGATGCTACTGGCTTGTCGGTAAAGGGAGAAATGTGATGCCATTGGTAATCAGAGTAATTACTCTATTTTTGGGGGGTAGGGTTTGTGATGTCCTGCATAGCAAAGAAAGGGCATGTACAAATCAGGTCTGGGCAGGGGTCATTCTTCTATGTGATCCGAAGGGCATCATTAAGTACCCGAAAGCAGGGGTGCAACTAGACCCACATTTCAGGAGAGGCTGACACTTCAAATGCTGGAGCCAATAGCTTGTGGGTGATCCCCTTATTTATTTTGCAGTTTTTTCAAGTGCAAACCCAACCTAAAGGCATTAGAAAGGTTTACGTGATCACCAGTTATATTACAAAAGGTCATACTCATTTTTTAGAGGCAGAGGGGGAATGCGATTTTCCAAGAACCACATAATGGTTCCCCATTTCTCAACTTGGCTGCTCTGGCCTTAATGCCACATCTCTTCCTTGTTATAGTAATTGTAGTATTAATGTGTTTAGGGGTCATTTTGTGGCCAGTACATGGCAGATAGTGCATTTTCATGCATGCTGGGCTGCAACAAACTTAAGGTTGTGCCTTTCATTCAAGGAATTTTAGCAGAACAAATAGTAAATGTATTTTACTACACATTGAACAGGTTTACCTAGTGTAATGTGGCATTTCTGGTTGTAATTCTAGTTTCATGAAAAATTAGTGACAAACGATAACACTTAACACTTCTTAGTCTGTTAGCGCAATGTGGGAAGCTGGCCTGGTTTGTAGTGGGTACCAGAGGTACTTACACCTTATACCAGGTCCAGTGATCCACCTTAGTGAAATGTAGGCAGTGTCTAGCAGCTTAGGCTGTCTAGAGGTAGCTGCAGCAGAGCAGCCAAGGCTGAACTAGGAGACAAGCAAAGCTCTTGAAATACCACTATAGTCACACAGTACTGATACACAAGAAATACAATACTCAGTGTTACCAAAAATAAAGGTACTTTATTTTAGTGACACAAGGCCAAAAATATCTTAGAGGCAATACTCCTACTGGAGGTAAGTATTATACATAATATATACACTAGTAACCAAAATCAGTTAAGTACACAGACAGAAAATAGTGCACTAAAATAGTGGAATGAGAATGTCGGTTTCCCCCTAGGCAAGTGTAGTGTATAGAGGGTTGCTGGGGGTGTAGGAAAACACCAAAGGTAAGTAAATTACCCCACACCAGAGCCCAGGAAAGCAGGACTAAAGTACAGCAAATTTCCTCAGAACACACTCGAAGTCGTAGTAAAGGATTATGCAAAAACCAAGCAAGGATACCTGGACCTGAAGACCTGTGGAGAGATGAGACCAAGTCCCGAAGTCGGTAAAGAGTCCAGGAAGAACTGGAGCCCCTGCTAACCCAAATGAAGATGCAAAAGTGGATTCTCCTTTGAATGAGAAGTCAGAAATGCACCAAAGAAGACAGCTGCAGGTTCCTGCTTGGTGCAAGAGATGTTCCACGTCGAGTCACTGGATGCAGGCTGGTTTTTGGCATTTGATTCTGCCAACAAGCCTTGGCTCATGCAAATGTTGCAGTTAGTGGGAAAAGGCGCTACCTGGGCCCAGGAGGGACCTGGGTGCGTCAACTCAGACTGAGGAGGCAGAGGTGGCTCTCAGCACTTTAGAGAACCCTCAGAAGACCAGGCAGCACCCACAGGAGTCCCATAACACGGGAACAAAGGAGTTGCAGAATGCGGGAATTGCAGCACTACACAAAAGGATCCCACGACACAGCAGAACAACTCTGGAAGCTGGGCTTCACAGGATAGAGTGCTAGGGGCCTGGGCTACACTGTGCATGACGGACTTTTCTAAGAAATGCAAAGAAGCTCAAGAAGCTGCAGAACACACAGTGCACAGGGGTACTGTCTGGCACAGGGAGGCAAGCCCTTACCTCCACCAAATTTGGACAGCTGGACTTTGGATAGTCAGGATCACTTCGGTCCACCACCAGGGATCAACGACGACAGGAGAGGATTCCCAAAGTACCGGTTGTCATTGCAGAGAGGTGCCTGCTGAAGCAGGGAAGTGACTCCGTCACTCCATGGGAGATTTTTTTGGCCCTTCTGGTGAGGAATGAAGACAGGCAGTCCTCAGAGCGTGCACAACCTGGAAACTTTTGCAGCTGCTGGCTGGAGCTGAAGTTGCAGGAACTCAGTATCCTTCTTGGAAACTTTGTTGCAGTTACAGAGGTCTAGGAGCAGTCTGCGGTTGATCTGACAGTCAGAAGCTGAAGCAGAGCTGGTGGAGTCTTGCAAACTGAATCTGAGGAATCTGAGGAAACACCCAGAGGAGAGACCCTTAATAGCCCTGAGAGGGGGATTGGCTATCTAACCAGGTATGCACCTAACAGGAGGGGTCTCTGAAGTTACCTGCTGGCATTGGCCACTCAGATGCTCCCTGAGGGTCCCCTCACCTTGGAATCCAAGATGGCTAACTCCAGGGACACTCTGGAGGAGCTCTGGGCACCACCCGTGGGGTGGTGATGGACAGGGGAGTTGTCGCTCCCCTTTCCTTTGTCCAGTTTCACGCCAGAGCAGGGACTGGGAGTCCCTGTACCAGTATAGACTGGATTATGCAAGGAGGGCACCATTTGTGCCCTTCAAAGCATTTCCAGAGGCTCTGGGAGGATATCCATTGTTCTGCCTTCCTGGGATTGAGCTGCTCAATCACAAGGAGGGCAGAAACCTGTCTGTGAGGTGGCAGCAGCTGGGGCTGCAGTGGAAACCTCAGAGAGCTGGTTTGGTAGTACTGGGGGCCCATGGTGGAGCCCCCAGGGTGCATGGAATTGCCCCCCCCAATACCAGAATTGGATGGGGGTAAGATTTCTCAATCTTAGACACCTCACATGGCCATATTTGGAGTTACCATTGTGAAGCTACATATATGTATTAACATATATGTAGTGCACGCTTATAATCGTGTCCCCGCACTCAAGAAGTCCTAGAAAATGGTCCTGGAGAACTTGGGGGCACCTCTGCTAGTGCAAGGGTGCCCTCACACACAGTAACTTTGCACCTAGCCTTCAGTAACTGAAGGTTAGACATATAGGTGACTTATAAATTAACTGGTGCAGTGCAAATGGCTGTGAAATAGTGTGTGCACTATTTCACTCAGGCTGCAGTGGCAGTCCTGAAGGAGTGTTGTATGAGCTCCTTAAGGTGGCAAAAGAACTGCTGCAGCCCATAAGGATCTCCTGAAACCCCAATGCCCTGGGTACCTAAGTACCATATACTAGGGACTTATAAGGGGGTCCAGTATGCCAATCTGGATTGGAATATGGAGTCACTAGATTATAGTGTCAAATTTGGAAAACAGAGAGAGCATAAGCACTGGAGTTCTGGTTAGCAGAACTCCAGTGACACAGTCAAGCATACTGACAACACAATAAAACACATTGACATATAGGCCATAAACTATGAGCACTGGGGTCCTGACTAGCAGGATCCCAGTGAGACAGTAAAAACACACTGACAAACAGGTCAAAAATGGGGGTAACCATGCTAGATGAAAGCCAACTTCCTACATGCAATCACTGATTTCTGATAATTTTCTCTATAATTGTCCACTTTGGCTCACAGTCCCTTCAGTTTTCATATGAAAATGCTCATAGGCAACATATCACAAGCTAAAGTAACGAGGAGCAGGCAATGGTCTGATATTTTGTTTTGCCTATGTACTCAGCTACAGCCACTAGTCTCATCTACATGGAAGTTTCCTGTCATGTCTGTGTCACCACCAATTGCCAATGAGCTGTCTCCTGAATCACTGGTGCCAGTCAAGCTTAAGGATTCAAGGAGTGCGGCCACTGCCGCAGCAGCCCTCTCAGCTTTTACAGAGTACAGGATGGTCTGCCAAGTAACTGCGGTTTTCTCCTTCATTGTGATCACAATCTTGGCCTTTAATGGGACTAGTGCATAGGTCTTCAACAGTTTGTCAGTGCTACAGCCCATGTCCACTCTGCTGATCCATCAGTGAAGAAATAAGATTTTCTTTTGTGCAGGAGTTTCGGGTCTGCTGGGAATGATAACATGAACCTGAGGTGTGATTAAAGAAGCCATTTCTTAACTGTTATTTCTTTGACAGTTACCAAGAAAAATCAGTACTTCTGCATCACCAATTGTGTTGGAAATCCAGACTCATCAGAAGCTTTTGTGTGGCTCAAGACAAAACTAGTTGTGATGCCCTGGCCAACAGAGCCTGTTTTCCCAGCTTAGCCAAATTGTAGGACCCTGAAAATTGCATTTCTTCGTTGTTACAACTTTTCCCTTCTCACATTTAAGAGCACTTTGAGATAATTCAGTTCAGGCTGCACACTGTACAAAATCCTTTCTTATATATGGTTTAATAGACCATAATGTTGCTCCAGGTTGCACAATAATAAAGGCCTTATACAGGAGGAATAAGACATCTGACTTGCCTTTTTGATGAATAATAAAAATGTCATCAACGCATAAGATGAAAACATGTGATAGTCATGCAGCATCAAAGATGCACAATGTACAATAAAGAAACTGGTTTCAATCAAGCTTCGCAGCGTGACCAAACTATGTGACTCGAGTCAATTAATTTTCTTCTCTGTGCCTAGTTCTTCATAAGCATAACATCTGAGAGTGCCTTGAAATAAATCAGTTCAGTTCTATGTTGCTTAATAGACAATGATGTTGTTCAATCTAAAACAACAAAGGTTTATACAAAAGCCACAAGATAGCTGACTTTGCTCTTGGTTCATTAATAAAAACGTCACTTTAGAAGGGGTATTGTTAAATCTAATGAAGGCCACTCAGTGCGGTGAAGTAATCTAGCATGCTTAAAAGAAACAATCCAAAATATACATATTTATTTAAAAAACGCGTCTCTCCATTAAAAACAAAGTGACAGTCAGCAAGCAGCACTTGTAGCAGGCAGGGAAGGAAGTTGGAAGCACGAGGCACAGATGAGAACTGTTCTCCTCTCCGGCACTGTTCTGCTGTGGATAATCACGGCCCTGCTGCCACTCTTTTCTGGCAGTGAGGCGTGAGATCCTTGGGTGTAAGGCCTAGATGTGAATGCCTCACACATTTCGCAGAATAATGTCTCTGTCACCATAGTTTAACAATTTAGCTTTTACAGGTGTGACTGGTGACATCCGGATTCTGGGTATTATTCAACTGAGAAGAACTTGGTATGAAATTGTTTACATCTGTTGTGCTGCATTACTCTTCATAAAACAGCTCAGTGCTTGGGTCACAGATCAGTCAGGGAGGCCCAACATCTGATTGTTGCTCCTCATAGCTCTTCTTTCTGCATCCTTGGCCCAGTATTTAAGGAATTTTTTTTTTTTTAAGTACTTCCTTACGGCTCAATAGTAAGTTTTCGTCATTGACAGTTTTGTTTCAGCTTCTAATTCTAAAATTGCCTGTTTCTTCTGATCTGCTCCAGGTTAACCCTACATCAAGCACTAGTTAGAATTTTTGCTTCTAGTTCTGAACGATTATCCTTTTTTGCAGCAATATGTGGCTCAATCTGTCAGCAGTGTTCATAATTGCAGGACCGTCTGTGGCAACAATCTTCGATGTTACAATTGTATGTGACTGGCTATGAAAATATCCCAGTAGAGAAGGCACTGGGTGGCTACATCTTGGACTGTCCATCTTTTTTGGATCACCGTGTGTCTCATCTATGCAGATGTTCAGAAGTGATTTACCTCCTCCAGCCTCCTTTGATGTCTAAATAGTGATCTCAGTTTTTGTTATTTAGCATTCATGGGACATGCCAGCACCACTATTCCTATATGTTAGGCTACCAAGGCACAAATACTGCTGTGTCCGGGTCCAGCAGTAACATATGTGGCTATCATTTAGAAGCCTCAGAACGTGCCAGGTTGCACTATAATGTGTCAGTGTAGTGATACTGCAGTTTACGGTACAATATCAGAATCTCACTTTCTTTGCAGCGTTTTCTTTGCAAAGTGATGACCAATCTACTCTCACTTTCAGAAAGAGCTCCCTATCCTCTTTTTTACAATGAGATTCTCACCACAGACAAGAATGTGCCTGGGACAACAGGCTAGAAGAGTATTCCCCTGGTCTCGTTCCACCAAACCTCTTTCCTTATCGTGCTGGTTCTGTCCCTCTGAAATCCCAATCTCATCTGCCCTCTACTCCATCTACCTCTTCCTTCCAACAGCTTCTCTTGCTGATTCTGCCACTCTTACATCTACCTCTCTCTCTCTCTTTCTCTCCTTTTTTTTCCTTGTTATAAACTTCCGCTGCTCCCTTCGATGTCCTACTCTTTAACTGTCACCTCTGCCAAGCCTCTCATCTTCTGCCACTGGCTCTGCCCATCATACACTAGAGGTGGGTCAGCCACTGAAAGCTTGAGACAGACTCAACACTGAAGCCTGGTCCTGTTGGAACCTTGAGCCTATACCAAGCCGAGCTTTCATGTGGCTTCTGCCTACTTTTCTCAATCCAATATGTGGTGTGACAGATAGAGCGGCTGACTGTGAAACTGAGAAACCAGTTTCGAGTCTCAGCGTTGGTGCAACATCCTGGAATTCTATGTAAATATAGGATTCTGGGTAAATCACTTAGGCCCTCATTACAACCCTGGCGGTTGGTGATAAAGTGGAGGTAATACCGCCAACAGGCTAGCGATAAATACTGCCAAGTTATGACCATGGCGGAAAGAACTCAGACCGACCGCCAAGGCAGAATCAACAGGCACCACGGTGGCAAACGCCTACCGCCAGGCAGAAGCCAATGTTACGTCCACCGTATAATGACAGTCCAATCCGCCACCTTTTCCGGGGCGGTACCAACAACATCAAAAGCCTGGTGGAAACAGATATCAGAAGTCAAAGGACTCACCTGTGGAGACTTAGGGAAAAACCACGCCGCCATGGAGCCTGAGCTGCATGCCTTCCCCATGATCTTCTACATCCTGCTCCACCACGAAACCAACGACGACCACGGTAAACTGTGTACTTGTATAGCGCACTACTCACCCGTTAGGGTCTCAAGGTGCTGTACGCATACTGCTATGGAGCCCCTCCTGGCTTTTCCCTGTGAGGTGCCCACTCCTGGGCAACCTCCAAGGTGAAGCCAGGCATCCCAGCTCTGTTGGGGCCGTTGTGGAGATTAAGCAAACTATTGCCCAGAGTTAGACCCATGAATTAGATTAGGCACCGATGCAAGAATTATCAGGTCTGAGGAAATTGAGTCCAAGACCCACCAAGGCGGGAATTGAACCCTGGTCCCGGGCCAGAAATCCGCATCAGGGTCTGCCACTCTAACCATTGAGCCACACTTCTCCACTATGGTGAGTACAGCTGCCTAGCACACAGGAGAGGGAGGGAGGAAAACAAGAGTGACACACATGCCACACGCAACACCCCCACCCACAACACCATACACACAAGCAGATGCAGCAACATAACATATTGACCCCCTACCCCTCAGGAATAATGCAAGGACAACTCCAATAGATAAAAGTGATTGTAATAAGATAAATATAGTAGCAATACATGCATCCAAATCAAAAAGTATATACATATTTACAAATGAAGGGACACTGCCCAGTCCTTAATGTTCGTGGGCCCCAGGGCCACGTTACAAAGTCCAAGGCCCCACTTGACTCCTGCAACAACACGGAGAGAACACTTCAGGGGCATCAGTTAAAAAACAGGCAGGTACCTCAGGGGGATGGGGAAAGGGGTAGCACCTCAGCCGGAAGATGGTACAAAACCACTGGTCCTGTAGGGGGCACCATGCCCTGTGCTTGATCCTGGGGAGTGCAAGGCCACAGTCTCTCAAGTGGGTGACTTGCCCACATGCTCTGGAGGGGGCAGCATGTCCTTTAATCTGTCTTGGGGAGTGCAAGGCCACAGTCTCTCAAGTGGGTGACTTGCCCACATGCTCTGGAGGGGGTAACATGCCCATTATTCTGTCCTGGGGGGTGCAAGGCTGTCGTACTTTGGACTCTCGCTCTAGGCAAGACTGCTGGTTAAAGGATGACAGTACTTTTGTTTGTAGGCGACTATGCCTATCCTACAACAAGTTGCAACTGTTGTCCCAACCTCACCGGCTCACTAGCAGCACCTCACCAGAAATACAAGAGTAAAAGGTGATTTGTGGCTGCCTTTACGCATGGACTCCAGAATAAGACATCTCAGAGAGTGTCGTGGGTACACGGAGATTACCCCTTTCTCACAGATATATCATGTCTCATGCAAGCACAGGCAATGACAAAGATGCAGTAAAGGTTCAATAGTTTTTATTTAACATAACTGCAATTTGCGATAAGTTGCATGGGCTGCAATGATTACGATAATGAATAATGCAAGGAACAGAATTGTGAAGATGAGAGTCATTATTACAAAGACCCCCACCATCTTGCAATGCATAAGAAAGACATACGAGATGTAATATGCCCTAATACCCCAATGTGAGAGGCCTAGCCTCCTACCTAAAGGAGAGCTGGGTTTGCTAAAGCTAATCTGACAATGCCATGTCCATGAGCGGAGCCTCCAACCCTTGTTACCTTGGAATGAGGTCTCTATCTCAGATTCCGAAGGGACACGAAGACTGGGTCAGCATCAAGACGACGTGCAGCATCAATATCAGCGATGGTGGCGATGACCTCTTGTCGGAATCCCTCTGATTATCTGTCTAAAGTGCGATGTATTTATACAGATCTACAAGGACCCCTGACATAGGTGTGTTCCCAAAAAATAGGTAACAGACATGCTTGGGACGACAATTAATATAAACAATCCCTCGAAAGTATAGAGAGGGAAAAAAAAACAAGTGTGAACACCTACTGTTTGTTTGTCTTTGTTGCTTGATCTTGACACCTTAGCGCGGTGACACTGAGAATGCAAAGCATAACAAGTGGCCTAACTATAAGCAAGGCAGCCATCTTAGAAGAATTAAATAATTAAATGAGCTAAGACAGAGCAAGCTAAGTAGGTTAAAAGTCACTAGGTGACGGGGCACGAGTCTGCAAGCCAGAGGCTAAGCTAACTCCTGTTATCCCATTAAAACGAACTAGGATTCACTACACCCACCCCATTGCCGTAACAGGTATGACGAAGGTACAGGAACCTAAATGCTAAAATTGCTCTGAACTAAAAGCTAAAAGCATAAAAACCAGCCAAAAAATCTTTTAAAATTTGTTAAAAAGGTAAGAAAAACAGTTCTGCTAAAATGCATACAGAGATGTTAATGTCAACCATGACAAGCACAGCGTGCCAAAGCAAGTTAATCTAAATGCATAACTTTAATCGGGAATGGCAAGCCAATTCATCAAATTATTTGCTGTACTCATGATCTTGAAGAGTGTCAACAAAGTGACCAACCAAGGACCTCAAAAATGAGTCAATATCATCTGATGTTAAATCGAGTGCTGGGCGGACAAACGGATCCACAGAGCAGTAGTGAGCAGTACTTTCTGGTGTAATGTCATTCGTTGTAGTGCCCTCGTCCATGGTAGATCTCAAAACGGAAGGCTCAAAGGTGGCCTCGCGGAGCAACCTCAGTCTCAAGGGGCATGACCGTGTATGAACCCTCAGCGGGGACACCAGCAGTTCGTGGTCCACAGGAGATGTTGGTGCAACAGCAAGACAGACCATAGGCAGATGTTCAAAGAGGCACCATATGCACCGGAAGACTGGTTGTATGCACCAGAGAAGGAGCCGAAATGACAACAACCAGTCATGCTCCAGTTCCACTAGCAAGGGTGCACTGATGATCCGAAACATGCGTTCACGGCACAGTGGAGTTGGTGGTAGCGGCTCCATTGCTCTGCGTAGCTGTAAAGAAACAACCACTGCAAAATAGCAGTAGTAGTCCGCCAATCAAAGCAAAAAATAATTGGAAAGCCACCAAACACGCTTGAGAAGAGCGAGTGGATGGCTGACGGGATGACTCCGAAGACACTCTGGAAGATGGACATGAAACCAGACCTGGCGGTCCTAAAGAAATGAGTAATCCCAGTGTTGCTTGAAGCATTGAATATTCTGGATACCAGTTCTCCAAAGTGCTTGGGGAAGTTGGTATTTAATAGGGATTGTATCTCGGCTGTTGATTTCGCAATCTGGACAGCATACGTCTCCTTTGCGGATGTCAAGGCGACCTGTTTTTGAAACAATAGCGCCTTTAGCCTGCTCAGCATGTCATAGTTCACATTAATAGTATCTATGTGGGGCCAAATGTCAGAAACTTTTATGTCTCGTGTGGGGGGAACAAAACATGTCCACAACACGTAACGACCTTCGAGACCGAGATTGCGTAGGCAATTCCTGGTCGCATGCTGCAACAACTTTGATCGTTCAGTACCACAAAACTTCCTTTGTAAAGTACATGAAATACCGATTGAATCAAAGGGACGGGAGTACCCTTCAGCAAACAGGCCAAATTAGCGACCCCCGCATTGCAAAGACCGTGAAGGGACACCTGCTTGCATATCATGGAATGACTAACAGAAGTCTCACATTCGCTTCCGCTAAGAAAGACCTCTGTTTCGCCGTTCCGACATTTGTAATCAAAGGGCAACTCCCACTCTTCCTTAATATAGCTATCTCCTAGTTGCTCGTACCTCCCTACTGCAAGATGCTTCAGGCAGCTTGAGAAACGAAAGGTGGAAATCGGTAAATTAATTATGCCATGTAAGAGCCAGATAGTTGAAGGACTCTCTGCTACCGTGAAGGGCAACTTATCTAATTTTTCTAAGTGAAGCATGGTGAAACTAGCCTCCCTTTTAGCCATTGTCTGTTGTTCTCTGGAAAAATTAAAAGCAGTGAAGAACTCACTTCCGTTAATATACTTCCATGGAATGCGGACATTTTTCTGTGGCGGTAAAGTCCAACCCAGCTGCATGATGGAACGTAGCTGTGTTTGCCCATTATTTATCCAGGACAAGTCTGTCTGAGTGATATAAATAGCAAACAACACTATATTTGATAGTGAATAAATCCTGTTGGACAGAGTATCCATGCCGTTATCGACAACCACTAAAGCCTTTTCTAAATGTTCCTTAACTAATTGCCTCAAACGTGCAGCAGCCTCAATCTGTGAAAGTTTCCAAATTTCAATGTACATAGCTTATAGAAACTTTTTCAAGTGCTGTTTTCTAGGACCCAGCAGAAAATCCTGCAAGTCTACATCTTCAGAAATAGTGTTCAGGTGTTTCTTAACTGCGGCTAACATGTTGATCTGTACCCATTGCTGGCATAGCTTACCCACACTATATGTCGTAACTATACCTGTATGTTGACCCGATACAAAGCGAGGGTCTGGCCTGTTAATTGAAAAAAACCCTGAAGAGTTCAAAAAACGCACTTGACACTCATTAGTGTCAGTGGGCCATATTAACCACCCGCCGGGACTGGAAAGTGAAGAATTATAGGTACCAGCTTTAACCATTGCATCCAGCCTCTCCTCAGTGATATTAAGGAAGTATTGCCAATCTTCATACCTTGCCGGAGTGGAGATACTGGGCGTATTCGAGTCCTTAATTTTTGCTAACCCCAGACAGGATGTCTGCTGAATAGTGTCATTCAAGAAAATCAGTTGCACAGGAATCAGGCATGCTCGAAATAGAGCCTCCCTACCCTGTATCTGCCAATCTTGTATTCCCCATACACTTTTCAAGTCAATAGTGCTCTTCCAGTATTCGTAACCTTCAACTGCGAGCCGGGAAACTAAGGGATCTGAATGAATCATTTTTGTGTCAGTTAGCAATATTTTTCTATTTTGTGCTGAAGGTATTAAAAAATAATACGACTCTGCTTTTTTTGTGTCATGCCCAGAAAAGAATGTAAATTTATCACTATAGTATTTTGGGCTCCCCACCGGTGGTGTAGAACAGTGTTCCCACTGTGTGTAGTTTAATACTGGCCTGTATCTAGTAGCACGGTGTAGGTAGTAATGTCCCCAATTGTTAAAGCAGAACATTTCCCCATAATTCATTGTATGTTCATATACATCATCACTTTCAAAAGCAGAATAGTCCTTCATTTCAGTTGGCATGGAATCAACTGCTTGGACAGCCCAATCATCAGATACAACATCAGGTGTAATTACATCTGTCATAATAATTTTGAACACATATGGTATTTGAATAATTTCTGCAGGCCTGTATATATCAAATGGAACTTTGTCCCACACAATCCCATAAGAAATCGGTGTTGCTGTAACATTTACAGGGGACAAGTCTCTTCGGACCTTATGTGAGGAATGATATGGAATTAAAACTTCATCAACAGGCTCCACAGAGGAGCGATCAAGAATATAGTGACCATTTATGAGCAAAAAGAAAACAGTCACAAAACCAATCCATAAAAATAATGCTAAAAATGTCATACAGAACCATAAATACTTCCATGGGCATATCAAATAGTTCTTTTTAAGCCATTGATACAGCTTACTTCTTTTTGAAACAGTGTCAATCACAGTAGTGGAAGAGTCTGAAGAAAAATCATCAATGTCAATGAAATAGCCAGAGGCAGTCTCTGCAAACACGGGAGCCGGTGCATTACTGGTACTTTGGTCCACTTCGCATGGAGGCTCTTGATAGACGGTGTCATTAGTCTGTGATGTGTTTGTGTAAAAAAAAGCCAAATCTTGGACAGGAGTGGTCATCGAAGTGGTGACTAGAACTAGCAAAAGTTCATTTTCCGCCCTCCCCATGGTCGAGGAGGTGTCTAGAACAGCATTGGACATTGTTGCATAGTCTGTAGTAGTGTTGTACATCCTACCATGTAGATGTATGTCCTGTTGGGTAGTGAGAGGGGATCGGGAACCACCCAAGAGACCTCTTGGTCTACTGTGAAGGATCGGACACATGGTGTAATTTGATGTCATTGATTGAAATGAATCTGTTTGTTCTAGAGCCGGACAGCGGTGGTAAGATGACAATCCTGGTACCTTGGATTCCCAAGACCGGTACAGGTGCTCTGTATGATGGACTGAATTCCTTCTTCACAGTGATCTTCTCACAAACCAGATCCCCAATTTTAGGAATCAAGCCAGTCGAAGTTCTCTCTAAATCCCTTATTCCTAAAGTGGCAGCACTTGCAGATGATTTATCATCACGAAATTGCTGAAGCTCCTGTAAAACAGTGAGACGTTCATTTATGTCAAACTGTGTTTCTGCTACCACCATACCAGGGGCATCAAGATCTGGGACATACATAGGTATCCCAAAGAGAACCTCATATGGAGTGCGTCCCCCCAAGGACCGTCTTGGCAGATTATTCAATCAATCAATCAATCAATCAATAATTTATAAAGCGCGCTATGTACCCGTTAGGGTTTCGAGGCGCTAGGGGTGGGGGGGGGGTGGTGCTGCTATCGTTCGAAGAGCCATGTCTTAAGGAGTCTCCTGAAGGTGAGGAGGTCCTGGGTCTGGCGTAGTGAGGTCGGGAGTGCCTTCCAGGTCTTGGCGGTGAGGTAGGAGAAGGATCTGCCGCCAGAGGTCTTGTGCTGGATTCGAGGGACGATGGCGAGGGCAAGGTTGGCAGAGCGTAGTTGACGTGAGGGAACGTAGAAGTTGAGTCTGGTGTTCAGGTAGGTGGGTCCGGTGTCGTGTAGAGCCTTGTGTGCATGGGTGAGGAGTTTAAAGTCGATACTCTTGTCCACGGGGAGCCAGTGGAGGTCCCTCAGGTGAGGGGAGATGTGACATCGGCGGGGTATGTCGAGGATCGGGCGGGCGGATGCGTTCTGGATGCGTTGGAGTCGTTTGATGTCTTTTGTTGGGATGCCTGTGTAGAGTGCGTTGCCGCAGTCGAGCCTGCTACTGACGAGGGCTTGGGTTACCGTCTTTCTGGTTCCTGTTGGAATCCACTTGAAGATCCTGCGGAGCATACGGAGGGTGTTAAAACAGGAGGATGAGACTGCGTTGACCTGTTTGGACATGGTGAGGGCGGAGTCGAGGATGAAGCCGAGATTTCGTGCGTGGTTGTCTGGGGTGGGTGGAGGGCCTAGGGCGGTGGGCCACCACGAGTCGTTCCAGGCCGATGGGGTGCGCCCGAGTATGAGGACTTCCGTCTTGTCAGAGTTAAGTTTTAGGCGGCTGTTGCTCATCCATTCGGCGATGGATTTCAGTCCCTCGTGAAGGTTGGCTTTGGCGGTGAGAGGATCTTTGGTCAGGGAGAGGACGAGCTGGGTGTCGTCGGCGTAGGAGATGATGCTGAGGTTGTGCTGGCGGGCCAGTTGTGCGAGGGGGGCCATGTAGACGTTGAATAGCGTTGGGCTTAGTGAGGAGCCTTAGGGGACGCCGCAGATGAGGATGGTGGCTTTGGAGTGGAAAGGTGAGAGTCGGACCCTCTGGGTTCTGCCGGAGAGAAAGGAGGAGATCCAGTTGAGGGCTTTGTCTTGGATGCCGGCTTCGTGTAGACGGGTTAGTAGGGTGCGGTGGCAGACTGTATCGAAGGCGGCTGATAGGTCTAAGAGGATCAGGGCTGAGGTTTCGCCGTTGTCCATTTGTAGTCTGATGTCATCTGTGGCGGCGAGGAGTGCAGTCTCTGTGCTGTGGTTTCGTCTGAACCCGGATTGGGAGGGGTCTAGGATGGAGTTGTCTTCTAGGTAGTGGGCGAGCTGTGTGTTGACGATCTTCTCAATGACTTTCGCTGGAAAAGGGAGGAGGGAGATTGGTCAGAAGTTTTTGAGATAGTTGAGGTCAGCCTTAGGTTTCTTGAGGAGAGGTTGGATTTCTGCGTGCTTCCAGCTGTCCGGGAAGGTAGCGGTGTTGAAGGAAAGGTTGATGATCTTGCGGAGTATGGGGGCGATGGCGACGTCGGCTTTGTTGAAAACGTGATGTGGGCAGGGGTCAGAGGGAGATCCTGAGTGGATGGAGTTCATGGTTTTTAGGGTTTCGGCATCGTCTACTTGGGTCCAGGTGGTGATGTGGTCGGCGTGGGAGGAGTTGTTGGGGGTGGGGTCTGGCGGAGGTGAGGTGTTGAAGCTGTCGTGGATGGCTGCGATTTTCTGGTAGAAGAAGGTGGAGAGATCGTCGCAGAGTTTCTGGGATGGAGGGATGTCGTTGACGTTGGCGTTGGGGTTGGAGAGTTCCTTCACGATGCGGAAGAGTTCCATGCAGTCGTGAGCGTTGTTGTTAAGGCGTTCTGTGAAGTGGGAGTGATTGGCGAGTCGGATCAGTTGGTGGTGTTTACGGTTGGCTTCCTTGAGGGTAGCAAGGTTCTCGGGTGTGCGTTCGAGGATCCATTTTTTCTTGAGTTTCTGGCAGGTGCGTTTGGAGGTGGTTAGTTCGTCTGTGAACCAAGCTGGTTTTTTCTTTTCTTGGTTGGCGGTGGGTCTCTTGAGTGGGCGCTAGGATGTTGGCGCAGTTGAGGATCCATTGTTGGAGGTTGATGGCGGCGGAGTCCGGGTCGGTGGGGTCGGGTGGTGGGTTTTTGGCGAGGGTGTTGGTGAGTTGGTCTTCGGTGACTTTTCCCCAGCGGCGGTGAGGCGGAAGAGGGGTGCGGTGGTGTTCGGTGTTTTTCTTGAAGGAGAAATGGACCCAGTGATGGTCGGTCCAGTGGAGTTCGGAGGTGTGGCTGAAAGAGATGTGGTTGCTTGAAGTGAAGAGTGGGTCAAGGGTGTGGCCGGCGATGTGGGTGGGAGTGTTGACCAGTTGACGGAGTCCGAGGTTGGAGAGGCTGGTGGTCAGTGATGCGGTGTTGACGTCATTATTGTTCTCCAGGTGGAAGTTTAGGTCTCCCAGGAGGATGTAGTCTGAAGAGGCGAGGGAGTGGGTGCTTGCGAGGTCGGAGACGGTGTCGCTGAAGAGAGCTCTTGGTCCTGGAGGACGGTATATGAGGGTTCCTCTGAGGGTAGTCTTGGGGTCCGTGTGAATCTGGAAGTGGAGGTGTTCGGCTGTTTTGAGGGTGTCGTCCGTGTGCGTATAGATCTTGAGGGTAGCTTTGTGGGCGATGGCTATTCCTCCGCCGATTCCGTTGGTGCGATCTCTTCTGGTGATCTTGTAGCCGTCAGGGATGGCGATGGCGATGTCAGGGGCCGAGGAGTCGTTCCACCAGGTTTCGGTCAGGAAGGCTACGTCTGGGGCGCTGCTGTCGAGCAGGTCCCAGAGTTCGATGGCGTGCTTTCGTGCGGAGCGTGTGTTGAGGAGGATGCAGTGCAGGTGGTTTGTGTTGGTTGTTGCTGGCTTCGTTGTTCTGTTGCAGGTGAAGTTGCAGGTGCGGCAGGAAAAAGGTCCTTTGGTGTGCTTCGGGCTGGCCTGGAAGCACTCTGTGGAGGGGCCAGGGTTGAAGGCGAGGAGTTCGCTGGCCGAGTAACGAAGGCATGGGGCGCGGGGGCGCGAGGACCAGGGGGGGTGGCGCTGGGCGCGGTCCAGGCGCGGACGGGCGCAGACGGGCTTGCCTCTGGCGCGCCAGCGGCGCGGACGCGCAGCGCCAGCCATTAAGAAGGGAGGGGGGAGGGGAAGGGAGGAGCAGCTGGGAGGCGGGAAGGAGCGGCGAATGGGGGCGCGAGGGGGGCGGGGCCGCAGGGAGGCAGCGGCAGGGAGAGAACTGCAAGGGGGAGCGCCCAAGGGGCGAAAACAAGAAAAACAAGGCACAGAAAAGTCAGGCACAATTTGAAAACAGTCACAAAAATACACTAATGGCACAAAATACAATCGGGGCTCAGCAATCAGAGGGGCACAACGGGGGCAGACACGCAGGAGGCAAGGCGCTTGAAAAACAATCGAAAACACTTACAGGACGGCGAAAAGTGGCAGAATCAGAAGGGGCACGACGGGGGCAGAAGCGCAAGGAGGCTAGGCGCTGAAAATATAGAAAAACACTTACAGGACGGTGGATAGCGGCACACAGGTCAAGTGAAGCTTGCTAGAGCCCACTAGACACCAGGGATGAGGCGCAGGAGGATGCCTGCGGGTGGAGGAGGGCCTCGAACACGCTAGCAGCAGCGTGGGCGGGGGTCAGAGGCAGGAGACAGCAGGTTGGTGCTGCGGACGTGGGGGCCGAGCTCTAGACCTAAGGCAGGTCAGAGGTCGCTCACTCGCGACCCGCAGCGCCAGCCATTAAGAAGGGAGGGGGGAGGGAGGAACAGCTGGGAGGCGGGAGGCGGGAGGGAGCGGCGAATGGGGGCGCGAGGGGGGCGGGGCCGCAGGGAGGCAGCGGCAGGGAGAGAACTGCAAGGGGGAGCGCCCAAGGGGCGAAAACAAGAAAAACAAGGCACAGAAAAGTCGGGCACAATTTGAAAACAGTCACAAAAATACACTAATGGCACAAAATACAATCGGGGCTCAGCAATCAGAGGGGCACAACGGGGGCAGACGCGCAGGAGGCAAGGCACTTGAAAAACAATCGAAAACACTTACAGGACGGCGAAAAGTGGCACAATCAGAAGGGGCACGACGGGGGCAGAAGCGCAAGGAGGCAAGGCGCTGAAAATATAGAAAAACACTTACAGGACGGCGGAAAGCGGCACACGGGTCAAGTGAAGCTTGCTAGAGCCCACTAGACACCAGAGCATTATTCAGTGCTCTCTGGACCCCATATAGGTGATGTAACCAGCTGCGGCCTGAACCTAATACTCGAGCTGTTAATGACTGCTTTAGATCACGATTCTGCATCTCCACGACTGAATTCCCCTCAGGATGGTATGGTGAGGAGTAATGGAGTTCAACACCCACTGTCCCCATGGTGTCCCTGAATGCCTTAGAGGCAAATGCAGAGCCCTGGTCTGAATGGAATGCTACAACCGCATATGTACCGATAAAGATCAGCAAGTCTTTTATAACAGTCCGAGCATCAGCCGACCGCTGTGGCCATACCCACAGGAATCTAGAACAAGAATCTACAGCAACTAGAATGTATTTGTATGCACCATCAGGCTGTAAGGGACCACAATGATCCAGGTACACACACTGTAGTGGCCTGTTGGACACTAAGAGGGATGTCTGTGGTGGACATTTGATATTAGAGCCCTTTATCTGCTGTCAAATGTCACAGCAAAGGACATACTTTTTAGTTCGTCTGCATAGACCAGGCCACCAGAAGAGTTTCTGTAGGAGTGTTATTGTGGCCGATATACCAGCATGTGCTGAAGCGACACCTCATGCGCTACTTTAATTAGATCTAATCTCTGGTCTTCGTAGGGGATCACTCGATCTCCAACCCCAGGAATTGTTGTGTAGGCAACATTCTGCGCACTGATATGGTAAGTATAGTTTGTAGGGTATCCTTTAGGAAGGGGCTTGCCTGCAGCCGAAGCTTTAACGGCAGTCAATATTTAATGATCCAATCTTGTCTGTGAACGAGTCACTGCAGCCACAGAAGCCCTAGCTACTGCTGCCTTGGCGCTTCATCAGCCAATGTATTACCGGTAACGTGTACTCCTACACGTTGGTGGCCCAATGTATGTACTTATCCTTATGATCAGCCACCCTCCCCCACAATATTTTGTGTTTAACGGTGTTCTCCATTGAATCTCTAAACCTGTTCAGCTTCCAATGATTAAGATAATCGTTGAATGACTGAGCACAGTAGTATGAGTCACAGCCTATTAAAGTCCGGCTTCCTGGCTCGGTATTTTCGAGCACCAGTACTAGAGCTTTAAGTTCAGCCAACTGGGCTGTGCAGTCCCCTAAGGTCTGCGTGTAGGTATTGAGTGGGTGGAAGACTCCATCTTCCATCACTCCGCTCACGGCTGCACAAGCTGCGGAGTATTGATGTTTAGTACCTACAGCCGGTTGTGCTGAACCGTCAGTGTATATGACAGTGTGGTATCTGTCCAATGGCAAGATAGAGGAGCGGGATACTTTTGTTTGTACTGGAGAAACCCTTGTGTCTGAAGTTTTGGATAAAAAATATAATTGACATCAGTGGCGGTCAGAGACGTTGCCCATTGAATCCAACGTGGGTGTAGTGCTTTAGCATTAGGAACGCTTGATTTGGTGACAGCCTCTAAGGCCGGCACTGGGGAGACAACAATAATATGTTTCCCCTGGGCAGTTGGCCTCTCTTTTATGACGGCCATCTGAACTGCCGTCAAAATCTTTTCTGTAGGTGCAAAACGCTGTTATGCATTGGAGCATAAATGTGATTTATATGCTATGGGTACCGTGTCACCCTCATTGAAGGTGACAGAAGTAAATCCAATGGCACCAGAAATTATTCTGATGACCAAATTTGTTTTATTATCACGTGTGTGCAAGTGTTTAGCTTCTAGCATGTCCTTTTGCATTTCCCTAAGGATGCGTGTGTGTTCAATTGTCCAGTGTCTGATAGAAAAATTGGGCTGAACCAAGTCATAAAGTGGCTTGATACGTTGTGCATAATCTGGAATGTATGTTCTGCCAAAGTTAAAGAACCGTTGTAATGAATGTAATTTCTGAAGTGTGTTAGGAGGGTGCAGTTGAGCACATTTTTCTAGAAAGTGCGGGCCAGGCTCTTTCCCTCGTTTGATAGCTAATATCCCAGGAATAATTCACTGAGAAAGGCGATCTTGCTTTTCCTAAAGTTGAATTTGTAACCGAGGGCTGCAAATCCCAAAATGATCCGATCGACCCTTGCAAGATGAATGTCGAGGTCGTCGTCTGTGAGATATATGTCATCCACATAAGATAACGCCTCGGAATCAATATCATGATGTTACACTGGCTGAAAATAGCCCCGGGCTATTCTTATAGCCTTGAGGTAAACGACAAAAGCGTTTCTGAGAGCCAAATGAGAATGCACTCAGGTCCCGACTTTCATGTGCTAAGTCCTGGCAGAAAAAGCCATTAGATATGTCTAATGTTGTTTTATATTTTTTACGCACTATATTGTTTATTAGTGCTGTGCTATGTGAATTTTGTATAGCATATGTGCGTGTATGACTATTTAGATGTCTATAATCAATGACTATTCTATATGACTGGTCTGGCTTTGTGACGGGGAATAACGGATTATTCAGTGCAGATGTACAGGGCTCAATTACTCCCTGGTACTCAAGTTGGGCGAGGATCTCCCTCACTGGAGCTTTTTCTTAATGTTTGACAGGATATTGTGGCTGCGGTGGGATGTAGACCTAACGGGAATGATATGACAAGGAGTCTCCTTGTTCCAACCTACATGATTGCGATATAACGCTAAAGCCCATTCAGCAGCATAGGCTTCTTTTTCTACTTCCGGAACAAATTCGGAGAAAGAAGGCAAAATGACATCTTCCCCATGCGGGAGCTTACGGATGTGTTCAGGTGGCCAGTCTCTTTCGGCCAGTAGGATACACTAGTAAGTTCATCCCAAAATATCACACTTATAGTGCGCTCCACGTTTCCCTTTATCTGAATTTTTAAATCATAAACCCTGTTGGGGGGAGAACACGGCCGTCCGCTGTTTCAACTGCGATAAAATCGCTAGTTGCTGTCGCATCCAGATGATCTTTCAGACTCTGGGGACATATCGTGACCCTAGCTGCGCTGTCTAACAGAGTCACTGCCCATGTCTTGTTCTTCAACAGTGTTCTCAAGTATACTGGCATTTTTAGCTGTCAGTGCTGCCCCTTTTTTCTTTTTAAACTGTGGCTTTTGCCGAGGAGTCTTTTCTTCTTTTTTAATGGTAGACTGCAGCGAGTCTTTCTTTTCTTTCACGTATTCAGGATATTGATCAGGACGCCCCCCTCTCTCGCTACGTCTATCCGGTGCCTCCTGAAAGGAACGAGAGGGACATGAATCAGTATATCTGTCTGGAGTTTTAATGTTCTCCCTATTTCTGAGATTGTATCTCCTTTTGGAGTTCTCCGGATGTGGAGAATCAGCTCTCTTATTTCTTCTATCTTTGAAATCCTTTTGTTTGTCCCAGCGCTTCTTAGGGCCCTCTTGTGCCTGCTTTGTACCTTCCTTATGGGTGGTACCTTGTAACTCCAATTTCTTTGGTTTGGCTCCCAAACTATCCCACCCTATACTAGTATAGGTATCGGAAATAATTTTCGGTAGCTGTCTCTCTTGTTCCTGGTGTGGAGTTTCCGGAGACGCTGGCGTTTTGTTGGTGCTACCACTTCCCCTTTAATGTTACTGAGTATTATTGAGGAAACCGCGTGAAAGTTACGCATTCATTTCATCCCCAAATCCAAGGCTGGTGCAGCCCAATGCCCATTTTGTATTTGTTTTAACACTTCCAGTAAATTGTCAAGTGTTGGGGTACCATGTGGTAGTATATATGTCAGTGAAGACTGTACCCCATGTGGCACAGTAATCCACTGAGGGATCCATCCCAAAGGGCAAGCACATAGTGAGCAGTCTATGTTTTTCCTGTGGTCCTGTATGGCGAAACACAGCTTCCAGCTGCTTAGTTTTCTGGGCAATCCAGAACAGTATTTTTTCCCATTCTGCGGGTACTTTACCCATAATAGTATACACTGTTTGTGGATTAATCCCAGTAGCCAGTTGGTAACCACCAGGTGCTGGTGGTGCTGGACGCGCTGGCGTTGTGTTCCATGTTCGCATTACGAACTGAACTAATCGTCTATATAATGTCACCAATTCATTATATAAATCTCTCAGATCTGCTATTGGCATGTTTTGTATGCCTGGGTGAGGTGTGTATGTGGCAATCATAGGCCATGTAGGTCCGTCATTACTTAAGGGACCTAGCCTCACTCTTTGTAATACATGTGGTAGGACGCCTTCAAACCAGTTCTGGTGCTGTTGGTATGTGAGTGATATTGCATGATACTGGTATGCTCGGTACCGTAAAGGTACGTTTTGCAATTTCATATGTGTGGAATGTATGTGTTCTTTGGTCTACCTCAGGAAAGTTGACCCAACAGTAAAATGTTTCTGTTTGGTATGCTTCATTAGCTTCTATTATAAGAGTAACATCCCCGTCCTCATCTGTAATGCCATGCGTTAATAAATGTTGTGTTAGTGCATTTCTAGCATTTTCAGGAATGTCTATGGCAGCAGCCATTTTTGTTTAGAAAAAACGGAACTCCAAAATGAGGAGTATAAGTCCTTTTATTAGTTCGAGCTCGAACAACCTACAGCTTAATCAGGTGTTACCTTTTCAGCTGAGGAGGATTTTCCCAAAGACCACGGACGTCTCCGTATAATGGTACATAGGGTACCTGCTGTCTGTGAGACAGTGATAGTCGGGTTATCCGTAAATTAGTGCCTAAACACCATGTCGTAGTTTGGACTCTTGCTCTAGGCAAGACTGCTGGTTAAAGGATGACAGTACTTTTGTTTGTAGGCGACTATGCCTATCGTACAACGAGTTGCAACTGTTGTCCCAACCTTACCGGCTCACTAGTAGCACCTCACCAGAAATACAATAGTAAAAGGTGATTTGTGGCAGCCTTTACGCATGGACTCAAGAATAAGACATCTCAGGGAGTGTCGTGGTTACACGGAGATTACCCCTTTCTCACAGATATATCATGTCTCATACAAGCACAGGCAATGACAAAGATGCAGTAAAGTTTCAATAGTTTTTATTTAACATAACTGTAATTTGCGATAAGTTGCATGGGCTGCAATGATTAGGATAATGAATAATGCAAGGAACAGAATTGTGAGGACGAGAGTCATTATTACAAAGACCCCCACCGTCTTGCAATGCATAAGAAAGACATATGAGATGTAATATGCCCTAATACCCTAATGTGAGAGGCCTAGCCTCCTACCTAAAGGTGTTTGCTAAACCTAATCTGCCAATGCCATGTCCATGAGAGGAGCCCCCAACCCTTGTTACCTTGGAATGAGGTCTCTATCTCAGACTCCGCAGGGACACGAAGACTGGATCAGCATCAAGACGACGTGCAGCATCAATATCAGCGATGGTGGCAATGCCCTCTGGTCGGAATCCCTCTGATTATCTGCCTAAAGTGTGATGTATTTATACAGATCTACAAGGACCCCTGACATAGGTGTGTTCCCAAACAATAGATAACAGACATGCTTGGGACAGCAATTAAAATAAACAATCCCTCAAAAGTATAGAAAGGGAAAAAACCCTAAGTATGAACACCTACTGTTTGTATGTCTTTGTTGCTTGATCTTGACGCCTTTGCGCGGTGACACTGATAATGCAAAACATAACAAGTGGCCTAACTATAAACAAGGCAGCCATCTTAGAAGAATTATATAATTAAATGAGTTAAGACGGAGCAAGCTAAGTAGGTTGAAAGTCACTAGGTGACGTGGCAAGCCAGAGGCTAAGCTAACTCCTGTTATCCCATTAAAGCGAACTAGGATTTACTACAAGGCCACAGTCTCTCAAGTGGGTGACTTGCCCACATGCTCTGGAGGGGGCAACATGCCCATTACTCTGTCCTGGGGAGTGCAAGGCCACAGTCTCTCAAGTGGATGCCTTCTCCACTGGCTCTGGAGGGGGCATCGTGCCCAGTGAGCTTCATCCTGGGGAGGATGGGGTGAGTGGATGCCTTCTCTACTGGTTCTGGAGGGTGAATCGTGCCCAGTGATGCAGCTCTTGGGGAGTTCAAGGTCATAGTCTCTCAGCTGAGTGTCAATCCCACAGGATTTGCAGGGGACAGGCCGGGCAACAGCCCATGGAGGCAGGACTACACAATGTCCGCCGGCGGTGACGGCTGTTCAGTGGTGGTGCTGGTGGTGCAGCTACTGTAGTTGTGGGGGGAGGCTCAAGCCCATCCCCTGCAGCCTCGGACGACTGCCCACTGGTCCTGCTGCTGCTGGTGGTGGTGCTGGTGGCGGTGCTTCTGGTGGAGCTGGTGGTGGTGGGGGGAAGCTCCAGCCCATCCCCTGCAGCCTCGGACGTCTTTCCACTGGTGCTGCTGCTGTTGGTGGTGGTGCTGGTGGCGGTGCTGCTGGCAGAGCTGGTGGTGGTAGAGGGGGGAAGCGCCTGCCCATCCCCTGCAGCCTCGGATGGCTGCACCACCTTGGTTGGTGGGGTGGGCTCCGACAGAGTCCCAGCACCAGGCCCCTTGTTCTTACTGCCTGCTGGTGCAGGCCCATTGCCCTTCCTGCCAGCAGCTGGGGATGGCTCCTTGCTCCGATGAGTCCTTGATCCTTTTGGCAGCAGCTGGGGGTGGCTCATCCCCTTCCTGGAAGCACTTGTGGCAGGCACCCTTTCCTTCTGGCTGGTTGGTGCCTGGGATCCTTTCCCACCTGGATTTGCTGGGGGCACTACTGTGTCCATGGACTGGGTGGCTGAGGTGCTTGACTGGGTTTTGGCCACTCTGGCCTGATGTGAAGGACTGGGGGGGAGGAGTAGGGAAGAGGTCAACAGTGGAGAGGACCCTCTTAGGGACATTGGGGCGGGAAGAGGGAGAAGGTTTGGGAGTGGAGGAATAGGGAGTGGTGTCTCTCTGCTGTGTTTGGGTGCAGGTGCATGGGCTGGAAGCTGTTGTGAGGTGGATGCCTGTTGGGTGTCTGAGTGCTTGCGTTTGTGTACATTGGGAGGAGGGGGCACAGACACAGTGGGAGAGGACACATGGGACGTGTGCATGGCTGTTGGGGTGGTGACTGCCAGTGGGGTGTGTGTTCTGATAGGTGTGCTGGAGGTAGTGGATGATGATGTAGTGCATGGAGGTGTGAGTGTAGACGCAACTGGGAGGAAGGTGGAAGACAATGAGGAGGGGGACACAGTGGAGGCAGTGGATGTTTGTATGTCTGCATCTGGATGGTGTTTGTGTGAGTGCCTGTGGGGTGAAGTGTGGTGCTTGTGTTTGCCATGTGCACTCTTGTGTGTTGTCCTGTGTGCATGCTCATCTGCCTGTGTGCTTGGGATAGGTTGGGGTAGAGGGGAATGGGACTGGGAAGAGGACGTTGGAGGGTGGAAACAGAGACAATGGCTGCCATTAGAGAGGAGGTCAGAGCCTGGATTGATCTCTGTTGGGCTGCCAAGCCAGCGTGAATACCCTCCAGAAATGCATTGGACTGTTGCAATTGGGCTGCCAGCCCCTGGATGCCATTCCCAATGGTTGACTGCCCAACAGAGATGGATCGCAGGAGGTCAATAGCCTCCTTACTCAGGGCAGCAGGGCTAACTGGGGCAGGGCCTGAGGTGCCTGGGGCAAAGGAGATGCCCACAGTCCTGGGTGAGCAGGCATGGGAAACTTGATGAGGGGCTGATGGGAGGGCAGTACTGGTACAGGGGGTGGCGGCTGTACCTGTAGCTGGGGTGGGCACAGAGGTGTCCGCCACCACCAGGGAGCTTCCATCCGAGGAGATGTCCATGTCCGAACTATCCCCTCCAGTCTCCGCTGTGGTACTCCCCTTGCCCTCCGTCCCACTGGGGCCCTCACTGTTGGTAGACTCAGCCTCGTGGGTCCTATGGGATGCAGCTTCCTCCATCGGCAGTGCCTCTGTTCCTCCGCCAGGTGATGCTAATGAAGATAAGGACAGGGTGACAAAACAAAAAGAGGGGGAGTGTCATGACCACACAAACTTGCCAAGTCAAATCAAAGAAGTGCATGAGAAAAGCAAAGAGATATCCTCAGTGGAGACAGCAAAGCCCAAACTGGAAGAAGGTTTGCAGAGTAATATTGCGCTTATTTCAAAGGAAGAATCAAGAAGAGAAGATCCAAGATGGCCGCTGTGAGTCCTGAAGGTTAGTTACAGTTCTAGTCTTGCAATCGGTTGGTTGCTAGGTTACGAGCTCTCCAGCTGGAAGCCTTGCACTTCAACTGAGGTCTGACAGGAATCAGCTGGTGGAGAGAGAGCGCGCTTCAGAACAGAAACTCCTGTGAGGTAAAATTACATTTGAAGATTATATTACAGAAAACTGATAAATATTGTAAAGGTTTATTCATAGAGTTTGATAGTAGACCGTTCCCGTGGAAATCGGCAAGGCTACAGAGTTAATGTATGAATTAACCTTATGTTTACAAGGTTCTTGTTTAAGATATTAAAGTCAAAGAAAAAACAAACTTTAAAAGAGCAAGTATCTACAAATGTCAAGGTTATAAACAAGGGCCAAGTTTAAAGGAGAAACGAACTGTTAACAAATAAGCATTTACAATTCAATGGTAATAAACCAAAATAGAGTTTAAAAGAGAAACGAACTTAAATAAACAAGCATTTACAACTATAAGTTATCGACAGATGTCGAAGTAAGGAAGGAGAAACTAACTGTAATAAACAAGCATTTACAAATACAAGTTATCAACAAATGTCGAAGTAAGAAAGGAGAAACGAACTTTAATAAACAAGCATTTACAAATACAAGTATTGACAGAAGTCACAATAAGACAGGAGAAATTAAATAACATCAGCTGATTTGAAGAACGCATTATCACCAACTATATATATATATATATATATATAGCAACATAAAAACAATCTCTAACAAAGGTTGAGAAGTTCTTCCAGAATCAGTAATAAGCATTTTTTTAAGAAGAGCTATCATTTATAGAGAGAACCAAGGCTACAGAGAACTCAGGGTGAGTGAAGAAATAATAGAATTAAAGAAAATTAAGTGTTGAGAGTAGAAAGTGAAAAACTGATGTTGTATGTCCCTAGTAATTGCGACTGTGACTCTTGCAGGTGCTGTATCCAATCTTAGATGTGAAGAGGCAGACTGAGTACTGGCGTTCATCATCTCTGTGGCAGCCTCTCTACCATCCCATTCCCCTTTCCCCCTCCGGGGTACTCAGCACGAAGGATTAATATTCGTTGTGAGTAGCTCGGGTCGGGACTGAGGAGTTATCTTCGGCTTCTGAGGAAATCGAATTGAAGTATCCTGACAGATTGAAGTGCCATCACCCTAATTTTAGGGAAAAACAGATTTCCTCCTGAGCAGAATGGCAGAAGGAATTGATATAAAAGCATTAGCCACCGTTTTGGAAGGGTTACAGAAACAATTAAATAACACCATAGAAGAAACAGTCCAAATAAAACAGCGAATAAATGAGTTAGGGAACACCGCTAAATCAAATGAATCTGTGTTTTCACAAATCCCTATCCCTTCACAGTCTGCAGGTATATCCACTCAAGTAATTCATGCGGTTTCCCCTATTATTCCTTTGGCTCAACCCGAGCGCTTCGGTGGGGATCCAAATAAGGCGCAGATTTTTCTGATCCAATGCTCATTGCATTTTTTATGTAGACCAGTCATTTTTTCCTAAGACCAGTCCAAAGTGGCATTTATATTGTCTTATCTGACAGGAGATTCGGCCGCATGGTCCATGCCAATAATTTCCAGAAATGATCCTGTTTTATATAATTTCCAAAATTTCAAGGAAGAGTTCTTAAGAATATTTGATCGGCGAACTGCAGATTAAGCCACTGACAATGAACTACTGGAAATCAGGCAAGGTAATAAAGATCTAGTAGCCTATCTGGCTCATTTCAATAAACTCATTGTAGAGACTGCCTGGCCGGAGTCAAAAAGAGCCGCCATATTTTATCGTGGACTGAGAGATGAATTGAAAGATGCCTTAGCACAAGTTCCAAATAGACCCACCGAAATTTCAGAGTTAATTGATCTTGTGTTACAGATTGACCACCGGTTAACTGAACGAAGAGCAGAAAAGAGAAGAGAGTATCGACCATTTCCCCTGAGAATTGATCATGTAAGAAATGATCATACGAGAGCCGGAGAAGGGATAACGATAGAAGAACCAATGCAAATTGGTTCCATCCGTGGTCCTTTATCTAAGGAAGAAAAAGAGAAAAGAAGAGTGAATCAACTATGTTTATATTGCGGTGCATCTGGGCATTTTGTTAAAAACTGTCCCAAGAAACCCAAAGCTCTTCAGTCGGGAAAAGGCCAGCTTCATCAGTAGAGGGAGTTGCCCTGATGAAAGCAGAACCCAAGACAACTCCTTTAGATCAACGAGTGGCGAATACCTTACAAACCGCAGCGCCACATTTGGTACAAACAGTATCAGTTAAGACCCTTGAGAAGGAAATTCAAGGGATCTCAGTTATGATAGACTCTGGAGCTACGGGCAACTTCTATGATATCAAATACGCTCGTAAAATGGGTATTCGATTTATCAAGAAATCTACTTTGGAAGTAGTAAGAGCTGTGGATGGAACCAATCTTTCTTCAGGACCCATTTCCCATGAGACCGAACCAATTCAGATGCAAGGTTTTGGTGAACATCAGGAGCAGATAATCTTTAATTTGATAGATGCTCCACAATTTCAACTCATTTTGGGTCTGCCCTGGCTTACAGAACATAATCCACAAATTGATTGGAGCAAAAGAACGATCAAGATGAATTCCTCTTACTGCAAAGAGAATTGCTTTCATGATGGAGTGGAAGTGTCCACCAAGTCCTAAGCGGCCTGTTTATCATCACACTCTTCAATGATCTGTGCACTAAAGACAGCAGAAATCCCAAAAGAATATGAGGATTTAGTCGCCGTTTTTGATGAAAAGGAGGCTAAGAAATTGCCACCACATCGACCCTACGACTGCAAAATTGATCTGGAGCCAGGTGCGATATTGCCATGTAGCAGAATATACGCATTGACCGAAGCAGAGAATCAACATTTAAAGGAGTATTTGGATCAATATCTTGCTAATGGTTTTATTTGTCCTTCTGAATCTCCAGTGTCATCCCCACTATTTTTCATACCAAAGAAGGATGGGAGTCTTCGAACTTGCATTGATTATCGAGCCCTCAATCAGGTTACCATCAAGAATCGATACCCACTGCCTTTAGTGTCAGTTTTATTAGATCAAGTAAAGAATGCTAGAATCTACACCAAATTGGACCTGCGAGGAGCATATCATTTGATTCGAGTGGCTTCAGGGGATGAATGGAAAACCGCTTTTCGGACTCGATACGGATTATTTGAATATCAAGTGATGCCTTATGGGTTATGCAATGCTCCCGCTGCCTTCCAGCATTTCGTTAATGATATATTACGAGAATTCCTCGACCGGATTGCCGTGGTTTATATAGATGACATTTTAATCTTTTCCGACAATCTACAGGAGCACATTTCCCATGTTCGATCCATCCTCACAAGGTTGCAAGAAAATCATCTCTATGTAAAATTGGAGAAGTGTGCATTTCATGTGGAACGAGTTGAGTTCTTAGGATTCATTTTGTCACCAGAAGGAGTTAGTATGGATCCTGCCAAGATAAAGACAGTGCAACATTGGCCTTCTCCTTGCAATGTCAAAGAGATCCAGAGTTTCTTGGGGTTCGCTAATTTTTATCGAAGATTCATATCCAATTTTTCTCAAACAGTTACACCCATTACTCGATTGTTGAAGAAAGGAGTGAAGTTTGAGTGGACAAAAGAAGCTGAAAATGCTTTTAATTTTTTGAAGAATTCCTTCGTCTCAGCTCCAATCTTGCTCCACCCCAATCCAGATGAGACATATTATGTGGAGGCAGATGCTTCAGATGTTGCCATAGGAGGTATCCTTTCCCAGCGTCATAAAGATACAGGTCAATTACATCCAGTGGCCTATTTCTCTCGAAAATTAACACCACCAGAGATAAATTATTCAATTGCGGATAAGAAGCTATTGGCAGTCAAAGAAACTTTTCGTGAGTGGAGGCATTACATTTTGGGAGCCAAGCATAAAGTGACCGTTTACACGGACCACCGAAATTTACAGTTTTTAAAATCAGCTCGAACTCTAACAGCTAGACAACTGCGTTGGTCCCTATATTTTGCAGACTTTGATTTTGTTATCACTTTCAGACCAGGAAAAGTAAATGGGAAGGCAGATGCTCTATCTCGAATTGATACCGGTGCAGTTAAAGAGCCTCCAGAAAAAGAATTGATTACTCCACAAGAGAAGTTCATATCTGCCATATTGTATGAAAATTTAACCAAAGAAATTCAAGAAAACTTAACATTCGAAGGAATGCTGAAGTGGTCCAAAGAAGGCCAAGGAAGAGAAATCAAAAAAGGTTTGCCATACTTTAAAGGTGCACTGTATGTTCCGACTGTGGAGCTGCAAGAAAAAAATCTTCAGGCTTATCATGACGATCAATTGGCTGGACACAAAGGAATTCAAAAGACTCAAAATCTAATACAATGAGAATTTTGGTGGCCAAAAATGAAAACTCAGATAAGACAATATGTGTCAACTTGTGACAAATGTCAAAGAGGGAAATCAAATAGAACAGCTTCACAAGGTCTGTTAAGACCTTTGCCCACTGCACCCCATGCCTGGCATACTGTTACGATGGATCTTATAGTGGACCTCCCTAGTAGCCAAGGCGTTAACACTATCCTAGTTTTTGTAGACACTTTCACTAAAATGGCGCATTTCATTCCTTTGAAAGAAATCCCTCGAGCCCCACAGGTTGCACAGTTGTTTACACAACACATAGTACGTGCCCATGGTATCCCAAAAATTCTAGTTTCAGACAGGGGGTCCCAATTTGTTTCTCGCTTTTGGAAGGCCTTTAGTAAAAGATTAGGAATTGATTCTCGTTACTCTACCAGTTACCATCCTGAAACCGATGGGCAAACAGAGAGAGTGAATCAAGAGTTAGAACAGTATTTAAGACTCAATTTATTCGATAAAGAGAAGGAATGGCCCAAGTTGATGTGGGCAGCTGAAATTGCTTACAATAATGCTGTTCATTCCACCACTGGGTTCACCCCGTTTTATCTGAACCATGGTAGACATCCTAATGTAATGTTGGGTAAAGAAGATGATTCAGTGCCTACAGTAGAAGAGATGGTGAGGGAATTGCAGACCACGTTAGTTAGGGCTGGAAAAAACATTATTCAAGCAAAAGACTCATATAAGACTCAGGCTGATAGAAAAAGAAGAGAGAGCCCCATTTATTTGAAAGGAGACAAAGGGGGTCATTCCGAACAGGAAACCGCCCAAACACAGCCCTGCGGTCAGATGACCGCGGGGGGCATTCCGACTTTCCCGCTGGGCCGGCGGGCGATCTGCAAAAGATCGCCCGCCAGCCCAGCGGGAAAGCCCCAGCAAAGATGAAGCCGGCTCCGAGTGGAGCCGGCGGATTTGCTGAGGTGCGACGGGTGCAGTGGCACCCGTCGTGATTTTCAGTGTCTGCCGAGCAGACACTGAAAATCTTGCTGGGGCCCTGTTAGGGGGCCCCTGCACTGCCCATGCCAGTGGCATGGGCAGTGCAGGGGCCCCCAGGGGCCCCACGACACCCGTTCCCGCCACCGCCAGGAACAGGCTGGCGGGAAGGGCAGCGCCGCCATGGAGGATTCCTTTGGCTAGGGGAAAACCGGCGGGAAACCGCCGGTTTCCCTTTTCTGACCGCGGCTTTACCGCCACGGTCAGAATTGGCCAGGAAGCACCGCCAGCCTGTTGGCGGTGCTTCCGTGGTCGTTGCCAGGGTCAGAATGAGCCCCAAAGTTTGGTTATCCACTCGTCATTTACGTCTCAAAGGAAATCGCAAATTTCAGCCACGATTTATAGGCCCATTCAAAGTTGACAAGATGATCAATCCAGTGGCAGTTAAATTGCAGTTGCCAGCTCATCTAAAGATACATCCTGTTTTCCATGTCTCCTTGTTAAAGAACAGTCCTCCAAATTTACGTCAAAACTCCCCTCCAATTCCTATCCAGATTAGCTCTGCAGAAGAGTATGAGGTCAATCAAATCTTAGATTCCAAAATCCGTAATGGTCAGCTTTATTATCTAATTGATTGGAAAGGTTATGGTCCAGAGGAACGATCCTAGGAGCCGCACGAGTATGTACATGCTTCAAGATTAGTGAGAAACGTTCATGGAACCTACCCAAGCAAACCTAAATTGGAGAACTGTTCCTTGAGGGGGAGTACTGTCATGACCACACAAACTTGCCAAGTCAAATCAAAGAAGTGCATGAGAAAAGCAAAGAGATATCCTCAGTGGAGACAGCAAAGCCCAAACTGGAAGAAGGTTTGCAGAGTAATCTTGCGCTTATTTCAAAGGAAGAATCAAGAAGAGAAGATCCAAGATGGCCGCTGTGAGTCCTGAAGGTTAGTTACAGTTCTAGTCTTGCAATCGGTTGGTTGCTAGGTTACGAGCTCTCCAGCTGGAAGCCTTGCACTTCAATTGAGGTCTGACAGGAATAAGCTGTGTGGAGAGAGAGCGCGCTTCAGAACAGAAACTCCTGTGAGGTAAAATTACATTTGAAGATTATATTACAGAAAACGGATAAATATTGTCAAGGTTTATTAGAAGAGTTTGATAGTAGACCGTTCCCGTGGAAGTTGGCAAGGCTACAGAGTTAATGTATGAATTAACCTTATGTTTACAAGGTTCTTGTTTAAGATATTAAAGTCAAAGAAAAAACAAACTTTAAAAGAGCAAGTATCTACAAATGTCAAGGTTATAAACAAGGGCCAAGATTAAGGGAGAAACGAACTGTTAACAAATAAGCATTTACAATTCAATGGTAATAAACCAAAATAGAGTTTAAAAGAGAAACAAACTTAAATAAACAAGCATTTACAACTACAAGTTATCGACAGATGTCGAAGTAAGGAAGGAGAAACTAACTGTAATAAACAAGCATTTACAAATACAAGTTATCAACAAATGTCGAAGTAAGAAAGGAGAAACGAACTTTAATAAACAAGCATTTACAAATACAAGTATTGACAGAAGTCACAATAAGACAGGAGAAATTAAATAACATCAGCTGATTTGAAGAACGCATTATCACCAACTATATATATATATATATATATATATATATATATAGCAACATAAAACCAATCTCTAACAAAGGTTGAGAAGTTCTTCCAGAATCAGTAATAAGCATTTTTTTAAGAAGAGCTATCATTTATAGAGAGAAGCAAGGCTACAGAGAACTCAGGGTGAGTGAAGAAATAATAGAATTAAAGAGAATTAAGTGTTGAGAGTAGAAAGTGAAAAACTGATGTTGTATGTCCCTAGTAATTGCGACTGTGACTCTTGCAGGTGCTGTATCCAATCTTAGATGTGAAGAGGCAGACTGAGTACTGCCGTTCATCATCTCTGTGGCAGTCTCTCTACCATCCCATTCCCCTTTCTCCCTCCGGGGTACTCAGCACGAAGGATTAATATTCGTTGTGAGTAGCTCGGGTCGGGACTGAGGAGTTATCTTCTGCTTCTGATGAAATCGAATTGAAGTATCCTGACAGGGAGAGACAAAGGATACACTTGGTCAATGGCGGCACCAACGCCACCGTTGGCGTACACAACACACTCACACACCTGGAACAGCCCTAAGCACTAGGCAATGCACTACCAGTTACAATGCTAGTCACCAGACCATGTGGAGGTACACATACCTCCAACTGCAGCATACCTGGACCCACACAGCCCTGCCCAGCAGTGGATGCCTACTAGCTAATGTGGAGGAATTTCACATCAGAACCCTGCCCAACATGAAACCTACTCTGCAATTTCAGGCCTGGCGTAGGGGCACCCACAGGCACACATCCCCCACCCGGATACCACCCCACCAAGCGTATGTAGTAATGAAGGGCACTGTACTCACCCCCTTGTTGCTGCTGTGATGCCCCCAAGTGCCCATCCAGCTCCGGATAGGCCACCGCCAGTAGGGGGGTCAGGGTTCGATCAGCACCCCTTCCTGGTTGGGAGGCCATGCCCAGCTGGGCCTCCGCCGTCTTCCATGCCCAGCGTCTCAGGTCCTCCCACCGTTTCTTACAGTGGGTGCTCCGCCTGGCATAGACCACCAAGGTCTGCACATCCTTGGCAATGGCACGCCATATACCCTTCTTTTGATGGGTACTGACCTGCAGAGGAACATACACAGGGAAAGGTATTAGTCAGACCGTCCTGCTTGTTACACTCATGGCCCACCATACCCGTTTCCATCCCCTTACGCACAGACATGGCCCAGCATACATGCTGCATACGGCCCAGGGCCCATCCACCAACCCCCCGATACACGAGGCCTTCACACACAGCACTCCAAGCATTCATGCCCCATGCATCGTACTCACAGTGTACTCACCTGTTGGTCTGGAGGCCCATACGGCAGTCGGTACTGGGGTAGGACCCCATCAACCAGTCTCTCCAACTCCGCTGAGGTGAAGGCAGGGGCCCCTTCCCCAGTCACATGAGCCACTTAGGTTCCAGACCCAGGTCACAGCAGCACATGCAGTGTCGGTCCTCTCTGGTTAAAGGTCAGGTAGCAAGTGAGTGAACAGATACAAAATGGCGGTGACGTCCGCAGTGGTGCATACCGTCACCGCCGGCATACATCACCATTGGCCACTGTACCCCATAGGGCCCAATGATAACCAATGAGGAGTTGCATTGCGGGTCCGGGCGCCTCCTGCAACGGCGCACAACGTCAGCGGAATTACTGCATTTCCACCTGTCCCTCCATACTGGACAGGCGGATGTCATTTCGGGGGTGGGGAGGCATGGATCCTAACTGTGTCACAATTCACAATTTCACCTTCTAGACATCTGCCACCAATACATTGTAAAAATCACAATATGCATTGAACTGCAGTGGTTACAATGTACAGAATATGACCAGCTGCTTACTCTTTTGCCCCATAGATTGCAACTTCTTTGGATGAATAGGAGATGGAGATATCCCCTGTGTACAGACCCCTTGTGGACTTGGCAACAATGGAGGACAGGCACAATATCCTCACCTACAGACTTGACAGGGCCACAATCACAGAGCTGTGTGCACAATTGGAGCCTGACCTGATATCTGCTATCCGTCACCCCACTGGGATCCCTCCTCTTGTGCAAGTGCTATCAGTGATCCATTTATTGGCAACAGGTTCTTTCCGAATGACAGTGGGCTTGGCAGCAGGAATGTCACATCTGATGTTCTCAATAGTGCTGACCAGAGTGTTGTTTGCCCTGATTAAACACATGTACAGCTACAACGTTTTCCACCAGGTTGAGGATTTCGCCACAGTGAAGGCTGACGTCTACGCAATGAGACATATCCTCAACATCATTGGTGCGAGTGATGGGACACATATTGCATTTTTTCCCCCCGGCAAAATTAACAGGTGTTCAGAAATCGAAAAAGTTATCACTCGATGAATGAGCAGATGGTGTGTTTGGTGGTACCAGTACATCTCCCATGTCAATGCTAAGTATCCAGGCTCGGTGCATGATGCTTTTATCCTGAGGAAGAGCAGCATCCCAAATGTGATGGCCCAACTCCAGAGGCACAGGGTGTGGCTAATAGGTGAGCCCTGGTTCTGACCCAGTGGATGTTGGTGTATGGGTATGGTGTGGGCCATAAGGGTTAGTGTGTGGCTAACAGTTGTCCCTCGATATTTGCAGGTGACTCAGGTTACCCAAACCTCTCATGGCTCCTGACCCCTGTGAGGAATCCCAGGACAAGGGCTGCGGAAGGTTACAATGAGGCACATGGGCGAACAAGAAGGATTATTGAATGTACCTTTGGCCTACTGAAGGCCAGGTTTCGGTGCCTCCATCTAACAGGTGGATCCCTGTGCTACTCACCCAAGAAGGTCTGCCAGATCATCGTGGCATGCTGTATGTTGCACAACCTTGCCTTGAGACGCCATGTGCCTTTTCTGCAGGAGGAGGCTGGAGATGGCCGTGTGGCAGCAGTGGACCCTGTGGACAGTGAAGATGAGGAGGCAGAGGATGAGGATGAGGACAACAGAAGTGCAGCCCTTATTCAATACTTCCAATGACATACAGGTAAGACAGTGTTATTTCACATTTCATTGACAGTTTGATGTTTGACATTGTCACTGGCAGGCTGTGAATTCCTACTTCTATGCCCACTCACTTTACCCATTGGCATCTCTTTTTGCAGATGTTGGTGCCCTACTATTGCTCCTGGTGTGTTCACTGCAGCCAACTACAGGTCTTTCCTATGTAAACATTACTGTACAGTTGAATTGCAATGTTTAAACCTTGTTAAACAAATACATACTTAAATCGTTTGACATACTCCATACTTGTATTTTTTCAAAGTGTGTTTATTGCAGTGCTCTGATTAAAAGGGGGAAGTGCAATGGGCTGGGGTGATGTTGGAGGAAAGTCCAGGTTAGAGTCCAGTCTATTTGTAGCACAGGTGCATTGTCCAATGGGGCATGGGAGAGGAGCAATGGCAGTTCAAGGTGGACAGGGTGAGAGAGAGGGACACAAGGATGACAATCAAGAGAGTCTTATTTCCTGGTGGGGGTCTTGGCAAGTGTCTCTGGCTGCTGCCTGGATCACAGGGAAAGTTTGCGGGGTGGTTCTCCTTCTGCTGGGGGAGAGGTGCTGGTGGCCTGTTGGTCCTGTGGCGGGTTCTCCTGTCCACTAGCGACAGCAGAGGTGGAGGGCTGTTCAGTAGTTTGACTAGTGGCAGGGGCCAGCTGTTGTGCCACTGCCGCCTCATGCTGTTGGCCATGTCTGCCAGCACACCTGCAATGGAAACCAGGGTAGTGTTAATGGCCTTCAAGTCCTCCCTGATCGCCAGGTACTGTCCCTCCTGCAGCCGCATGTTCTCCTGAATCTTGTCCAGGATCTGGCCCATCGTATCCTGGGAATGTTGGTATTGTTAGGAATCCCCAAGGTGCCTCCTGCATTATCTGTCAGCATCCCCAGGGATTAGGGTTAAATCATATCTCTATTCTTGGTTAAACCTTCATATTTCTACGTAAACATAATGTGCTGTGTTACACAACTGGTTTTATCAATGCTTGTTTCACCAATGCTTGTTTGCTAATGTGAGCAGGTGTAGACGTGTGCTTCTAATTGGATGTGGTGACTCATCCACATTTGGAAACTCGCCTGCTTTCCTGATTGGCTATAAATAGCAGAGTGAAGCTTGCCTCCCTGCCTGACTTTGTTTTGCTTCCTGATCTCAGCACCTGACTTGACAGTCTAGCCCCTGCTGTCATCCTCGTATTCAGGACTTTTGAGGCAATTCTTTTCTTTGTCCCTGTACCAGCTGACACCAGCCATTCCTCCAGCACTCCAGAATAGACTGCAGCTAAGTGACTAGTATTCTCCAGGGAGTTTGTTCTTCGAGCGCCGCACTTTGCTAGAACAGCTGGTGTATTTCAGACCTCGTATTTTGGCAGGGTGCTTATCTTAAAGAGACAAATGCATTTCTGAACTTTCTACCTTATTATTGTAGTTACTTGCCTAAATATGCTTCAGGGAATCTGCTTGAGCTCAAGTACGACAAAAAGTGACAGTGCAATTTTAAAAGAGCATTTATTTGACTTTTCTTTCTCTAATAGCGTAACACTTGGATTTATATTGTGTCATTGATGCCTGTGTTTCAGGTTAGAGGAATTTGCTTTTTGAAGGGTTTTTCACACACACAGTGAAACCAAACCAAACTGTGCCACCCAAACTGTTTGAACCCAGAGTGGGCTTTTGTATTTCTAGGATTGTTTTTGTTCCTTTTAGTTTAACCCTATGCATGCGGGAAAGTTATATGTGATATAATGAATGCCCTTGTTTGTCTTTCTTGTGCACGATAAGTGCAACCACAATTCTAATTGTAGTGTGGAACAGTGAATCTCTGTGAAGCCAGCCCTAGTGTTGCAGTACTTATTGTTATAGTACTCAGTTTGGGGTTTTTGGTAATGAGTGTTAGTGATTGTGCCAACAGTTATTATTATCCAAGAAAAGTGCTGGAGCATCCCGGTGTTCTTCTACCGCTCCCGTGCCCATATCAGAAAGAGAGATTCAGTTTCAAGGAGGTTGAGTGCACTAACTCTATTATCACTCTGTCAACAACAACCTGCCCCACCGAAGATACAGGGTGCCTGGCTGGACTGGAAAGACATAGCAGTTTTTTGTCTCTTTCTCTTCCACTCCCCCTTTCCTTTTGGGACACCTGCCGGGGTTTCTGTGTCCACCAGGAAGTGCCAAGAGGTGTTCCAAGAGGTCGGGGCATACCATCTCCCCTGCAGACATCCTGCTTTTCAGGTGAGAGGCCTCGCCCCGACGGGTATGCTCCCAGGATCGTGGTGAGTGCCACCTGGAGAGTCGGTTCCCTGGGCCTGTCCTCCCCCGGCGCACAGCAGTCCTCCCAGCTTCCATGATGTCCTGTGCCTCTGTCCCCTGAACCGTGTGCCCACTGACACTGACCCCAGGTCCCAGGTTGCCTTGGGTTTGTGGGGTGGCCGGGGTCCCTGCAGTGGTGGACACACTGCTGATTGATGTGTCCCAGAGACAGAGGTATGGGCCCGCTCTGTGGGTGCTGTGGTGGTGTTTCCTGAGGGGGGAGGCTCTGAGGTGATGTGAAACTGTGCCTCGGTAACCAACTGTCCGGAGGGCTCTGATGGGCCAGGTTGGTCATCCAGACCCAGGTCACCAGAGCTGCCGTCATCACTGTGGGCCTCTTCTGTGGGGGGACCGGATGTTGCTGGCACCTCTTCTCCCGTGACATTGTCTTGGGTACCTGTGGGGATATAAATGCAGTGTTATTGTTTCTGGGTGTGACATATTGTGCATCAGTGGGTTGCCCTATTTGTTTGTATTTGCCCTGACAGCTTCAACTTGTGTAGATTGGTATGTGGTGGGCTAGGTGATTCTCTCTAGTGTGCATGCTGTAGTGATAAGTGTCCATGCAGGGCTGTGAGTGGTGTTCATGCATTGGTAGACCATGCAGTGCTTGGCAATGGGATGAGTGGGTTGTGATGGTGGGGTGTGTGGGAAGTGGGGTAGTGATGGCGAGTGAGGGTGAGGGTGTGGGTATGTGATGGCATGCAGGTAGGGGGGGTGATAGCAATAGGAGTTGACTTACCATAGTCCAGTCCTCCTGCTACTTCTGCCAGGCCCTCAGGATGCATGATTGCCAAGACTTGCTCTTCCCATGTTGTTAGTTGTGGGGGAAGAGGTGGAGGTCCACTGTCAGTCCTCTGTAGTGCGAGCTGGTGTCCTACTGCAATGGAATGCACCTTCCCCTGTAAGTTGTTCCACCTCTTCCTGATGTCATCCCTTGTTCTGGGGTGTTGTCCCACGGCGTTTACCCTTTATTCTCCACCATAGCTCCATCTTCCTAGCAATAGATAACTGCTGCACCTGTGCTCCAAATAGCGGATGATTTCCTCTACCATGACCCTTAGCTCCTCCTCAGAGAATCTGGAGTGTCGTTGTGGTGTCATGGGTGTAGTGTGAGTGGTGTGGGTAAGGATGTGTAGGGTGATTTGTTGGTGTACGTGATGTAAGGTGCGTGAGTGGTGTATAGGTGATAGTGGTGTGTGTCTCTGGTCTTGCTGTCTCTCTCTGTGGTGGCAATTGTTTGTATTCGCAAAGGGGTGTGGGTTATGTGGGTGGGTGTTTTATAGTGGTGTGGGTGTGGTGTGTGTATGTGTGTCAGGTGTGTGTAGTTTGAATTGTCCAATGTGGTGTTGTTTTGTTTGTGTGTGTGTATTTTGAACGCAGCGGTATGTACCGCCAATGGTTTATGTCCATTGAATGTCTGCCATGGTGATTCGTGGGTCATAATGTTGTGGGCGTAGTTCTGTTGGCGTAACGGTTTATCACTGACCTTTGGGCTGGCAGATTTGTGTATGTGGCTGTATAGTGACGGATTGGTGTGTGTGTCATAATATGGTTAGCGGATATCCGTGGCGGCGGCGGTATGTTGCAGCAGACAGCCTGGCGGTAAGTGGGATTTACCGCCATTGTCTTAATGAGGGTCTTAATCTCTTTGTGTGTACAAACAATACTCCCAAATTTATAAAACTGCAGAAAAATGCACTAAGAGGCAAACACAAAGCCGAAGCATAAGGAAGGGCAATCCATTCACTTGCTGATTTGTGTAAAGTGAAACCAGAAACCATGGATAAATTGCAGCTTTCCTGCTTAAATCATGTGATCCTAGACAAATATTTTATTTTGCCAAAACTCTTTTTCCTTCTTTTTTTGTGTCTGAAAGCACTTTTAAATACAAGTTCAGACAACCAGTTGTACAAAACTATCACATTTAACAGGTATTTTTCTTTTTCAGTGTTATACTGTGCCCAAAATGTAAAAGCTTCCACATGTTACAGAAATACACTTTTTGAATTTTGAAGAGACTTTATCATAATTTACATGATGTTTGCTGTCTGATTAATACAGCAAATGTTTTCAGGACTCAGCTCATCCATGGGCTCTAAGAACCAAGCCAGATTCTTGGCTTAGCTCTGGATTGGCTCTCCCTGTTAATTGTTTTGCTTGCCCACTTCCAATATACACTCATCTTTGTCCTTCCTCTTTCCCTCTGCCTTTTACTTGTTATCATTGGTTATGCTCCTCATACACTCATTTCTCCAGTTGACCCTCCTCTTTCTCCCCCAGTTTCATACTTTGTCTCAACAGTTCTGCCCCATCGACATCCAGTTTTTTTCGTCCATTATGTATTTTTCCTTATGAATGCCACCTGGCCAATCTGTTAGTAAAATGGATGATATTTGTAAGAAAATGCTGATTAAAGAAAACGTGGAACCTCAACAAAGGCTGGTATGCATTCTTGCTTGAAATAAAAGGTTTAAACAGTTAATACAAGCATAAATTACACCTAAATTATTTCCAAGCAATGTACATAATCCTTAAATGAGTATTAAAGCTAATGAAGGTAGAGCAGGGTAATAAATGGCATATATCAGATTTTTTCAACAATTGATATTGAAATCCAAGCTTGGTTTACATAAATTATATGAAAAAAATATGGTAACTGTATACACATCTATCATCTCTCCACTTTATATTCACCTGTCCCTCACCCTTCAGTCTGTGCAAAGATAGCAATGGCCATTGTGGATGGAGCTTATTCCCTTTCTGTTTTGTGGGCTTTGCAGTAACCCTATTGTTTATTCCTGGAGGAAGAGGTCTGCCTTCACTTCACACCAACTTCCTATCTTCGAGCCCATCTCATCGCCTTTGTTATGCAGAGATGGGCGATTAAGCCATGAAAGGGCCCAGGCAAGGGAAGCAGTTAAAGGAAAGAAAGAAAAAAACATAAATGCACAGGTCTTTTTTTCTGCACTCCCAATGCCAGGGATTTAGGTAGTCATTATGAACATGGCGGTAAACACCGCACCACCGGTGGCAGGGGTGAGAACATATGCCTGGAAAGGGGGCTTGGGCTTAGGTTTGGGAGGCAGAGGGGGTTGGGCTTGCCCTTGGAAGGAAGGGGAGTGGGCCTGGACCAGAAGGGTTGCAGAGGGACCTGGGGTATCACAGGGCTTCTTCCTCCCTGGGGAAGGGACTTGGGAATAGGAAGGGTGGACTGGTGTGGACTTGGATGTGGTAGGAGTAGACTGGGCAAGGACATGGCCACATTTAGGGACACAATGGGGTGGGCCAGTGGGTTTGAACAGGTCAACACGGTAGAGAAAAAGCTTCTTAGGGGCAGTTGGAGGGGATTTGGAGTCAGGTCTGGAAGTGGAGGTTGAGGGAGTGCTTGTACCAGGTGTAGACGTGCCGGATGTGGATGCAGGTGTTCTATAAAGTATGCTGATGTGTGGTGGATGTGTGTGGTGTGGATGTCTGCAAATGTATGAGTGTTTTGGGAGGGGGGTGGACACAGTGGGAGAAGACAGGCTGCCAGTGCAAATAGATGTTGTCTGGGTGTCTGCAGGTCTGGTGAGTGTGCTGCAAGTGTTTGTCAATGTAGTAATGGTGAGTGCAGGTGTGGTGTCAGGGGTGTATGTCTGGATGTCAGATGTTGTGGTGACTGCATGAATGGGGGCAGCAGCAGTAACTGAGGGTGCAGTGTATGTGGATGTGCATGGTGAGGTGACAGACAGGGTGACAGGGAGGTTGACACACTGGGAGAAGTGGATGTTGTTGTGTGTGCTTTGGTATGTTGGGTGTGTGCCTGCCTGTGGTGGGAGGTGTGGTGCTTGTGTTTCTCTGTGTGCTTCTTGTGTGTTGATTTGAGTGCATGCCTGTCTGTACGTGTGCTTGGGATGGGTGAAGGGAGTGGGGTTCTGGAAGGAGTAGAGGTTGTGGGAGGGGGGACAGAAAGACCAGGGACACTGGCTGGTGTCAAAGAGGAGGCCAGAGCCTTAAAAGATCTCTGTAGGCCAGACATGGCACCATGAATGCCTTCCAGGTATGCATTGCATTGCTGCATCTGGGATGCTAGCCCCTGGATGGCATCCACGATGGTTGTCTGGCCTACAGAGGTGGCCCTCAGGAGGTCAATAGCCTCCTCCATGAGGGCAGCAGGGCTGGGGAAGGGGATGAGGTGTCTGGGGAGGAGGAGAAACCCAGCTTCCTGGGTGAGCGGGCACGGGCAACTGGATGGGGAGGAACTGGGAGTGCGTTGATGGCATGGGGGGTGGCAGAAGATGGCATAGAGTGTGTGTGCCCAGTAGGGTGCGCCACCACCAGGGAGCTCCCATCGGAGGAGGTATCAGAGTCACTACCTCCAGTGGTAGTTGCCTCCCCCGTGGTACTCCCCTCGCCCTCCAACCCACTGGTCCCCTTGGTGTTGCTCTACTCTTTGGAACCGTGGGCTGCTACATCCCCACTCACCGGTGCCACTGCTCCCTCACCAGATGATGCTGATGTACACCTAGGACACAAGAACACAGAGGTAGAGAGTCAAAACAAGGGAGAACTTGTCAAAACCTGAATATATGTACATCTCTGGCTCACACACACTTCCTCGTTGGGACGCCTTCCCCAGCTGGGCCTCTCCGGTCTTCATGGCCCAGAGCCTCAGGTCCTCCCACCGCTTCCTGCAGTGGGTGCTCCGCCGGTTGTAGACCCTAAGGATCCACACCTCCTTGGCGATGGCTTGCCACAGGCCTTTCTTTTGATGGGCACTGACCTGCATGGGACACACAGAGTAAAAAAAACAGACGTCAGTATGTGTGCACCGAATACCGATGACATGTCATTCCCTATGGAACGGCCATTGTTGAAAGACATGTCATCAACTCACATACAGTACATGCCAGACAGTCGACGGCTGGGCAGTTTCACATCGAACCCACATGCATACAGACGTCAACCACAATCACACACATCTAAGGGTGCCAACTCACCTGCTCCTCTTGTTGCCCATACGACTTGCCATACAGGGGTAGGGCCCCGTCCCCCAGCTTCTCCAGCGGTAAAGGCCAGGGGCCCGTTCCCCTGTAACCCACGCCATCTCAGGGACCAGAGTCTGGACACAGCAGCACACGCAGTGGCAGGGAAATACTTGCCTCCACAGGAATCAGGAGTCAAGTGTCAAGGGCCTGACAAAATGGCGTAGTTACCATCAGCAGCGATCATGATTGGCTCAGGTTCCCATTGACAACCATGTAATCCAATGATCGGGTGCCATGTCGACTAATGCTAGCGGAATGAAGTCACTTCTACTCTCTCATACCTTGCTGACATGAGTCTAGGATCCTTACAGGTACCCATCTTCGGAATTGTTTCTACACTCGGAAGCCATTATGACAGAGTTAACGCAGCACACATACGCCTGACGGTGTACTTCATACTTTGCGTTTGTGTGTGTTACCTACGTGTCGCACTTACAAAGATACAGTGACATCACGGGATGTAAGTGTAAGTTAACACTCAGATTGTGTTTTTTCCTCCCCCATAGATACAGACCCATGTGGCGAGGGAGGGCCCCATCTGTTTACAAACCCCTGGTTGATATAGAAGCTATGGAGGAACGTCACATCATTGTCACCTACAGACTCAATACAGCTACTATCCATGACCTCTGTGCATTAATGGATCCTGCACTGAAACCGGCAAATCAAAATCAGCATGCCATCCCTACAACTGTGCAAGTGCTATCTGTACTCCATTTTTTGGCTACAGGCTCATTTCAGGTGACAGTAGGCATGGGTGCAGGGGTCTCACAGCCAATGTTCAGCCTCATCCTGTCAAAATTCCTGGATGCATTTGTCCAACACTTGCAAACATATGTCCAGTTTCAACAAAGGGCTGAACTTCCCACTATCAAATCTGGATTTTATGCCTTTGCTAACATCCCCCATGTGATAGCTGCCATTGATGGAACCCACATAGCTGTCATGCCCCACAGAGTGAATGAACAAGTGTACAGGAATCAGAAGAAATATCACTCCATGAATGTACAATTGGTGTGCACTGCTGACCAGTACATATTGCATGTCAATGCCAAGTTCCCAGGCTCAGTCCATGATTCCTTTGTCCTTAGAAACAGCAGTGTACCATACATGATGGAACAACTACAAGGGGACAGAGGATGGCTCATATGTGAGTGTGTATTACACTGGATCTGTACATGATTGTACGACGAAACAACGACTTCAAAAACAACTACTGCCTTAACAATGAGGTCGGAACACCGACCTCGTTGCTACTACTAATGATTTTACCACGAATGCCTTAACAACGATATTTCGTTGTAAAGGCATTCCTGATAACAGCATTAGCAATAGGCACCATTCACCCTACATCCCTCACCCCACCCCCCCAACCCCACCCCAAAACCTAAAACCCCCTGACCCCCCACCCACTCCCCAAAACCAAAAACGCCCCAACCACACCCCAAAACCTAAAACCCCCTGACCCCCCACCCCCTCCCCAAAACCAAAAACGCCCCACCACCCCAACCCCACCCCAAAACCTAAAACCCCCTAACCCCCCACCCACTCCCCAAAACCAAAAACGCCCCACCCCCCTAACCCCACCCTAAAACCTAAAAACCCCTGACCCCCCGCCCCCTCCCCAAAACCTAAACCCACCACTTACCTTCGCCAACTCCCTTCTTTGTACCTTAACCACGCATGTTCGTTGTTCAGAACATATGTAGTTAAGGCAGAAAAAACCGGAGTCGTGGTTAAAAAAAGCGTTGTTGCGCTTTCGTTAACCACGACTTTCGGAAAAAAAAAGTCGTAAAAAAGGATGTTTCCCTCTGTACATAGCTGACAGCCAGGCTATATGCATGTAAAATCAGTTTAAAAGGTCCTGTTTCGCCCACTTTTGTAGGTGATTCTGGCTACCCCAACTTGCAATGGCACCTTCCACCTGTGAGGAATCCCTGGACAGATGCAGAGAGGAATTATAATGAGGCCCATGGACGTACTAGGAGGGTGATTGAGCACACTATGGGTCTCCTGCAGGCTAGATTTCGTTGCCTCCATCTCTCTGGGGGATCCCTGTGCTATGTCCCTGACAAGGTGTGTAAGATAGTGGTGGTCTGCTGCATGCTACGCAACGTGGCTGTGAGGAAAGCTATCCCCCTTCTGGAAGAGGAGGGTGCTGTCCAACCAGCCCAGCAACCTCAGAGAGGGAAGGAGAGTGATGGTGAGGAAGAAGAGGGGGGGGGATCTCAACTCCAGGAACCAGCTTATCCACCTATACGTCCAGTGACTCTAAGGTACTGTTCAATGATGCTGATGTATTCACTGCATAGTTTCAGTCTGACTCATGTAATTGGTAATGTGGTGTCTATAGTCAGTGACACTGTTAACTGATGACTGAAGTAAGTCAGACACTACAGTCCATTGAATCCCCTCTTGCAATAAAGGTATGATTATGAAATTGACTGGCTAATGCATACACAATCACAATTCATATCTCATATTTAAGAGGGACATACTATTTGAGTGCATTGGTGTATTTATTAAAGGGCAAAATGTATAAAATTTGTGGGACAGTGATAGGGAGGGGGCACATGGTGCAAATCCATACTCAGGTACACATGCCTAGCTGTTGGTAGCACTGGGTTGTGATCCATGTGGCCATTGGAAGATGGTGTGATGGCAGTGGCATGTCAACAAGGGAGCACAGTGGCACACAAGGGAGTCAGTTCAGAGCAGTGTCACTTCCTAGCGCTGTTGTTGGTCTTGGCTGGTGTTTTAGTGGGATGTCTGGATCTGCGGCACGTTTGCGTAGCTGGAGCTGGGCTGCAGGGGTAGGTGTGCTGGTTTCCGGTGTGTCCTTTGTCAGTGCCACCAGTCCAGTATCTGCTGCAGATGTAGAGGGCATGGCAGTGTCCTGGCTTGTGGTCGGGGATTGCAAATGGGTGGAGGACTCAGACTGGCTGTGGTATTGGTGCTCCAGCACACCTGCAATTGAGGCCATGGTGGAATTTAGCTGTTTCCATTGCTCCATGGCCTCCTGGTGGTGTGCTACCTGCAGCCTCTGATTCTGCTCCAAGGTGGCCAGGATCTGGCCCATCCTGGGTATGGTGGTATGCTCCCAGGACCTCAAATATCACCTCCTGGGCTGCTACATCCATCCATTGACCACCCCCTGGGCCACTGATGCCCTCCCACTGGTCTTAGCCCCCTGTGCCTGTGTCCCCAGCACAGGTCTGGCAGTCCCACTTGCACTGGGCCCTTCATCATCCTGCCTGTTGGTGGGTGGAGACTCTGGCCTTTGTACATGTGGGCTGCTAGTCCGTGGCCGGGAGACACTGGTGTGGGGCCGTTTGGCAAGAGCTGATGATGGTGGCTGGGTGGTAGGGCTGTCAGTGGTATCCTGGGTGGGGCTGCTGGAGGTTGACAGTCCAGGACTGTGTGATGAGCCAGGGTATTCTTCCATTTCCAGACATCCCTCTGCACTTTCCTGAGTGGGGCCTCTGACTTCAGGTGGGGCGCTGGCACTCCCTGGCCTTTCTGTCCGGGAGGCATGGGTGCTGGTGCCTGTGGGGTAGGGGGGAATGGACATGTGGGTGTCAGGTACTTTTTTGGCAATTTCTTCACTGCTCTGCCTTATTTGATGCTTATATTCCCCTGTCGTGGCATGCAGGGTCCCTTTGTGTACATTTCTTTGTATTTTATGTGGGGGGGGTGGAGGTGCATTGTGAGTGCTGTAGTGCCACTGGGAATCTATGCAGGGTTAGGTGACTGTGCACAGGGGGCTGGTTGAAGGTCTGTTTGTGGGATAGTGGGAATGAGGGGTAGTTGGATGTGGGTGTTGTGGACTGGGTGGGTTTGGCTCATGTTGGTAGTGAGAGGGGTGGGGTGATACATGCATTATAGGTGGGGTGACTGTTAAGGTATTGCAGTTGACTTACCCGAGTCCAGTCCTCCTGTGAGTCCAGTGAGGCTGTGGGGGACTGCCACCAGTCTTCTGTACTGTGATGTTGTGCCTGGATGCCATTGACTGAATCTTTCTGCGCAGGTCTTTCAATCTCTTCCAGATGTCCTCACTTGTGCGTGGATGGTTTCCGACTGCATTGACCTTGTTGACTATTGTCTGCCATAGCTCCATCTTCCTGGCCACAGATGTCTGCTGCACCTGTGGCCCGAATAGTGATGGCTCGACCCTGAGTATTTCATCCACCATGGTCCTTAGCTCCCTATCTGTGAAGAGGGTGGGCTTAGGAGGTGCTATGGTGTGTGTTGTGGGTGGTGTGTTGTGGGTGTATTGGTGAGGGTGCTGTTGTGTGGTTGTGTGTGTGGCTTGTAAAGGTGTTTGGGGTTTGTATGTGTTTTGGTGGTGTATTTGTGTGCAGGACTTGTGTGATGTTGTGTTCTGTGTATGCGTGTTGTTTTGTCAATCTCAGTCGTGCTGAGTGTTTTATAGTTTTGTGGATGTGTGTCAGGTGTGTGGGTTTCAAAGTTGCCAATGTGTGCTTTTGTTGTTGGTGGGTCCCATTGCTGGCCGTGGCAGTCCGTACCGCCAGTGGTCATTCGCCATTCATTATCTGCCCCACAGATTTGTGCATCATTATTTGGTGGGCGGAGGATTTGCCTGCATGGCGGTGGCTGGGTGGGGTGTAAGGCCTTTTTGCCGTTGTGGGCTCTGGCAGTGGGTAGAGGTTGCAGGATTTTTGAAGGTTTGACTTTTTGGCATCATTATTCAGCGGTGTGCAGTCTACCGCCACTGGTGGTCTTCTGTTCAGCGTCGTCACGGTGGTCGGTGGTGATTACCGCCAAGTTCATAATGAGGGCCTTATTTCAGGCAGAGCAATACCCTAGGTTACCGGCAGGCAGCCCCAGCCCAGTCCACGGCACCTGACAGGCGGGGGTATGGCTGAAGCCCTTTCATTTGTGCGCCTGCCTCAAAGGTAGCCCACTCTGTGCTTCAGAGGTGCATTGAGTTCAGGTTAAGCTTTTAAAGCAATGGGTTAAGATGTCGTGTTTTGAGGTCCTTTGGAAATGTTTCTTTATTTGGGGGAGGGATTGACAATGTTTAGGAAAAAAGAGAGGTTATCTACAGGAAAGATTTCAAGATGGAAGATTGCAGAATGTTACCTGCATAGCTGGTGACCGTAGGCCACTTATTGATTTTCATAAGGTTAGTGTGCAAGAGGACAATGAACATTGTCCATGTCAGGGTGGTTTGATGTTGGTGGCAGTTGGATGAAAGGCTGTTTAGTGTTATGGCTGTGCATTTTAATACTGTGAAAATGAGATTGATGGTGCTGCACTTTATGACTGAGTGTGGGACTAGAGGGTCCAGCATGGGAGTAATGCAATTCTTGACTGCCATATTATTCCTTTTTTTTTATTGGAGGCGTTACTTGTGGTGGTGTGTGGAGGATAGGTTCACTGTGGTGATAAGGAGCCCGCATACAGAGTGTTTTGAGTTCAATGAGATCGTCGGGTGCTTTGGTCTGTACCTATTTTTCCCTGCATATGATGTTCTTGTTCTTAATGAACTTCCTGAGTTCCCATGGTGCTAAGGGTACGGATTTAGAGGATGGAGCTTTCAGCATTGCCTTGGACCCACATTGTTGTTCAGCACAATACTATATGCTGTGAAAAGAGTGTTGTTTTCTGATGTTGGTTTTAAGGTGTTGGAGTACTTGAAATGCTCTTCTTGGAGAGAGTCCGTCCGGAAGTCCTTGAAAGTATTTATTTTTTTACAATGGCTTTGATCTGTAGGGCTGGTGTGAAGGATGGAGAATAGGGTTGGCAATGGTTGGACTAGTCTTGGGGTATCAGGGACTTAAGGAGTAGCTGTTATGATGAAGTTAATGAAATTGCCCTTGGAGTGGCTAGATTGGGTGATGTGGCGCTTGATGTTTAGTATGAAGAGGAGTTTCTTGACACAGTCAACCCATTTCTTGGTGTTTCAGTCTCTGGTAAGGTTGAAATCTGCAAGGAATGTGTGGTGTGTGTGCTGCACTGAATCAGTGGTGATGAGGTTTTTGACATATCATTGATAAAGTTCTTGCTTGCAGGTGAGGAGAATAAGTCTGAATTAAACAAAAAGCTGCAGAAGAATGAGATGGAAAACGGAGGGTTACCTATGAAGAAGATAAATATTGTCAATTGGGCATGAAAGAAGTAACCCATAAGCGAGAGGAGGTGGGCTGCCTCAGGTGAACAGAGAAGAAAGGCTTGATATCTTGAGCATGGAATGGGGGATGAAGAATTTGTTTTATTTAAATAATTAATTTTAGATTACTTGTTAGAGGGTCTTTGCTATTTGGTTATCCCTGGCTACAGGGCATATTTTACCCAAGTAGCAGTCCCTACCTAAAGATGGAAGGTACCTGGACCAAAACGTTAAAAAAACATTGATTGATGTATCTCTACCCCTAATCATTTTAACCATAGTAGTTGGAATTAAATAATACACCAACAATTCGTTGTTTTAGGTTTCATTAATCCTCTAAAATGTCACAAAATGTGCAAAACTGGGGTCTAGATTCCACAATAGGAATTGAGTTGTCAGATATGATCGTCAAATAGGCCCTTACATACACTGATGAATAGATGCACATCTTGTCAACATTGGACAGGGAGAGCAAATAGGCCTGTGCACCACATTTAAAGTGGACCCCATTAGTGAATCAAATAGCTAAAAAAACGTGGCCCTCGTGTGTAAATTAGGGCAGTTTTTGACTTGTAAAGACATGCTGTATAAGTGCTGTGGAACATATGGATGACTGAGTGTATTTGTTCTTGCAGCAGCCAATGTTTATTTTGATATGAGGGAAATCAATTTAAAAGAACTGGTCTATCAGACCAAAAAAAAACCACACAAACAGTCAAAGTAACTGCCAACATTGAACTAGACCAGCCCATCAGGCACTCTCTGATTGCTCTCTAGTCCAGTCATACCCTGGAAATGTTGGTGAGTGGTAACCCTGCAAGTATGCATTGCCTCCTTGGTGACATGTCACAGAAAGTCTTTGTGTAAGTCTTTGCCTATGCAGAAGCTCTTAAAACATGTGGAATCTTCAAATATTTATCACCAACGAGGTCATTGGTGTCTCACAGGCTCTGAGATGTTAAATAGAGGATCTATCTCATAGATCATATTTCGAGAGCAGTCATATTCGTAGAGACAAAGGGGCAATTTCGCAATTACTTTTCTGAGTACAAGAGTATTAGAGGGGTACTCATATGTACCCATATACCTTTGTGTAGCAATGACTTTAGCCCCCTTATAAGTCCTTGATAAATGGTACCAATGGTACCCAGGAAATGAGAGTTAAAGGGGTTACCATGGCCTGAAGCACTATTTGTGCCACCCTGAGTGACCCAAACAAACATATGACACCAGACCTGCCATTGCAGACTGCAGGAACAGTACAAACTGCTCCAATCCAACTTTTTCACTTACCAGGTGTGGCAAAATAAAAGCACTGTTTTTAATATAAGTCAGTCATCCCTAAGATAGGCCCCCTGAGCTCAGGAGGCAGGGTGCATTATATTAAAAGTGTGGACATGTAAGTGAAAGCATATGTGTCCCTATAGTGAGTTTTTCCATTAAAGGCTATTGTGAGTGGTCAGCATGGCATAGGCTAAAATGGGTATGCACCTTGGCATCCTGAGGTCACCAGCTCTATTATGGTCCCATTGAAGTAAATCATGTTTGGTATCAAACAACTTGTCTCATGAAACCCGACTAGAATCTGAAATCAGATTTATTGTGACATGCACCCAAGTGGCTACCTCAAAAGTTGCCAACCTAGATGCACCAACATTCCCTGTGCCCTGGCTGATAGCCTGCAGCTACTGCCACCAAGACAGGATTCTGACTCCCTGCAAGGAAGTGTGAAAACTCCCAGGAGTCAGAAACAAAGGCCTGCCTGGGTGGGGGGTATCACCTCCCTTCCAGGCAGCATGGCTAGTGAAGTGGCACATCAAGGCAGTGAGCTTTAAAGAGCCTCTAATATGCAAGTAGACTGTCCCCCAGAGGAAGACAAAACTGTTGCCCTGCCCCAGGTACATTTGCACCCGGACAGGTGGGATTATGAGACAGTCAGGAATTCTACATGCCTAAAAGGCTAGCCACGCATTCTAGGTGAGCTACCTGGACTATATGACCGAGGATGGTTTCTGCCATTTTGAAAAGCGACAACATAGAAAGTTGTGGGTAGTCACTTTCCTTAAATCAGGCCCTTATTTCTCTAAACAAATGACCTGATTTAAGGAAAGTGGTGCTGCACCCAGTGCAGCGCCTCTTTCCTTGCACCACTCAGCACCCCCCCAATGCCAGCATGTATGCACCATATCTATGATATGGCGCAACATGGCAGTAGTTACAGAACTACAGCCGAAATTTTGGATGCCAGTTCGGAGCTTTTCAAGATTAGCGTAAAAAATGTTGACGCTAATCCTGCAAAGCTCATTGTAAACAATGGTGTGCCTCCTTTTAACGCCTGCATTGAGCAAGCATTAAAAGTGCCAGAAAAATGACGCAAAGAACTCTTTTTGATTTCTTTGTGCTGTTTTTTCAGCCCCCCCTAATGGGGGAATGCCCCCTTTGCATACATTATGGCCCTCATTACAACCCTGGCGGTCGGTGGTAAAGCGGCGTTAAAACTGCCAACAGGACGGCAGAAAATAAAATGGAATTATGACCATGGCGGAAACCGCCAACATAGACAGCCACTTTAACACTCCGACCGCCACGTCAGTACAAACAAACAGCATGGCGGTCACCGCTAACAGACAGGCGGAAGACAATGTACTGCCCACACTATCATGACACACCAATCCACCACCTTTTCCGGGGCGGATTCAACATGAACAAAAACACGGCGGAAACAGGATTTGGAAGGGAAAACACCCACCTCCACACAGACCACGAGGAACCAGGACGCCATGGAGCCTGAACTCCAAATACTCCCTGCAATAGTCTTCCTGCTCCTCTACCAGGAGCAGGACAGACGGCGGCGACGACCACAGTGAGTACTGCACCTACAACACAGGGGAGGGGGGAGGGAAAATAGAGTGACACACACATGCAACACGCAACACCCCTACCCCCACCCTCACCCACAACAACACACACACCAATACATGCTGAAACATTACATTTACACCTCCAACCCCCTCTGGAAGAACGCAAGGACAAAAGGAAATGATTGTAACTATTGTCATCAATAAACATCCATTAGTCAAAAATTTATATACACTATAAACAAATATGTACACCAAGAATTCAAGTCTAGGTACTGCACCTCTATAGTCCGTGGACCACTGGGCCCAAAATGCATGGGCGAGGCCCACACTCGATAGCCGATCGAAACAGAGAGAACACTGCAGGGGCATCAGATCGAAATAAAACAGGCAGCTCAGGGGGAAGGGAAGCGGGGCACCTCAGCCGGATGAGTGCACGACGCCAGCTCCACGAGGGGGCTCCATGCCCATTGATGTATCCTGGGGAGTGCAAAGCTACAGTCTCTCAAGTCTCTCCAGTGGGTGGTTTGCCCACTGCTTTATCCTGGGGAATGCAAAGCCACAGTCTCTCAAGTCTCTCCAGTGGGTGGGTTGCCCACTGCCTTATCCTGGGGAGTGCAAAGCCACAGTCTCTCAAGTCTCTCCAGTGGGTGGTTTGCCCAATGCTTCATCCTGGGAAGTGCAAAGCCACAGTCTCTCAAGTCTCTCCAGTGGGTGGTTTGCCCACTGCTTCATCCTGGGGAGTGCAAAGCCACAGTATCACAAGTGGATGCCTTTCTCCACTGGTTCTGTAGGGGGCTTTGTGCCCAGAGTGCTTCGTCCTGCCAAGGACTGAGGTAGTGGATGTCTTCCTCCACTGGTTCTGGAGGGGGCTTTGTGCCCAGAGTGCTTCATCCTGTCAAGGACTGAGGTAGTGGATGCCTTTCTCCACTGGTTCTGGAGGGGGCTTTGTGCCCAGATTGCTTCATCCTGCCAAGGACTGAGGTAGTGGATGCCTTTCTCCACTGGTTCTGGAGGGGGCTTTGTGCCCAGAGTGCTTCATCCTGCCAAGTACTGAGGTAGTGGATGCCTTTCTCCACTGGTTCTGGGGGAGGCTTTGTGCCCAGAGTGCTTCATCCTGCCAAGGACTGAGGTAGTGGATGTCTTTCTCCACTGTTTCTGGAGGGGGCTTTGTGCCCAGAGTGCTTCATCCTGCCAAGGACTGAGGTAGTGGATGCCTTTCTCCACTGGTCCTGAAGGTGGCTTTGTGCCCAGAGTGCTTCATCCTGCCAAGGACTGAAGTAGTGGATGTGAATCTCCACTGGTTCTGGAGGGGGTTTTGTGCCCAGAGTGCTTCATCCTGCCAAAGACTGAGGTAGTGGATGCCTTTCTCCACTGGTTCTGGAGGGGGCTTTGTGCCCAGAGTGCTTCATCCTGCCAAGGACTGAGGTAGTGGATGCCTTTCTCCACTGGTTCTGGAGGGGGCTTTGTGCCCAGAGTGCTACATCCTGCCAAGGACTGAGGTAGTGGATGCCTTTCTCCACTGGGTCTGGAGGGGGCTTTGTGCCCAGAGTGCTTCATCCTGCCAAGGACTGAGGTAGTGGATGCCTTTCTCCACTGGGTCTGGAGAGGGCTTTGTGCCCAGAGTGCTTCATCCTGCCAAGGACTGAGGTAGTGGATGCCTTTCTCCACTGGTTCTGGAGGGGGCTTTGTGCCCAGAGTGCTTCATCCTGCCAAGGACTGAGGTAGTGGATGCCTTTCTCCACTGGTCCTGGAGGGGGCTTTGTGCCCAGAGTGCTTCATCCTGCCAAGGACTGAGGTAGTGGATGCCTTTCTCCACTGGTCCTAGAGGGGGCTTTGTGCCCAGAGTGCTTCATCCTGCCAAGGACTGAGGTAGTGGATGCCTTTCTCCACTGGTCCTGGAGGGGGCTTTGTGCCCAGAGTGCTTCATCCTGCCAAGTACTGAGGTAGTGGATGCCTTTCTCCACTGGTTCTGGAGGGGGCTTTGTGCCCAGAGTGCTTCATCCTGCCAAGGACTGAGGTAGTGGATGCCTTTCTCCACTGGTCCTGAAGGTGGCTTTGTGCCCAGAGTGCTTCATCGTGCCAAGGACTGAGGTAGTGGATGCCTTTCTCCACTGGTTCTGGAGGAGGCTTTGTGCCCAGAGTGCTACATCCTGCCAAGGACTGAGGTAGTGGATGTGACACTCAACTGATGGTGGTGCAACATCGAAGCTGCCAAGGCCCCTGGAACTGGCCACCAGCCTCGTACGAATTACCACTGGGGATGGCAGCCATGTCTGCGGTGGTGCCATGGCTCAGGATGTCGCGTGGCCGCTGGCGGTGCTTGCAGCGGGTCAGAAGCTGCGGTGCTTGCGGCGATCATTGGGCCGGCGGTGCTGGTGGCGGCCTCACTGACTGCGGTGCAGGTGGCTGGCTCACTGACTGCCGTGCTTGTGGCTGGCTCACTGACTGCCATGCTGGCGGCGGTGTCAGTAGCAGCGGTGCTGGTGGCTAGCTCACAGACTGCGGTGCTGGTGGCAGTGTGAGTAGCGGCGGTTCTGGTGGCGGGCTCACTGACGCCAGAGCTGGCAGCGGTGTCAGTAGTGGCGGTGCTGGTGGCGGGCTCACTGACTGCGGTGCTGCTGAAGGGCACAGTGTCTGCGGTGCTGTTGAAGGGCTCAGTATCTGGGGTGCTGGCGGCGGTGTCCGTGGCGGCGGTGCATGTGGCGGTGCCGGTGGCGGTCTTGTCCGCCGTGCAGGTTGGCGGCGACGTTGACTTGCCTTTCTTTTTCAGGCCCTTGCCCACCTTGGATGGTGGCACAGCTGTCTTGCAACTCCCAACTATTGTCTTGGCTGAGACCTTGGTGGCAGGTGTTTTGGCCTTCTCCCTCCGGGATATGGGCAACTTCTTCTGTTTTGGAGGCGGGGGAATGTCCTTGGACTCGATCCTTTGGACACTGGCAGCCCTGTTGCTTGGCGCACTCCAGAATCCGGATATTGCTGGCACCACTGTGCCCGGTGATGTGGTGGCTGAGGTGCTGGGTTGGGACCAGGAAAGGCGGGCCCTAGGGGACGGACGGGGGGGGAGGTGCAGGGAAGAGATCAACATTCGATAGGAAAAGCTTTTTTGACACACTCAGACGGGTAAATGGAGGGGGTTTGGGAGTGGAGGAAGAGGTAGTGGTTGTAGGAGGTGTTCGTATGCTGACTTTGGGTGAAGGTGCATGGGCTGGAGGCTGTTGTGAGGTGGATGGCTGTTGGGTGGGTGTGTGACAGCGCATGTGTAGTTTGGGAGGAGGGCCCACAGACACACTGGGAGAGGACACAGGGGATGTGTGAATGGTAGTGGGGTTGGTGAGTGCACGTGAGCGGTGTGTGGTGATGGGCGTGCTGGTGATGGAGGTGGTGGCTGAAGATACAGTGCATGCAGGTGTGAGTGGAGACGAGACTGGGAGGGAGGAGGGAGATGTGGAGGAGGGGGACACAGTGGAGGCTGTAGATGTTGGTATGTGTGCATGGGTATGATGCTTGTGTGAGTGCTTGTGGGATGTGTGGTGCTTATGTTTGCCAGAGCCACCCTTGTGTTTTGAGGTGTGTGCATGCTGGTCTGAGGGTGTGCTTGGGATAGGCTGAGGTACTGGGGATTGGGTCTGGATGGAGGAAGTTGGAGGGGGAGGCTGGACACAGGGACAATGGCTGCCATCAGTGCAGAGGCCAGAGCCTGAAATACTCGCTGTTGGGCTGCCTGGCCAGAATGAATGCCCTCAAGGTATGCATTTGTCTGTTGCAACTGCCTCTCTACACCCTGGATGGCCTTCAGAATGGTAGGCTGCCCAACGGTGAGGGATCTCAGGAGGTCAATAGCCTCCTCACTGAGGGCAGCAGGGCTGACTGGGACAGGGCCTGAGGTGCCTGGGGAAAATGAGATGCCCACCCTCTTGGGTGAGCGGCCATGGGACACACGCTGAGGGGCTTCTGGGAGGGCGGTGCTGGTAGGGTGGGTGGTGGCTGTACCTGTAGATGCGGTGGGCATGGAGGGGCCCACCACAGCAAGGGAGCTCCCATCAGAGGAAGAGTCGGTGTCGCTGGTCTCAGCTCCTGTCCCCGCCGTGGAGCTCCCATCCGTCCCACTGGTGACTTCAGACTCCATTGTCTTGCCCTCCAGGGCCATGTTGGATGCAGCTCCCTCCTGCTCCGGTGGCACAGCTCCTCCGCCTGATGATTTTAATGCACACAAGAACAGGGAGACCACAAAAAGGGGGGGGAGACAGGAGAAAGACATGTTCAGTGCATGCATTACCGCTACCGTCGGCGGACACTACAGACGCAGCAGCCCTCTGCACTACGCCATGCACTTAGAGTTCCCTAATTAATCATAGGGACATGGGGTACATGGCCTATGCCTGATTGCTGCACACATGGAAGTCACAGGAGCCTGATTAGGTGTAGATGGCTCTTACCACTGGTGGGGATAGGGTGCCACTTAGCCTGCCTCACAAAGGGTCCTTGCCTACAAAGCTCGCCCTAGTTTAGGGGAACCCACTGCCCAGCTCCCCCAAACACACACCTCCAGTGCGCGCAGTCAGATGGATGTGATGGTACTCACCCCCTTGTGGTTGCTGTGATGGCCTCAAGCGCCCATCCAACTCTGGATAAGCCACCGCCAGGATCCGGAACATCAGGGGTTCACAGTGCGACGGGCACCCCCCACGTTGGGAGGCCATCCCCAGCTGGGCCTCTGCCATCTTCTTGCTCCAGAGGCAAATGTCCTCCCATCTTTTACGTCAGTGGGTGCTCTGTCTGTGGTGATCCACCAGGGTCCGGACGTCCTTGACGATGGCACGCCAAATATCCTTCTGGTGGGCGCTGAACTAGAGGAATAGTACAGGGGAAAAGGAAAAACTTTAACCGTCCGGACCATCACAGTCATTGTCCCACGTTCCTACCCTTGCCCTGATGCACATACACTCACAGTCCGATCATGCAGGCCTCATCTCCCCCCGTATCTGCCATCCACACCACTCCAAACAGGCATTGCCCATACAGCATGCTCACAGTGTAATCACCTGTTTGTCTGGAGGACCGTAGAGTAGCGTGTACTGGGGAGGACCCCATCCACTAGTTTATCCAACTCCTCCGATGTGAAGGCAGGGGCCCTTTCCCCACACACATGAGCCATCATCACTTCCAGACTGAGGTCACAGCAGCACTTGCAGTGTAGGTCCTCTCCTGTCGAAGATCAGGTGTCAAGTGAGTGAACAGACAGAAAATGTCAGTCACGTCCGCGTCGGTGAGTACCGTCACCACCGGCGTACATCGTCATTGGCTCCTGGAACCCATAGGGCCCAATGTTGACCAATGCAGGACCTACTGCGATGGTGTAGAACGCCAGCGCAGTTACCTCATATCCCCTTGTCCCACATTACAGTTCAGGCAGCTGTAATTTCAGGGGGCCACATCGCATTAATTTTTAATGCGTCACACATATATAGGCCTTGCATATACACAGAGAAAGGCACATAGCGTATTGACAAATGTGTGCAATAAAATGTTTTTTTACTACCTCAGTGTCGGCTGACTCTGTGCTCGCTGTTCTCCTCAATAGGGCACGTCCGCTGGGGCAGGTGAGGAGATGGCGACATCCTCTGGTGTACAGACCGCTGGTGGACCTGTCGACAATGGAAGAAAGACATGTAATTGTCACCTACAGACTTGATCGTGCCACAATCCAGCAACTGTGTGCCCAGTTGGAGCCAGACCTGATGTCAGCTATCCGCCATCCCACAGGAATCCCCCCTCTAGTGCAGGTCCTGTCAGTACTCCATTTCCTGGCAAGGTGGTCTTTTCAAACAACAGTGGCCATAGCATTAGGGATGTCCCAGCCTATGTTCTCCAACGTGTTGTCCAGAGTGTTGTCTGCCCTGCTGAAACACATGCACAGCTACATTGTGTTCCCTCAGGTGAAGGATTTGCCTACAGTGAAAGGTGACTTCTATGCCCTAGGACATATCCCCAACATCATAGGTGCCATTGATAGGACACATGTGCCTTGGTCCCCCCCGCAGGAGTGAACAGGTGTACAGACACCGGAAGAGCTACCATTCTATGAATGTGCAGTTGGTGTGTTTGGCCGACCAGTACATCTTCCATGTGAATGCCAACTTTCCTGGCTCAGTGCATGACGCTTACATTCTGAGGAATAGCAGCATCCCTTATGTGATGGGGCAAGTCCAGAGGCACCGTGTGTGGCTAATAGGTGAGGACAAGGACCCTATACCCTGTGAATAGTTGTCTGGGGTTGTCCCTAAGGGTTAGTGTGTGTCTAGCAGTTGTCCCTCGACATTTGCAGGTGACTCTGGTTACCCCAACCTGTCGTGGCTACTGACCCCAGTGAGAAATCCCAGGACAAGGGCAGAGGAACGCTACAATGAGGCACATGGGTGAACTAGGAGAGTGATAGAAAGGACCTTCGGCCTCCTGAAGGCCAGGTTCCGGTGCCTCCATATGACAGGTGGTTCCCTGTACTACTCACCAAAGAAGGTGTGCCAAATCATCGTGGCCTGCTGTATGCTGCACAACTTGGCTTTGCGACGACAGGTGCCTTTTCTCCAGAAGGAGGTCTTGTGGCAGCTGTGGAGCCTGTGGACAGTGAAGAAGAGGAGGCAGAAGAAGTGGACATAGACAACAGAAACAACGTGATCCAGCAATACTTCCAGTGAGACACAGGTAAGAAGACATCACTGCCTCCTAAATCTGATAAAATTGTTAGACCTATCATCTATCTGTCATTTTCACCCAGTGTATGGACCCTGAATTGTCACTTTGCCTTTCCATTTCAAAGATGTGGCTCCCACTGTGTGACCTCTACTATGTTACCTCATGGACTAGAGCTGTGTGACATAGGTATGTTGACAATAGAATGGACATTGCAATTTTCCTCAGTTATTGCAAATAAACATTTGTGAAATCTCAGACAGACTCCAGATTGTTTTGTGATTCAAGGGTGTTTATTTAAGTGCTAAATAGTGGAGGGGGTTGTAAAATGGTCAGGGGTGAAGGTGGAGGAAGGTCCATGGCAGAGTCCAGTTATTAGTCTCACAGGTGCACTGTCCAAAGGGGCATAGGAAGTGGAGCTAGGGCAGTTTAAGGATGGACAGGGTGACAAAGTGGGACAGAAGGATGACATTCAGGGTGGTCTCATTTCTTGGCGGGGGTCTTGGCATTTTTGTCTATCTTTGTCCTGGGTCTCAGGAACTGCTTGCGGGGTGGTTCTCCTTCTGCAGGGGGTGGGGTGCTGGTGTCGTGGTCCTGTGGTAGTGCCTCCTGTCCACTAGCGCCGGCAGAGGTGGTGGGCAGTTTGTCGTCCAGGCTAGTGTCAGGGGCCCCTTGTTGTGCCACAGTGTCCCTCCTGGTGTTCAAAAGGTCCTTCAGCACCCCCACAATGTTGCCCAGGGTGTTGTTAATGGACTTGAGTTCCTCCCTGAACCCCAAATACTGTTCCTCCTGCAGCCGCTGGGTCTCCTGTAACTTGGCCAGTACCGTTGCCATCGTCTCCTGGGAATGATGGTACGTTCCCATGATGTTGGACAGGGCCTCATGGAGAGTGGGTTCCCTGGGCCTGTGATCACCCTGTAGCACACCAGACCTCCCAGTTCCCCAGTTTTCCTGGGCCTATGTCCCCTGAACCGTGTGCCCACTGCCACTGCCCCCAGGTCCCTGCTGTTCTTGGGGTGATGGGTTTGCCTGGGTTCCCTGTAGTGGTGGACACTCTGCTGCTTGACGTGTCCTGGGGACAGAGGTATGGGCCCGCTGGGTGGGTGCTGTGCTGGTGTTGCCTGAGGGCGGAGGCTCTGTAGTGGCCTGTGACTGTGTCAGGGCAACCGACTGTCCTGAGTTCCCAGATGGGCCGTGTTGGTCATCTAAATCCAGTTGGACAGAGCTGCTGTCATCACTGTGGGCCTCTTCTGTGGGGGGGTGGACATGTCTGGAATCTCCTGTCTGGTGACATTGGGTAGGGGTCCTGCAGAAGTGTTAAGGCATGATTATTGCATCTGTATGTGCCATGGTGTACAATGGGTGGGTGACCCTGCACCCCAGTGCTTACATTCTTGTCCAGGACCTTGTGTGATATTTGGTTTTGGGTCTGTGTGGGTATCTGTAGTGGACATGCTTTGGTGATGGGTGTCCATGCTTTGTTGTTGCATGCAGGGCTTGGTGTTGTGATGTGTGGTTTGTGATAATGGGACATATGTGAGGAGTTGGAGTGATGGGGTGAAGGCGAGGGTGGGGGTATGTGATAGCATGTAGGTAGGGTGGGGGATATGGTAGTTAAAGATTTGACTTACCAGAGTCCATTCCTCCTGCTTCTCCTGCGAGGTCCTCAGGATGCGGTATAGCCAAGACCTGCTCCTCCCATGTTGTTAGTTGTGGGGGAGGAGGTGGGGGTCCGCCGCCAGTCCTCTGAACTGCAATGTGGTGTCTTGAGACCACGGAACGCACCTTCCCCCGTAGGTCGTTCCACCTCTTCCTGATGTCATCCCGTGTGCTTGGATGCTGTCTCACTGCATTGACCCTGTCCACGATTCTGCGCTATAGCTCCATCTACCTAGCTATGGAGGTGTGCTGCACCTGTGATCCGAATAGCTGTGGCTCTACCCGGATGATTTCCTCCACCATGACCCTGAGCTCCTCCTCAGAAAACCTGGGGTGTCTTTGCGGTGCCATGGGGTGGTGTGGGTGATGTGTGAGGTGGTGTGTGTTGTGATGTGTGAGGGGATGTGTTTGTGTGTGTTGTGTGAGGTGCGTGGATGTTGTGTGAGTGATGGTGTTGAGTGCCTGTGGATGCTAGTTTGTTGATGGTGGTGTCTCTCTCTGGCCTTCGATCGCAATTCTGCTCATAAGGGTTTGTAGGTGATGTGGGTGTGTGTTTTATATTGTATTGAGTGTGTGGGAGTGGTGTGTGTATGTGTATCAGGTGTGTGTATTTCGAATTGTCCAATGTGGTTGTGTTTTGTAAGTGAATGTGTATTTTGAGCGCAGCGGTATGTACCGCCAATGGAATACCGCGGTTGAAAGATAGAGTGGGCATATTCCTGTTGGCGTGACGGTGAAGGTTTTGTTATCGCCAGTTTATCACTGACCTTTGGTGTGGCGGACTTGTGTAGGTGTCTGGATTTTGGTGGATTCCGAGCTGTGGGCCGTAATAGCTGTAGCGGAATTCCACAGCCACAGTGGTGTGTTGGCAGACTTCTGCACAGCGGTAAGCTGGATTTACCGCCAATGTTGTAATGAGGGCCTACTTCTGGCGCAGGCATAATGTAGCGCAAAGGGTTACAAAGTGTTGCAATGCATGCATTGTGCCACTTTGTAAATTTGGCACTGTGAATTTGGCCTCGTTGGGCCACATTAGCATTAAAAAATGACGCTAATGTTGCTCAAGGAGGCACTTGGGGCTCTTAAATCTGCCTTAAAGTTAAATCTCTTTGATATGTATCAAGAGATGATCAAGCTAGGAAGTATTTTTTCCTTGTTTGGAGAGTGCTAAATATTGTATGGCTTTGTAAGTATGCTCCATTCTTTGGTATTACTGGTTTTGCTCTCTGTGTTTCCCAGTTTGTTCTGATCCTACTTCCTTGATACACTTGTTTCCTAGGTCAGGCACTGCTTAACTGCACTCTGTGAAGTCGAATTGGGTGAAGTAACTCATACTCATTATTCTGTCCGTATTCAGTCCCTTGATGTATCACCGACGTAATTGACTCCTGTGAGTATCCTATTTGGCCAATTATTGGAACTTTTCTGTACAGAAACTAACATTTGGAAGAGTGCTATTATAGCTGCTGAATGTGTCTGTCTCAGTGGCAGCCCTGCCAGCATTTGACTTGAAAACTGATTTTTATGGTTGAGTCTGGGACTGCATGCATTAGCGCATGTGTCTCACTTTGCAGTCTCTGTTGTGTACAGTAACGGGCTTGGAGCCCACCTTTCACTTACCATTTGTTGGCTTGCAAGGCACACTTTTTTACAGCCTCATAAATTGTCATTGCAGGCCAAACTTCGTTTTCGTTCCTCTGTGTGGGGCAGGGACCAAGAACTGATTGATTCAAGTTAATTAGTGTCCGTCCGCTGCTCCCAACGTGATTGAAGTACTATTTCTTTTTAACTTTTTGTGTAAAAAGGGGCCCAGCAGGACAAACAAAATTGCAAAGTTTTTTTTTTTATATCTAACTCTATGTTAGTTTACCAAGTCGTCTTGTTTTTGCTTGCAGGCCCTGTTCTCAAAAGATGACCATTATCTTGTTCTAAATATTGCAAAGCGACATTGTTTATTTATTATGTGTAATTTCTGAAATGTTGCTTTAACACATGACTGTGCAATACACCCCAATCCATCCCACTCCAATCCGCCCAACTACAATCCACCCGACCTCACCTCACACCAATCCACCCCATTCCAATCCAAACCACTCACCCAATCCAATCCACTCCACCCTGCCCCACTGCAGTCCTCCCAACCCATACCAATCTAATCTGCCCCATTTCAGTTTGCACCCCTCCAATCTAAAACAATCTGCTCCACTCCAATCCACCCTATTCCAGTCTGCCACACTCCAATCCAAAACAATATGTCCCACTCCAATCTGCCCACTGCTGTTCAAAACAATATGCCCACTCAAATCCAATCCACCTACTCCATTGCAATTCACCCTATTACCATCCACCTCACACTAACCCAATCCCTCCACTCCAATTCTATCGACCCCATTCCCAACCCACCCTAATACAACTTGCCCCACTCTAATTTGCCCCACTCCAATCCAAAACAATCTGTCCCACCCAATCCACCCCACTCCAATCTGCCCTACTCAAATCCAAAACAACCGGGCCCACTCCAATCTGCCCCACTCCAATCCAAAACAATCTGCCTCACTCCAATCGGCCAGACCTTAATCCAAAACAACCTGTTCCATCCAATCTACTCCACTCCAATCCAAAACAATCTGCCCCACTCAAATCTAAAACAATCTGCCACATTCTAGTCTGCCCTACTTCAATCTGCCTGACTTTAATCCAAAATAACCTGCCCCTCTCCAACCTTCCCCCTCCAACCTGCCCCACTCTAATCCCAAACAACCAACTCCAAATCAAAACATTGTGTCACACCTCAATTCACCCCAATCCAATCCACCCCACATATCCCAATTCATCCCATTCCAATCCACCATAATCCACCCCACATAAATCCAGTCTACCCCACTCCAATCCACCCCACACCAATCCAATCCAGCCAAGAGCAATCTACCCCACTCCAATCCAATAGCCCTTATCGCAATTCAATCCACCTTACCCCACCCACCCCAATCTACTCCAGTTTAATCCACCCAACTCCAGTCCAATCCACCCCACTCCAGTCTAGTCCACCCTACTCCCATCCAACCCACTCCAATCCAACCCACCCCACTCCAATCCATCGCACTCCACTCCAGTCTTGTCCATCCCAAACCACCCACTCCAATCAAGTCCACTGCTATCCAATCCACCTCATTCTAATTCAATCCACACACACCACACCAATCCATGCCACTGCAATATAATCCACTTTAATCCACCCCACTCCAGTCTATTCCAATCCACATTAATCCATCCTACTCCAGTCCAGTCCACCCCACTCCAAACCACCTTAATCTACCCCACTCTAATCTGGTCCACCCCTCTCCAATTAATCCACCCCACACCATCCAATCCACCCCACCCCACTCAATCCAATCTACCCCTCTACAATCCAATCAAATTTACTCCAATCCCATCCACCCCACTCTAGACCAGTCCAACACAATTCACTCCACCCTAGTCCAATCCACAACCACCCCACCCCAATCCAACCCACTCCATCCAGTCAACCCCATCCAGCCCACCACATTCAATCAATCCAGCCCATTCTAAACCACCCCACCCTAATCTACCCCACTCAGTCCATTCCACCCCGCTCCAATCCACCCCATTTCAGAACCCACACTCCAATCCAATTCGCCCCACACCAATTCACCCCAAGCCAATCCAATCTACTTCGCTTGAATGCCATCCACTCCACTCCAATTCACCCCACTGTAATCCACCCCACACAATCCAATTCATCCCACCCCACTCCAATTCAATCCACACCCACTCCACTCCAGTCCACCCTGCCTTAATCCACCCCACCTCATTTCAATCCAACCCACTCCGCCACATTCCAATCCACCTGACTCCAATCCACCCCACTCTACTCCAATACTCCTGATTCAAACCCAGTCCAATCCACCCCTCCACATCCTAGTTCAGTCCACTGCATTCCAATCCAATGCATCCAGCCTACCCCAATCTAATCCACCCTACTCCAATCCACTCCACTCCAGTCCACCCTGCCCCACTCCACCGCTCATCATTTCAGTCCAAACCACCCCACCCATGCCAATCCAATCGACTCCAATACACCTTACCCCAATCCAACCCAATCCACCCCACCCCATCCCAGTCCACTCCACCTCATTCCAATCCATCCACCTCATCTCAATACAATCTACCCTACTCTAATCCACACCACTCCAATCGACCCCAATCCAATACAGCCACTCTCCAATCCAACTCACCCCACCTCAATCTAATCCATCCCACTACAGCCCACCACACCACAATCCAATTGACCCCATTCAATCCACCCTACTCCAATACAATCCACCGCACTTCACAACACTCCACTCCAATCAACCCCACTCACTCCAATCCACCACACTCTCCTCAAGTTCACCCCACTATCCCAATCCAATCTACCCCACCCCAGTTCATTCCACCTCACTCCAATCCATCCAGCCCACCCCACTGCAATCCAACCCACTCCAATCCACCCGTCTCAAGTCCAATATAATCCACCCCATTCCACCCCAGTTCAATCCAATCTTCCCCTCCCAGTCAATCCAAGCCATCCCGATCCAATCTAATCCACCCCACCCCACTCTAATTCACCCCAAACCAATACACCTCACCTAATTTCAATCCTCCCCACTCCAATACAATCCACCCACACCAATCCACCCACTCTACTCAATAAACCCCACTCTACCCCAGTCCAATCCACTCCACTCTGTTCCAATTCAATCCACCCTACTACCACAATCCACTCAAACCCACGCCACACTATTCCACCCCACTCTACTCTAGGATAGTCTCTGCCACTGAATCACTGGAATTTACTCCCCTCAACTCTACGCCACTCGACTCCCCCTACCCCTCTTTACAACACTCCAACAAATCCACTCTAAGACACTCCACTCCACTCCCCCACTTCACTCTGATACTCAACAAAAATAACTTTTAGCCATGCTGAACACCAGCCACACTGGTGTACAACATGGCATAACACATTGCAAAGCAAATAGCCCTTGTATTGCTGTTACCTGTTACGATCACCAGCCCACTACCCCTACTGCTAATCATAGCAGTAAGTCAAGGTGTGGGTGTGTGGCCTTTAGACGTCCTTCAATTGCTTCTAACAGACGCAGCCCAAGATTGCATCATCATATTTGCTATTTTTGTAGGGGTGGAGAGGGATTTTCAACTTCCCCGCTCCTTGTCATTATAGAGGCCACTTTTGCAGCGTCTATCCTATGAGATGCATGTACTGCAGACTTCTACCCTCACTCCATCTCCCTAAATCCTTATCCCTTGTGTCATTGTGGGGCAGAATGGAAGATACCCATGTAGTAGGTATTTGTTTGTATGTTTTTATGCTATACAATTTATAAGAGTTTTCTTTCTGTTAATTAGTTATTGTTCCCGTTTTTATACGTGCCAAGTATATAGAAGTACGATGTTTACTTTTAATCTGCCAACGTCTCTTTAAGGTCATGTAGAACCTTGGCAGAGGTTCTAGATTCCACGGTTGGCACTAGCGATCTGGACTTGAGGCTGTACGGACGCCAATGCCTGCTGTGGACCTGCAATAAACACGGCGCCTGTCACTTGAAGACTTACCGTAGCACTTGGAGTCTATTGTCTATTGGAGTGCTTGGCTCACCGTGCTTGCAACATTTTTGGTACCAGGAGTGGGGTATCTCCCTCTCGCCGAGGAAATAGTTTCAGGTTAACCGACCAGCACCTCGGGACGACAGTCTGCTGCCATCGTTCCTTGTTTGCCTCAACTTTGAAGGTTCTGTTCTGTTAATTTTGTTTTACGGGGGGAATCCCTACTCCACGGCGTCTCAAGCCGGATTGACCGTTGAAGGCGGCAGCGTCTGTGCACGGTTCTGCGCTGACACGCGCTGCAGTTGCTTCGATTCCCAGCTCACCGCCGCCTACATGCATCTTGCTGTTGCTAGGACGCTTCCAGCCATTGTTTCTCTCTGAGGATTTGTGTGCACGTCTGTGTTGTCATGGTGACCAGACTACGTGTCTGAGACGCGCATGCCATGCCGCATATGGTCGCTTAGCAACCCTACGAGTATTTTGCAGTTGCTTCCCCTAAGGGAGTGCATTTAAGCTCTACTTGTGAAGGATACAAGCTTCTGAGAGTTGTTCACTATGGTATCAAACCATATCGTCGTTCAACCACCTCCGTTCTTACAAAGAGCAGAGAAACCAGAAATTAAATGGAGTGAATGGCTGAGGATCTTTGAAAATTACTTAACCGCAATTGATGCCAATGACTATTCCCCAACGAGGAAGTTTGCGCTTTTGTTTAACCATCTCGGCGTAGCTGGACAACGAGTATTTGATAATCTGTCTCCCATCCCGTCACCCGCTGGGGACAGCGCGTGGAACGTCTATATTGAAGGGAAGGAAAGGATTAGAAAACAATACTCTGACGAGTCTAATGTGTTACTAGAAAGGTTCAATTTTGCAATGTGCAAACAATCTGTAGGTGAGTCTGTAGATGAATATGTGGCTAGCCTGCGTGTACTTGCTGCAAGGTGTGACTTTGGTAGTTATGTGGACTTTCATATTAGGGATCAATTTGTGTTTCACTGTTACTCAAAAAAAATCCAAGAACGACTGTTGGCATGTCGCAACCCCTTCTTAGATGAAACTATTGACTTAGCTAAAGCTGTGGAGAGATCAATAGTTACATTAAGGGTGGTGTGTGGGCAGAGTAAACAAACATCAGTCAATTAGGTACTTGAAGACCCAGATATATGCTACATCAAGGACAGAGGTGTTAAGCAGAGCAAAAGTCATTTGTCATGTTTTTGTTGCGGTTCACGCAACCATATTAGCACTAATCAATCTTGTCCGGCGTTGGGAAAAAAATGCTTAAAATGTCAGAAAGTTGGTCATTTTCAAGCTGTTTGCAAACAAACCAATTGCAACTACAAACCTACCTTCAGTGGTGTTAGAATGAAAGTTAACAATGTCTACACTCAGGATGAAAATTTGGTCCAAGAGTGCACAGGGAAGTTATCCAATGTAATATTAACAGTGGACATCCCTATTAATGGCGTGAGTGTAGTCAGGAACATCAAGGGACCCATTTGTCAGGCAATTATTGACTCCAAGGTAGTTGCGGGCATGCCTGACTCAGGTACGCCTGTCACTATATTAGCAGACATGACGTTTAACAAGCTCTGGCCTGCAGGTATGACCTTGGAATACCCTGACATCAATCCCAAGGCTTTTGGGGATCATGATATTGATCTATTAGGGAATTTTACTACCACTTTGTCAATTTTGGGGAGGTGTATTGAGACCAAAATTTATGTAGCATTAAACGGTAGGGATATTGTTGGCTGGAGAGATCTAGCCAGTTTAGGTATTGTACTTCGTCCTGGGTGTGACCCTCCCATAACATTGGGTGAGGTACCCAACAATCAATCTGATGAGTCAAGGTTATCCTCCATCTCCATAGACAGCTTAGCAGAGTCTTTCATAACAGAGTTTCCCACTGTATTTGCAAATAGAGTTGGTACAGTTAAAGGTTTTGAGCATTGTATCAGATTCAAGGAGGGGCTATTCCCGTTTTACATAAAGTCAGACCGGTACCCATTTCAGTGAGGGGACAACTAAAATCTCTTCTTGACAAATTAATTGATGATGGCATCATAGCTCCCACGGACTCCTCAGAATGGGTTTCACCTGTGGTTTTGACCGAGAAGAGAAATGGCAACCTGAGATTATGTGTGGACCTTAGATCACTAAATAAAAATATACTTGTGGACTGTCACCCCCTTTCTCACATTCAAGAACTAATTTCTAGTCTTGGTAATTCAAATATTTTCTCTACAGTGGATTTACACTCCGCTTATCACCAGATTGCACTCAGTCAGGATTCTCAGATACTGACTACTTTTGTGACCCCTTTTGGTGCCTTTAAGTATCTTTGGCTTAGCGTCTGCAGCGTGTGTATTCAAAGAATGATGGATTCCCTGTTTGGACACTTGAGTAACTATGTGCTTTTCAAGATGACATTTTAATACATACTGAAAGTAGTGAAGAGCATAGACGGTTACTTGACAAAGTATTCTCCATTCTCAGTAGTCGTGGTATGACCCTCAAGTCTGAAAAGTGCAAATTCATGGTTAAGAATATTGAATATTTGGGTCACACCATATCTGCAGAAGGTATTAAACCTAAACAAGGGAACTTAGAAGCAATTAAAGACGCTCCCTCTCCTGCTAACAAGGATGAGTTACGTTTGTTTCTTGCTCTTTGCGAGTATTACTCAAGATTTGTCTGTGGTTATTCGTTATTAGTGCAACCTCTCAGATTTTTACTAAAGAAAGTTAATAAATTTATTTGGGATGAGCAACCCATGCAAGCATTCGTTGCCACCAAACAACTTGTTTGATCTGCCCCAGCCCTGAAACCTTTTTTACCTTCAGCAAAATATTTCATAACTGTAGATGCCAGCCTCAAAGGTCTGGGGGCGGTTTTTGGCCAATGTGTAGATGGTAAGGAACATACTGTTGCTTTTGCATCTAGAGCTCTCTCAGTAGCTGAAAGCAACTACAGCACTATTGAAAGAGAGGCCTTAGCCTGCGTTTGGGCAGTACAAAAGTTTAAGACGTATATATGGGTTACTTGTTGTGTCCTTTTTACTGATCACAAGCCTCTCGTGTTCCTAATGAGTGATAGTGGCTAGGGAAAAGCATCTGCCATACTGGTATGATTACTTTCAAGGTTACAGGAGTATAACTTAGAGGTTAGGTATGTGCCCAGTGGGAAAAATGTTCGAGCAGACTGTCTATCACGCCTGCCGTTGCCATGTTCTCAGCCTATTTATGAGGATGAGGATACTGAGTGTATAGTTGAGGTATTAGATGTGGTTTCCTCATCGGAAGGGTTATTTTCTGAACAAGATTGGGAGTCTGCCATGTCCAAAGATGTCTTGTTGTCAGAAGTGTTGTATCATGTTAAACATGGGTGGCCCAATAAAAAAAATATAAAGGGGAACTCAGCACTTATTGCCAGTTAGCCGCTGAGCTGTCCTGTGAAAACCGTGTTTGCATGAGGGGTCCTGTTTGTATTCCTCCTAGTGATCTCAGACCCATGTAAATCAGGGCTGCGCATGAGGGTCACCTTGGAATCTCAGCCACTTGTAGAAGACTGAATGAGAAATATTGGTGGCCTAGTCTTGATAAACTAGTATCAGATTTTGTTGATAAGTGTTCCTCTTGTATTGTGTCTGATAAGCATTAGAAGTGCCAGACAAAACCCCTGTGTACAGTTCCGTTTCCAGACAAAGCTTGGGAAAACGTTGCTGTTGATTTTTCAGAACCCTTCCACTTGTTACCTAGAAATATGAAGTACCTAATTGTCGCTATAGATTATTTCTCAAAGTGGATATACTATTCTTTTGTTGAAAATGCTGATGCTGAATCTGTTGTTTCATTTTTTTCTTATCTTTTTCTTTTAGAAGGTCCACCATCAGTTATAGTCACTGATAATGGTGCACATTTTACCTCTACCAAAGTTGAAACCTTCATGAATGAGTTTAATGTCAAACATTCACGTGTAGCTTTGTATAGTCCTGCTTCAAACGGTTTAGTTGAAAGGGCAAACCATATCCTAAAGATGGGTATTCAAACAGCTTTAGCGACCAATCATAATGTAACTGATTTCCTGAGAAAGAAAGTTTGGGCATATATAAATACCCCACACTCCACCATGGGGCTTTCTCCTTTTGTTCTGCTCAGAGGTAGAAAATCCAGATCTAAATTAATTCCGTCCTGAATGCCTTCATTAGGTAACAATGGTATAAATGTGGATCTAAATAAGTTAAAACACAGAGTTTATGAAAAACAGGCATCTCAGAAATATGATTATGATGCAAAAAAAGGTGTACCTGATGTTGCATTTAGTGTACAAGAATGTTTTTTGATTAAGAAACCGTACAAGGTGTCCAAAGGAGAATCTAAATGTTCTCTCCCCACAAAAGTGATTAAGGTGTCCAAAACTTCTGTTCTCTTGGAAGGGAAAGGGTGGTGGAACAAGAGCAGTCTTGTTCCCATTTCTAATTTGTAAGCAGAAGTTTTTGGACGTACATACTTAGGAAGAGAAGACAGTTCCAGTTCTAGTAGCATGTTTCTTGAGGATTCTTCAGCAGTACAAGCAGAGAATGGTGGAACCATAAAGAATGGAATTGACACTGCATTATTGGATACAAAATCTATGCGCATGTGCAGCCATGGACCCACTTCCTTGGATATGGAACCTACACGCACACGTAGTCATAGACTGGTCAAGCTACCTACCAAGTTTGATGATTTTGTCTTGAGTTAATTATCTTCCTCCTTTCTTTGTTTAAAGGAGGAAGGTGATGTAGTAGGTATTTGTTCGTATGTTTTTATTCTATAACATTTATAAGAGTTTTCTTTCTGTTAATTAGTTATTGTTTCCGTTTTTATAGGTTCCAAGTATATAGAAGTATGATGTTTACTTTTAATCTGCCAACCACTCTGTAAGGTCATGTAGAACCTTGGCAGAGGTTCTAGATCCCACGGTTGGCATTAGCGATCTGGACTTGAGGCTGTACGGACACCAGTGCCTGCCGTGGACCTGCAATAAACACGGCGCTTGTCGCTTGAAGACTTACCGTAGCGCTTGGAGTCTATTTTCTATTGGAGTGCTTGGCTCACCGTGCTTGCGACATTTTTGGTACCAGGAGTGGGGTATCTCCCTCTCGCCGAGGAAATAGTTTCACTTTCTCCATCTCCCAGGACTATGGAAAGACGGGTCATTCCACTTATGCGATGAATGAAAAAGGGATTGCCTACTGCAGCATTGCTTATATTGTAAAATGGTTGCTTGAAGCTTCAGCTTTGCTCATTGCATCATTGTATTGTGTTGTGCTCAAGGGCTGGTACCAGTCATGTATTATGCATCACAGTGCAGGCCAAATAGATGCAACATCGAGGCCAAACTTACTTAAAACTACTTGCTATCACTCAGAAGATACAAAGATGCCAAGGGAGTGCTTATACATACATACAGATCAAATGCCAATGTCACAGTAAGGAAGTAATTGGTGCAGTCCAGGGTCGGTAGAATTGTGTTTTCTGTCTGAAGCATCCAGAAGAAAAACCACCAGGAGAATTTGCCACTTCCAGTACACCCTGAGAACAACTAATGCGATATCTCCTAACGGGAGACAAACTGCTGCGAGATTGCCAGCCACCCATTCAATTGTGAAAGGATCAGCAGGCTTCTACAGGGCCGGAAAAGTGCTCCTAGCCTAGCAGAATGTTGTTACGGACACAGAACAGATCTACGGAGGTCAGCCAGTTAGAACTGCTGAAACATCCTGCTGTTCCACAAATTGTAATCGATACTGTCAAACAATCAGCCTCGTGTGACTTGTGTGCGTGTGTTTCTTATTTAATGTGTTTGAATGCTAGGGTATTTTGATGTTTGTGCAATACATTGTGTACGTATGATTGATTGTATTGTTTTCATGCGATGGTAAATGTATTTAGCTTGTTAGTGTCGCAAGGAGTGTCCTCGCTCTAAGGAGTGAAGCCGGGAAAGAAAGAACATTGAAAAAATCCAGGTTTCCAATTGTTTTCTAAATGGCAGGAAATCTTAGGGTATCTATATATTACGGGGAAGAGCTTACCTGCGGAGACCAAATAAAAAGCTCTGCCTCACGACAGAGCATGCCTAAAAGAGGGAAAACTTTGCTGGGCCTTGTGAAAGAATTTAAGGACCGTGGGAGGAATTTACAACAAATATATGTGACGCAAAGATGACATAGGCAATGGGATTGCAAGATGGCAATATACCTTAACGTGGAGACCAGAGCAGAGAAATGTTTAGCGAGACCCTGGATGAGTTTAGCAGCTATATTTGTAATCGTTTGATGTCTACTCCACTGGTATTAAGGAAGAGCAATGTTTAGAGATGTACAAGCTGTATACTGATGACAGCCTATCCCGGCTGCCTTTCTATGAGTTTTTAAGAGGAGAAAACAGGTGGACGTGACTCAGTTGAGTTTTATTTTCAATCACTGTGAAAGCCCAAACTTCTGACAGTGGAGCAATGTAAAGAGTAACAATCTGGAGTGAAAGCAGAGCCCTGGAATACTTTGTAAGTCAGAGATTGGAACTCAGCCTGATAATGAGACAATACAACTATATTGAATCTATCTGTGGCAACTGACATTTTAATATAATACTACCACTAATGCTGTCCATCTGTAATGTTTTTGCCAAGATGGTATGGTCCAGCATATCGAAGGTTCTTGAGTATTACCATTCTGCCTTCATCTAGAAGTGAATTAGCTTCGACTAACACACTCAAAAGCACATATTTTGTTTCCTGTACAATAACACCGATATAGGACTTTTTCTATTAGTTCGGAGTCTTCGATAAAGTGGCCAGTTGGTTTATTTCTTTTCAAGAATTTAAGCACCTTCCAGAAAAAGAGATTATTGGATGATAATTTAAGAACATGGGTGGGTCACGTTTTAAGCAGAACGATGTCAATTTCTTTCTCGAATTGTTTATGGATCTTCAGCACTGTCCATGAAGAGGTTCAGAAGGCACCACAATGATATGGGCCACACCTAGGCTGAATCAGAGGACAAAAGTCCAAAGGGGACCCTGATCGTAAGAAAATGAGTTTTTGCTACATGGTCACAAATAAAAGTATTACATTCAGTCAACCACTGATCCCTCTTAACCTCCTTAAGTGAGCTAAAGTGGTCAACATTGCTCAAAATTGTTGAGGTACCAAAACGTTGCTGAAATTGGGCAGCAAGTTCCATAACTCTAGCAACGGTGATAGTTTTGATAGATCTGCCACAAACAGTATCTGCAAAGACTCATTCTAATTGGGAAAACCTACTTAGTAATGTCAGGGTGATTGTCAAGGAGGTGGAACATGGCTCGGACAGTTTTAATAGTTGTTTGAATGGAATATTAAAAGCATGTCTGTGGGACTACTCGGATTCTGTATGGTATCTTGCTATGGTATGGCATCTCTTACACAAATCACACTCATATTTATTACATACTTAAGGCTATAATATACAGCTCAGCAGAGGGCCCAGCCAACCTAGCTCAGTATGTTTTATTAGGTGCCTGTGTGATGGCAGCAATGGTGAGCCAGCCAACGTTTAGAAAACTTCAATATGGTATGTCAAGGGCTGGCTTATAAAGGAAGTTAGAATAATAAGCTCACTGTCGTGTCGTGGTGGACCACAGCGTGAGCCAAACATGTGGCTCTGGGCACTGCTGCAGTTCGTGGCAGCCGGGCGTGCCGCACCCCTTTTGTTCTTTACTTTCTCGCATGAGGCCCCAGAGTGGACAGTGGGCTTCGGCGAGTTTTGGGTACGGAGCGCCCTCAATAATACTTTGGCACCTTACCCCTCATTTACCTGGTAAGCCTGTCCTTATTTCTTCTTTTCTCTCTTTTTTCTTCTTTTCCTCGTGTTTTTATGTGCACATTTAGCAGCCATGTTCCTTCTTTTTCCCAGCATGCCTTCTTTTTCCCTGCATGCCTTAGGACCCTTTTTCAAATGGCGTCTTTTCTCTATTTGTTCCTACACTTCTTTCCCAATCCAATATGGTGACTTTCTTCCGCCTGTTGGTCATTTCCTGTTCTTGGGTATATAAGGTGAGTGATCTTTGTTCTCCTTGCACTGCAACACTTTCTTTGGTGGTGATCTTCGCTTCTGCTACTTTTTCTCCAGTTATTTACCTTGCCTGTTCCAGCTTCTTCCGGTATTGTTTTTTTTTCCTGTTTTAAGACTCACCTTTTTGCTTCTTTTTGTTCCAGGGAGTTCCTGCTTAGAGGTTTTTCCCTTTGGGAGTTTTTCCTCTGGGACTCCTTCTGGAGGACACGGACTGCTTTTTGGCGTTCCCTCGTTGGCAGCACCATGGCTACCAGAAAGGGCTGCCCTTACCTTGATCAAGGCAGAACCTACAAGAATCAAGACCCTTCTGCAGTTTCAGTGGGCCAAAGACATTAACGACGAGTAGCTCGTGACAGATTGAAGTGCCAAACGAACCAGACTTAATTGTGCAAAATGGAGAATACTGCAACGGCTGCTGCAGAACCCAACAAGTTGCTACTCTTATCCATTCAACAGCAAGCCAAGGAACTGCAACAATTATGAAATGAAAATGGGGCTTTACGATAAGCCCTGGCATCCCAAACCACAGATGTTCCCACTGTCCCTGCTACCATGCCTCGTTTCTCAGGAGATCCAGATAAGCTACAAGAATTTCTCAATGCTCTGACTGTCTATTTTGCATTTTGACCAACACAATTTGCACAAGATGAAACAAAAGTGGGTTATCTCATCAGTGCCTTGTCTAGTCCTGCCTTGGCCTAGGCAACTCCGTTAGTAGCCTCCAATGACCCTGTGCTGTCTGACTATTCAGCTTTTGTCACTGCATTTAAACAAATGTTTGAACGCCCGGGATTGGAGGCGTCAGCAGGGAAAGCTTTATGTGACATTTAACAAGATACCCAAGATGTTCTTCAATATATAACACACTTTAGACAATTGGCAGCCGAGACGACATGGGTAGAACATACTCTGCTGACTCTTTTTCGTAGAGGTCTACGAGTCGAAATAAAAGACGAACTAGTACATTCCGCTAGAGTGGAAGACTTACAAGGCTTAATGGATTTAGCACTCTCTGTAGAGTAGCGTCTACAAGAACATCATCTAGAAAAAGGAAAGAATTGTGGACCTTCTCATGCAGGAAACCCACGTACAATCATCCATCATTCTGAAGAACCTCGACCTGAATTAAGGGAGGCAACAGAAGGGGAACCAATGCAAATAGACACCGCCCGTGGTCCTCTGTTAACTAGTGAGTGGGAAAATAGATAGAGAAAAGGATTATGTCTATATTGTAGAGCTGCCGGCCACTTGCTCCGTATTTACCCAGACCGTCCTGTGAAGTCCTCGGGAAACGCCAATTCCTGTCCTCTGTGAGAAGGGAGAGGATGGGATTTTCTGCGATACCTCCAATCAGTTCTTCCAAAGAAGATGCCACTGTCCTGTTTCTGTTACCCTACAATTACCTGACAGTCGGGAAGAAAGAGCTTTGGCATTGTTAGACTGTGGAGCCAGTGGAATTTATATGGATGAGACCTGGGCCAAGAAACAACAAATTCCACAACGACCAAGGGACGTTCCAGAACAAGTGCATACTGTAGATGGATCCTTATTAGCATCCGGTCCTGTCATCAGTACCACTTCTACTCTATCTCTACACTTTGGAAAACATCAGGAAAATGTCTCTTTTGATTTAATCTCCTCCCCTAATCATACAATAATCTTAGGAATACCCTGGTTTATGGAACACAATCTGTATATCAATTGGGAAACCAGAACTATTTCTCTTTCTTCCAAATTCTGTCAAGATTATTGCTATCCATCCAAAACCTATTGGTCCCCAAAGAAGATGTTATCCACAGAACCTGAATTAGGGTGCTCCATAAACTCTATTCAAGGGGTGTCTAGCCACTATCTGGATTATATAAACGTGTGCCAAAAACCATCAAAACCAGTACTAGCCCCACATAGAGACTACGATTGTACCATTCTCCTGGAACCTGGAGTTGTTGTTCTCTTTGGCAGAATGTATTCTCTTACTGAACCGGAAAAACAGATTCTCATGGACTATCTGCAAGAAAATCTACTGAGTGGTCTTACTGCACCATCTTCTTCTCCTGCTGGGACTCCCCTCTTCTTCGTGCCCAAGAAGACAAAGGAATTACGCCCCTGTATAGACTTTCGTGGATTAAATAAAATCACTATAAAAGACCCATATCCACTACCTCTCATCAAAGACATATTAGAGGCAGTTAGGGGGACACAGATCTTTACAAAATTAGACCTTCGGGGAGCATACCATCTCTTAATAATTAAGGAAGGTGATAAATGGAAGACTGCCTTTTGTACACCTTTTGGTCATTACGAATATAGGGTAATGCCTTTTGGTTTAACAAACACTCCCTCTGTTTTTCAAAGATTCATGGCTTCAGTATTTTCTGACCTGTTGAATCACACTGTAGTGATTTATTTAGATGATATCCTCATATATTCCAGAAACCCTGAACTCCATACTGAACACATAAAACAAGTACTAAACAGACTTTGGCAACATCAGCTCTACTGTAAACCTGAGAAATGTGAATTTGAGAAGACCAAGGTGAAATATTTAGGTTATCACATTAGTCAGATTGGTATCTCCATGGATCCAGAGAAGGTTCAGGCCATTCTAGATTGGCCATCCCCCTCATCAATCAAAGAAACTCAATGTTTCTTAGGCTTGTCCAACTTTTACCATCAATTTATTTCAGACTTTGCTCAACAAACTAGTCAAATCACACAGACTCTTAAAAAAGAGAGTTTGCGAAACGGTTGCATCTGGACAGACGTGGCTAAAAATGCTTTCCAAAACCTAAAACAAGCCTTCTCCCAAGCACCTATACTACAGCATCCGGACACCAACAAACAATTCATAGTTGTTACTGATGCTTCAGAAAGAGCTATTGGGGCAGCAGTATTACAAAGACAGGACGATGACGGATTAGAACATCCAATATTTTATCTGTCTCAAGTGCTCTCTGATTATGAGCAAAATTATTCGGCATTGGAAAGAAAACTCCTAGCTCTAAAAACAGCTTGTCAAGAGTGGAGACAATTCCTCATGGGTTCCAAAGAAGCATTTGAAGTAAGAACAGACCATCGCAATTTACAATGCATACGAAACTTTCAGTGCCCAAACAGTTGTCAAGCCCGTTGGGTCTTTTTCTTTAGCCAATTCAATTTTTATATTACCTATATTCCAGGTTCTCAAAATAATTTGGCAGATGCTCTATCTCGACGCTTCCCTGAAAGTAGTAACACCCCTTCACAGCATCTAATTGAACCAGACGAAATAATTGGTTTAGTTCAGTCTTTCCTCAATGAATTACAGTCAGAGTACTCAACTCTCTCAGAACAAGAAATGAAGTAACTGCATCCAAAAGTACACAAGAGTAAAGGGTACTACTATCACAAAGACGCTTTATTCCTACCTTCTAAGAAAGTGCAAAGAAAGGCACTCCAAATGTGTCACATTTCCCCTGTGGCCGGTCATCGTGGTATCAAAGCCACGTAGGAATTGCTCCTTTGCCCTTTTTGGTGGCCTACACTTAAGCAAGATGCTGAAAGTTACATGGTATCTTGTCCCATCTCCGCCCAAGCAAAAATACCCCATACGAGGCCTGCAGGATTACTTCAACCATTACCGGTTCTACCAGCCCCCTGGCATACAATATCAACCGATTTTATGTGTTCATGACCTCCCTCAGCGGGAAGCCGAGTTATAATGGTGACTGTGGATTTGTTTACAAAAATGGCTCATTTTGCTGCCTTGAAGAATTTACCCACATCTAAAGAATTGAGCCAGATCTTCAGCCAAGAAATCTTTCGTCTCATGGCCTTCCTCAAGTCGTTGTTTCGGATTGGGGCCCTCAATAAGTATCACGCTTTTGGAAGTACTTCCGTAAAAGTCTAAATATTGATGTAGCCTTATCTTCTGTATTTCATCCCCAAACCAATGGGCAGACGGAACATCTGAATCAAGGACTCAAGCAATATCTCTGCTGTTTTTGTAATTTCACTCAGAGTAAATGGACCACGTACTTACCCATTGCTGAATTTTCTTACAACTATACCGTACATAGTGCCTCAAAAGCCACTCTTTTTTTCTGCTCTCTTCTACACTTCCTGCAATCACCTCCTTTTCCCTACGTTACATAGAATTCAACATCTTATTCTGTCTAATCTTTTGTTAACTAAAAGGCACATGAAAGGAATGGCGGGTAAGAAACGATGTGAGGCTCCTCCTTATCAAGTCCAAGATAGAGTTTGGCTTTGTTCCAGATTTTTGCCTCTACATCTATCACAAAATAAGTTTAAACCCCATTATTATGGACCCTTTTGTATTCTTCAAAAGATTAATCCAGTATCCTTCTGTCTCCGTTTACCTTGAACATGGAAACTTCATCCAGTTTTTCATGTCCCTCAATTGAAACCCTATAAACCTGACCCTTTTCATAGACAATTCACATGTTCTCCCCCTTTGTTGGTGAATGACGAACCTGAATATGAAGTTCAAGAAATATGACTCTCGTATATTCCGAAACCATCTCCAATATCTCATTCTTTGGAAAGGCTATCCTCTTAGTGAATGTTCTTGGGAAGATGCTTCTTCTGTTCACCCCGCCTTTTGATCCCTAGTTTTTTTTGTCTATATCTGCACAAAACAAGGGCTCGGGGGGACGACCTACTGTCGCACCGTGGCAGACCGCAGCACGAGCCAAGCATTTGGCTCGGGGCGCGGCCGCAGTTCGTGGCAGCCGGGCATGCCGCACCCCTTTTGTTCTTTAATTTCTCGCACAAGGCCCCAAAGTGGGCATGGGGCCTCAGTGAGTCTTGGGCGTGGCACACCCTCAATAATACTATAGCACCTTCCCCCCTACCCCTCACTTATCTGATGAGCCCATCCTTTTTTCTTCTTTTCTCTCTTTTTTCTTTTTTTCCTCGTGTTTTTATGTGTACATAGAGGAGCCATGTTCTTTCTTTTTCCCAGCATGCCTTCTTTTTCCCTGCATGCCTTAAGTACCCTTTTTCAAATGGTGTCTTTTCTCTATATGTTCCTATGCTTCTTTCCCAATCCAGTATGGTGACTTTCTACTTCCTGTTGGTCATTTCCTGTTCTTGGGTATATAATGCGAGTGATTCCTGTTCTCCTTGCGCTGCAACACTTCCTTTGGTGGTGATGTTTGCTTCTGCTACTTTTTCTCCAGTTATTTACCTCACCTGTTCCAGCTTCTTTCAGTGTTGTTTGTTCCTGTTGGAAGACTCACCTTTTTGCTTCTTTTTGTTCTAGGGAGTTCCTCCTTAGAGATTTTTCCCTTTGGGGTTTTTTCCTCTGGGACTCCTGGAGGACACGGACTGCTTTTTGGCATTCCTTTGTCGTCAGCACCGTGGCTACCAGAAAGTGCTGCCCTTACCTTGGTCAAGGCAGAACCTACAAGAATCAAGACCCTTCTGCAGTTCCAGTGGGCCAAAGACATAAACGACGAGTAGCTTGTGACACTCACTGGGTTTGTCCCCTTTCCTCATTCACCATTGTATAGTGGCCTCCTTCATTATTGCCAGCTTTCCCTGTTACTCCTGAGACAGTTGGAAAAAAACACTGTAAGCAAATCATTTTTGGCTGCTTTTTTTTCAACTCTGAGAGTGCACTGAGGCCTGCAAACTAGACCTTAGTGACAGTGTTCCTACCCTCTACAAATGGCGAATTGGATACACCCAATTGGTAATGACTGACTTACTTACAAGTCCCTAGTATAAGGTACCTAGGGAAGTAAGGCAGAGTTTCCACTCAGTGCTACAGCACTGTTTGTGCCACCCTGTGTGTGACAAAGTACAAAATGGCCCTCAGCCTGCCACTGCAAACTGGATGGACAGTGTTTTTACTGCCAGTTCAACTTTGCATTTCACTTCAATGCAAAGCCACCCCATTCTTTAACCTTATGTAAATCTACCCTAAGGAAGGCCTGTAGAGTCCAATGGCAGGGATCTGTATTTTGTAACAAAATAAATATTTGTGATATGTCTTAACAGCAACACTTCCAAATTGTTGTTTTGCTGTGATTAAAGTTAGTAGCCCCATTGGCAAACATAGGATAATCAGTTAGCATCCCAACCAGGCTAACTACTTAATGGACTACCTAATAGGGTCAGGTAAGGTATCAAACTAATTGTGGCACTAAACCTGACCTGATGCCTATGTCACATTTAATACAACTGTTAAAGGTAAGCAACTTTTAAAAAGTTGCCATTCTGTGCTCCAGCTATCTCAGCAGCCTAACAAAGGCCCTGGCACACAGAGAGCTTTCTGACAACCTGCGGAGAAGTGTGAATGTGCACCCAGCACAGGAACAAAGGCAGTTGCCACAGAGAGACAGGTCACCTTCTTATTGAGGATGGTGACTCAGGGTTTTAGCCTAAAAGGCAAGCTTCCAATGCGAAGCCACCTTTTTGAGGGAAGGAGCACCAACACCTCTGAGTAGGATGCCTTTTGTTCCTGCAGACAAGATGGAGACAGGGTCACACAGAGAAAACTCGCCCTCAAACCAGTTATACCATGGGCGTGTAGACCTCTGGTAGGTAGGATGGTACCCAGAAGCCCATTGGTTAGTGACCGTGTGATCCCCTTAGCTCACTTTCCTGGGATAAATATGGCACCCCTGGCACTCTGACCCTCAGATCATGCTGGAATCATAGAGAGGACTGACGAAGGATTGCCCAGCTGTCTTTGGACCTGCACAAAAAGAGGCTGCATCGTCTGAAGGTCTGCAACTGCTGCACTTGGACCAGCAAAGATAAGACTGTGCCTGAGGCTCCTGGCCTGGGGAAAAGTTGATTCCCAGCCTCAACCGACAGCAGTGACTCCAAGGATCAGTCAGCCAATCTCCTGGAGCCAGGTCAAGGAACACAAGAGCTGAGGTTGCCTAAACAGACAGGTTGGTAGCTGCTTCCAGTAGGGCAAATTTGTGATAGCCAAAAGTTGCATCTAAATCTGTCTGAAACAGGAGACTAATTAAAGTCTGGATTTATCGCACCCAAGGGACACTAGCCCCCACCTAATGATTTTTCTCCAGCCATGGTGCAGACTGACAAGTAGTCCAACATCAGCTACTGCAACATAGAGGACTTCGAGGGACCCTGATCTCTGTGGCCAAGTTCACTTCGCTCGTGGACCGAGGAACACCAACAAAGGTAACCTCACAACCGGAGCATCCTTTGAGCATCTTCTGCCTGCATCCTCAGCATCAGAAGAATTCAATTTTGATCAATGGGGATTTGTCTTGTGAAGATCTTGCTTCAAAATGTTCTGGTGTCCAGATAGCTGCCCAAAATGTCCACTCATGCCACCTAGACCTCAGTCCTGCTTGAACTGGTTGCTCAACCTGGGCCGGAGTAGCCAACCTAACTGTTTCAAACTTTTCAAAAGTTTCTAAAGTGTTTGTTGACCAATCCTTGATTGCAGTTGCATTTAAAATTGATAATATCTTCTAAAGTCTGTATCTCTGGAACCCTCCCAGAAAGTTTGTTCATCAAGGTCTCTAAAAAGTCATAAAAATATATCTATTTTTATAAACTGATGTCCTCTTTCTTTCCTGTGTTGTTGCTTTCTTATTTCACTTGTTTTGGTGCTGTAAAATTCTTTACACAGTGATCCTTTGCTAAGCCATACTGGTTGCAGTCACAGATACCCAGGGTTGAACATAAGGTTAAGCAAAAGTACCTGACTCGACTCAAGACGTTACTTGAGCGTCTACTGCTGATAAGCTCCAACAGCCTTATCATATAGTACACCCAAAACCTCACTTGTACGTATGCATGTATGTACTTATTCACTTAGAGTAGTTTATTAAACTTTTTTGATTCTCCTAAATGACAGAATACATACAATCAATCATAAAACACAGGAACAGTCAATTAAAAGAGACAAATAATATAGTAAAATAATCAGAACAAGCACTCTATTTCAAGCCATCTCATAACAAGGTTCTTATAGCAACAGAGCTAGAAGGGCAATCTAAAGAAAATAATAATGTACTCTCTTCAGATGTCCTCCATATTTCATCTTCTATTAAAAGTGGTATGAATTACAAGCACCTGGCTTTTTAAAAAAAGGAAATCATCAGTAGAAAATGGGAGAGACCATCTTAAAACTTCAAAAGATTACTGCATTAAGCAAAAAAGCACTGGCAAAGCCAATAGGTTTGACGTTTGAATGCTGCATGCACACACACAATATCCAGTTGTACAGCGACAGAGAGCATGAGTTCGTGATTGTATGCTGAAAGAACAATATGAGTACCAAATCATAACAAGTGGCCACCAGGTACAAAAGACCCCCGGCATTAGTCAGCATTAATGACCCCAGGAAAAAGTTAAATGTATTTGCCAAAGGCACTTTTGAGCCACAATGGTCGCTGGCAAACTTTATTGAGCAGAAGTGGCCCTATGACGTAATATACATCTGGGGCTCTGGCAGTAATGATCTTCAATTGATGATGGATTGAGTGAGTACAAAAGTGGCTGACATCTGAAACAAGCATTGAAAAAGGCAGTATGGGCCTCATTATGAGGCCCGTGGGGCAGGGCGGCACAGCAAGTACCTTGCTGTGCCGCCCTGCGCAACTGGGAAAGGGCAGAAATGTGCTGTATCTACAAGATACAGGTGGTCCTTTCGACATTGGCGGTCAGTGATAAAGTGGCAGAAATACCTCCAACAGGCTGGCGGTAATTACTGCCAAATTATGACCATGGCGGTGAGAACTCCCATAGACAGCCAATAGACCACAACATCCGCCAGGGCGTGAACACTCACCACAGTGGTAGCCAACAACAGCCAGGCCGAAGACACGGTATCACCCACCATATCATGACCTTGCAATCCGCCCCGATTTCTGGGGCGGAACCAACGCCATCAAAAGCCTGGCGGAAACACTGCACAAAAGAGCAAAGACTCACCATCAAAGACACAGAGAAGAACAACGCTGCCATGGAACCGGAACTGCAAGTCTTCCAGATGCTTTTCTATGCCATGCTTCACCTGGAACACCAATGTCGACGAAGACGACGACAGTGAGTACAGCCGCCTAGCACACAAGGGAGGGAGGGAGGAAAGGGAGAGTCACACACACACTCACAACACACACTAGACACATCACACACCATACACACAACCAGCGGCAGACTTAAACCAATGGAACACGACACACGGCATAATAAAACAAGGACTAGATTTTGGAAGTACTGAAAATGTATTAGCATGGGAAAAGCCACCACATGAACCAGATATGTACAATTGTCCACAAAGGGCCAATGTGCATCCAAAGTACTAAGGGCTCACATGGCCACAGGGCACAGTCCAAGGCCCAACTTGTTTCCTGATGACATCCTCACAGAACTTCAAGCTCCTCACCCATGCACACAAGGTGCTCCACAACACCGGTCCAGCCTACCTCAACAGACGACTCACCTTCTACACCCCGTCCCGCCAACTCCACTCAGCCGACCTCGCTCTCGCCACCGTTCCCCGCATCCAAAGAGCGACTACCGGAAGCAGATCCTTCCCTCACCTCGCCGCCAAGACCTGGAACACCCTTCCTTTGCCCCTACGACAGACCGAAGACCTGCTGACGTTCAGGAAGCGCCTCAAAACCTGGTTATTTAAGCAGCAGCAGCACCCCTCAACACCTTGAGACCCTTATGGGTGGGTAGTGCACTCTACAAATACACTGATTGATTGATTGAACTGTGCAGGGGCATCATGACTGAAGTGGGCAGGCACCTCAGGGGGAAGGGGGTGGAGGGGCACCTCAGCCGAAGTCGTGAACTCGCCCACTGGTTCTGGAAGGGGGTCCATGCCCATTTTCTGTTGCTGGGGAGTGCAAGGCCACAGTCTCTCAGGTGCGGAACTCGCCCACTGGTTCTGGAAGGGGCTCCATGCCCATCTTCCTTTGCTGGGGAATGCAAGGTCACAGTCTCTCAGGTGGGGGAACTCGCCCACTGTTTCTGGAGGGTGTTCCATGGCCATTTTCCTGTGCTGGGGAGTGCAAGGTCACAGTCTCTCAGGTGGGGAACTCGCCCACTGGTTCTGGAGTGGGCTCCATGCCCATTTTCCTTTGCTGAGGAGTGCAAGGTCACAGTCTCTCAGGTGGGGAACTCGCCCACTGCTTTTGGAGGGGCTCCTTGCACAGCAATCCCTGGAGGGTGGCCTACATGTCCACTGCTGGAGGAGAGGGCTGCACCGTCTCAGCTGGAGGTGAGGGCTCCATGACCACTGGTGGTGGTGGTGGTGGTGATACCCTACCAGCCTCTGCTGGAGATGAGGGCTGCTGTGTCTCAGCTGTGGAAGGTGCCTCCTGTGCAGACTCTGCAGGAGGCGAGGGCTGCTGTGTCTCAGCTGTGGGAGGTGCCTCCTGGGCAGCCTCCGTTGGAGGTGAGGGCTTCTGTGTGACAGCTGGAGGTGAGGGCTATTTCTCATGGCAGGACATGAGAGCTTCTTCGCTGTCCTGGCTATTGGAGTGATATCCTTCCCCTTTCCTGGCTGTTGATTTGGGATCCTTCCCCTTCCTGCCTGTTGGAGTGGGATCCTTCGTGGCTGGTGGAGTGGGACCCTTCCCCTTCCTGGCTGGTGGAGTAGGATCCTTCCCCTTCCTGGCTGGTGGAGTGGGATCCTTACCCTTCCTGGCTGGTGGGGTGGGTTCCTTCACTGCCTTGCCTTCACGACTAGGAAGTGCCTCCACTGTCCCTGTGGACTGTTTGGCTGAGGTGCTGGGCTGGGTCTTTGGGACCCTGCTCTTATGGGCGGGACAGAGGAGGGAGGGGGAAGATGTCAAGTTGGGCAAGGAAAAGCTTCTTAGGGACGGTGGGGCTGGATGAGGGAGGAGGGATGGAAGTGGAGTCTGAGGGAGTGGTTGTTGGAGGAGTGCGTCTGCTGACCTGGGTGCAGGTGCATGGGCAGTGTGCTTATGTGAGGTGAATGGCTGTTGGGTGTCTGAGTGCCTGCGTTTGTGTCCTTTAGGAGGGGGGGACAGACAGGGTGGGAGAGGACACAGGGGGCACGTGGATGGATGTTGTGGAGGTGTCCGCAAGTGAGGGGTGTGTGCTGCTTGGTGTTGTGATGCTGGTGGTGGATGTTGAAGCAGTGCATGCAGGTGTGAGTGTGGTTGTGACTGTGAGGGAGGTGGAGGAGGGGGCAGACAGTGGAGGCAGTGGATGTGGTTGTGTGTGCAACTGTCTGGTGTTTGCGTGAGTGCTTGTGGGCTGAAGTGTGATGCCTGTGATTGACTGTGCCACTCTTGTGTGATGTCTTGTGTGCATGCTTGTCTGTATGTGTGCATGGGATGGGTTGGAGTTGAGGAGAATGGGACTGGGAAGTGGTAGTTGGAGGGGGGCCTTAGGAACAGGAACAATGGCTGCCATCAGAGAGGAGGCCAGAGCCTGAATCAATCACTGTTGGGCGGCCAATCCACAGTGGATGCCCTCCAGGAAAACATTGCATTGCTGCATCTGGGATGCCAGCCCCTGGATGGAATTCACAATGGTTGACGGCCCTACAGAGATGGATCTCATGAGGTCAATAGCCTTCTCACTCAGGGCAGCAGGGCTCACTGGGGCAGGGCCTGAGGTGCCTGGCGGCGAAGGAGATGCCCACCTTCCTGGGGAGTGGGCACGGGCAACTTGCTGAGGGGCTGCTGGGAGGGCGGTGCTGGTACGGGGGTGGCGGCTGTACCTGCAGCTGGGGTGGTCACAGAGGTGTCCACCACCACCAGAGAGCTTCCATCAGAAAAGGTATCTGAGTCTGTGTTAGTCATCTCCTGTCTCCGCCGTGGTGCTCCCCTCGCCCTCCGCCCCACTGGTTCCCTCGGCGTCAGTGGACTCTGCCTCCTGGGTCCTGTGGGATTCAGCTCCCTCTGTCGCTGGTGCCCCTGCTCCTCCGCCAGATGAAGCTAATGCACACATGGACAGGATGACAGAAGAAAAAAGGGGGAGAGAGAGAGAAAGAGAACACTGCGTCAATTACAGCACCAACACCACAGCTGGCATACACAACACTGTCACAGACAGGGATCAGGATTGAGCACTATGCATTGCACTCCCATTGATTTGGCTAGAAGCCACAGCAAGATGAAGGCCAAACACCGCCAACTGCACCCCTCCTGGGACACACTAAGCCCTGAGTGACATGGAATGCAAACAAGATAGGTTACCTGCATTTACAATTCACCTATTACCCTGGAGATGGATCATGCTGCAATGTCTGGCCTGGCATCATGGGGCACCCACTAAATCACATGCAGCACCTGGATCCCATGCCATCTACCAATTATTGTAGCAATGCCCACTGTACCCACCCCCCTTGTGGGTGATGTGATCGCCTCAAGCGTCCATCCAGCTCTGGGTAGGCCACCGCCAGTATGCAGGCCATTAGTGGGGTCAGATTCTGACGGGCACACCATCCTCGTTGGGAGGCAATCCCAGCTGGGCCTCCGTGGTCTTCCGTGCAAAGCGTCTCAGGTCCTCCCACAGTTTCCTTCAGTAGGTGCTATGCCTGCTGTAGCCACCCAGCGTTTGCACGACCTTGGCGATGGCACGCCACAATCCTTCTTCTCATTGGCGCTGACCTGCAGAGGAAACACAGACAGGAGGAAACCATACAATCCAGCCTGTCACACATATGACGCACCAATCCCGTTTCCATCACCATAGGCACATACATCGTCCGGCGCCCACCATGTACACTACCATCAGACATCTCCCCCATCAATGTCATGATGCTTGCACACACATCCTCCTGCATCCTTCCCACATGCACCGTGCCCATGGTGTACTCACCTGTTGGACTGGAGGCGCATACAGTAGTTTATACTGGGATAGGATCCCATCCAGCAGTCGCTCCAACTCCTCCATAGGTAAGGCAAGGGCCCTTTCCCCAGTCACACGGGCCATTGTAGGTTCCAGACACAAGTCACAGAAGCACACGAGGTGTAGGTGTCATCCTGTCGAAAGTCAGGAAACGAGTGAGGATTTAGATCTAAAATGGCGGTCACGTCCGCGGCGGTGTATACTGTCACCGCCGGCGCAGATCCCCATTGGCCACTGAACTCCATAGAGCCCCATATTATCCAATGAGGAATTGCACGGCAGTGCAAGACCGCCTTCCGCCATGACGTCTAACGTCGGCGGAGTTACCTCACTTCCGCCTCTCCCAAGCTACAAGACAGACGGTCGCCATTTCATGGTGGTGGAAAATGATCAGATAAACCATCACTGCGTCATTGCTTAAAATAGCACATACATTGCCATTCCCACTGTCCAATCACTTTGATGCTGTATGTACACTGAGGTGGTGGTTCTATTGTTCAAATTGTGACAGCCTATTCTCTCTTGTGCCCCGTAGATACCTAGGCCCGTATTTATACTCCGTTTGCACCGAATTAGCGTCGTTTTTTTCGACGCAAATTCGGCGCAAAACTAACGCCATATTTATACTTTGGCGTTAGACGCGTCTAGCGCCAAAGTATGGGCAAATAGCGTAATTTTTTTGCGTGAACGCCTTCCTTGCGTTAATGAGATGCAAGGAAGGCGTTCCCGTCTAAAAAAATGACGGCGACGCAAATGCGTCGTATTTATACTCCCGGGCAAAAATCACACCCGGGAGGTGGCGGGTCAAAAAACCCCGCATTTGCGCCACTATTTAACGCCTGGGTCAGGGTAGGCGTTAAGGGGCCTGTGGGCTCAAAATGAGCCCACAGGTGCCCTCCCCTGCCCCCAGGGACCCCCCCTGCCACCCCTGCCCACCCCAGGAGGACACCCAAGGATGGAGGGACCCACCCCAGGGACATTCAGGTAAGTTCAGGTAAGTATAATTTTTTAAATTTTTTAATTTTTTTTGGGTGGCATAGGGGGGCCTTATTTGTGCCCCCCTACATGCCACTATGCCCAATGACCATGCCCAGGGGACAGAAGTCCCCTGGGCATGGCCATTGGGCAAGGGGGCATGACTCCTGTCTTTACTAAGACAGGAGTCATTTAAATGGCGTCTGGGCGTCGAAAATAATGGCGCAAATCGGGTTGAGGCGCTTTTTTTGCCTCAACCTGACTTGCCCCATTTTAAGACGCCCTAATGCCATTTTCCCCCTACGCCGGCGCTGCCTGGTCTACGTGTTTTTTTTCCACGCACACCAGGCAGCGCCGGTCTGCTAGCGCCGGCTAACGCCATTCCATAAATACGGCGCCCGCATGGCGCTTCAGAATGGCGTTAGACGACGCTAAATTTTTTGACGCTAAACTGCGTTAGCGCAGTTTAGCGTCAAAAAGTATAAATATGGGCCTTACTGCTGTGGATGAATAGGAGGAGGAGACAAACCCCCCTGTACTGACCCTTTGTGGACTTGGCTACGCTGGAGGACAAGCACATTATACTTACCTATAGACTGGACAGGGCCACAATCACAGAGATGTGTGCCCAATTGAAACCTGCTCTGATATCAGCTATCCATCATCCCATTGGGATCCCCCTTCTCGTGCAAGTGCTATCAGTGCTCCATTTACTGGCAACTGGTTCTTTCCAAGTGACAGTGGGCTTGGCAGCAGGAATGTCACAACCAATGTTCTCAATTGTGATGGCTAGAGTCCTGCCTGCCCTGGTGAAACACAAGTGCAGCTACATTGTTTTCCCACACATGGAAGATTTGGCCACTGTTAAGGAAGTACTCTATGTAATGGGCCATATCCCCAATATTATTGGGGCGATTGACTGAACACATATTGCGTTAGTCCTCCCCCTGCCAGAAAGAACAGGTGTTCAGTAATCAGAAGAGTTTCCATTCACTGAATGTGCAAATGGTGTGCCTGGCTGACCAGTACATCTCCTCCGTCACTGCAAAGTATCTTGGGTCGGTGCATGACACCTTTGTCTTGATGAATAGCAGCATCCCATATGTGATGCGCCCACTACAGAGGCACACGGTGTGACTAATAGGTGAGCCAGTGTCCTCACCCACTGTATGTCAGTGTATGCCTTGAGGTGTTACCCCCATAGGATTGTGTAAGGCTAAAGTTTGCCCCTCACTATTTGAAGGTGACACTGGCTACCCAAACCTTTCGTGGCTCGTGACCCCTGTGAGAAATGCCTGGACAGGGGCTAAGTACCGTTATAATGAGGCACATGGGTGAACCAGAAGAATAATTGAAAGGACCTTTGGCCTCCTGAAGGCCTGGTTTAGGTGCCTCCATCTGACAGGTGGAATCCTGAGCTACTCACCCGGGAAGGAGTGCCAGATAGTAGTGGCATGCTGCATATTGCACAACATAGCCCTCAGACAGCATGTGCCTTTTCTGCAGCAGGAGGAGACTGGAGATGCCCCTGTGGCAGCAAGGGCCCTGAGGACAGTGAGGATGAGGAGGCAGAGGATGAGGATGTGGACAACAGAACATCAGTTATACGCCAATACTTCCAATGATACACAGGTGAGACAGTGGAACTGATCATTGCTCTGAATATTGATTTCATCTGTGTGATTGTGGCATGATGGCATTTGATTCCTTTGCATCTAAACATACTGTCACCTATGGCTTGTAATCTTACAGATGTTGGTGATGTGACAACAGTGTCCTGATGTGATTACCACACACAGATACAGGCCATTAATTGTGTGCTATCACAGTGTCCATATCATTTGCACCAGATGTGACTGTTCCCCTGAATGCACATTTTCAACGCGTAAAATACTATCAGTCAAGTTGTGTTCACGTGTGTTTATTGTGGTGAAAGAAAATTAAGAGTAAAGTGCAATGGAATGGGGTGATGGTCGAGGAAAGTCCAGGGTATTGTTACAGTCTGATTGTAGCACAGGTGCATTATCCAAGGAGCCATAGGAAGGGGCACAATGGCAGTTCAAAGTGGACAAGGTGCCAGGGTGGGACACAAGGGGGGCAATCAGGAGAGCCTCATTTCCTGGCAGTGGTCTTGGCAAGTGTCTCTGGCTTCTGTCTGGGTCACAAGGAACGTTTGCGGGGTGGTTCACCTTCTGCAGGGGAGGGATGCTGGTGGCCTGTGGGTCCTGTGGCGGGGCCTCCTGCCCATTAGCTGCAGCGGAGCTGGTGGGCTGGTCAATAGACTGGCTAGTGGTAGGGGCCCGCTGGTGTGCTGTTGATTCCCTCAAGATGTGTCAGCACCCCTGCTATGGAGATCATGGTGGTGTTGAGAGCCTGCAAGTCCTCCCTGATCTCCTGATGGTGTTCCTCTTGCAGCTGCTTGTTCTCCTGCATGTTGTCAAGGATCTGGCCCATTGTGTCCTGGGATTGTTGGTAGGCACCCAGGACCTTGGTGAGTGCCTCCTGGTGGTTCCCTGGGCCTGTCCTCCCCCTGATGCACAGCAGTCCTCCCAGTGTCCCTGTTGCCCTGTTTCTCTGTGCCCCTGTCCCCTGACCCCAGCTCCCTGATTGTCTTGGGTGTGAGGTGTGGACTGGGGTCCCTGTACAGGTGGGCACACTTCTGATTAATGTGTCCTAGGGACAGAGGTGTGGGGATGCTGGGTGGGTGCTGTGGTGTTGGATACTGACAGGGGAGGTTCTGTGGTGGACTGTGAGTGTGCTGGGGTGACTAACTGCTGTTGGGGGATGGTTTGTCGTGGCACCTCCTCTCTGATGACATTGGCTGGGGCACCTATGGGGATGTAGGTGATGTATTATGCTTCATACCTGTGACATATTGTACATCCCTAGCTTCCCCTCTATCGTTGCTGTTTCCTTGCCACCTTTGTTTGTGTATGGTGATGTATTGTGGGATTGTTAGTTCACCTATGCTGTGCATGCTTTTGTGATGGGTGTCCATGCAGGGCTGGGGGGGCTGTCCATGCATTGGTATAGCATGCAGGGCGGGCCATTGTGGTTAATCATATGAGTAGGTGCAGTGTGTGGGATGTAGTGGAGTGATGGGGGTGAGGGGGTGTGATGGCATGCAGGTATGGGGGGTGATAAGAAGTAAATGTTGACTCAACTGTGTCCAGTCATCCGGCAACTCCAGTGAGTCCCTCAGGATGCAGGATTGCCAAAACTTGCTCCTCCCATGCTGTCCTCTGTATGGCAAGCTGATGCCTTGCTGCAATGGAACACGCCTTCCCCTGTAGGTCGTGGCAATGGATATGTGCTGTACCTGTGCTCCAAACAGCTGTGGCTCTACCCTGACTATTTCCTCCAGCATGACCCCCAACTCCTCATCAGTGAAACGGGGTGCCATTGTGGGGACACGGGTGTTGTGTGTTGTGTGTAAGTGTGTGGGTGTTGTGTAGTGTAGTTGGTTGTGCGTAGTGATGAGTGTGAGGGATTTATGGGTGTATGTGGTGTGTGTGTCTTGTTGTCGCAGTGGTCTTGGTGTCAGTCTGGTGGCAATAATTTGTATTTTTAAAGGGTTGTGGGTAATGTGTGTGTGTGTGTTTATAGTGCTGTGGGTGGGTGGGTGTGGCGTGTGTATGAGTGTCAGGTGGGTGTTTTTGGTACTGGCCAATGTTGTGCAGTTTAGTACTTGAGTGTCCATTCTAAGCGCGACGGTGTGTACCGCCAATGGTTTACCGCCGTTGAATGTCCACCATGGTGATTCGTGGGTCATGATGTAGTGGGCGTTGTTTTGTTGGCGCAACAGTATGGGTTTTGGTACCAACACTTTAGCACTTACCTTTGCACTGGGGGATTTGTGTATGTGGCAGTATTCTGTCAGATTGGTGTGTGTGTCATAATATGGAGAACAGATATTCGCCACCGCAACAGTATATTGGCAGCCGTCACCATGGCGGTGAGCAGGATTTACCGCCTATGTCATAATGAGGGCCACAATGCCTTTCTGTCCTTCCCCCTGCTCTGGCACACAGATTGCTGCTATGCGCCACCGCAGACACCCTTGCACCATGGTGCACGGTGCCTGCATTGTGTGGATGATTGTTTTTGTGCAGAAAGGAACACCTTCCTGCACAAAAACAATGATGAGGTGTTTTCCTCTTTCTATGTGTGCTGCAGAGTGCAGCACACATAGGAGGAAAAACAAGAAGAAAGAGATGTTTCTCCCCGTTGTGTCATTCTTACGCCATCCCTGAGGTGGCATAGAAATCTGCTGCATTCCCAATCTAGTAAATCTGGGAATGTGTCAGATTCATTTGTGTTCCATGTGTGAACGTCCCTTTCATGTGTGAACGTCCCTTTCATGTAGTGTAATGAGTGAAAGAGGTCCATATTTACAAGGTGGCTTTTCGTGGCGTTGTAAATATGTGATGGCAAACTGCGCCGCAGAAGCACCAAAAAAAATGACACTCCAGTGGCACAGTGTGCCACTATGGCCTCTCAAATGAGGCCCTTTGTCTGGCTATAAAGTGTTGATATACAAAAAATCAGCCATGTGAAACTGTTTGCAGGTGTTAGCACATTAGAGCCAGCCGTCTTAGCTTTGAGATCGCTTGTTTCAGACATCAGATAAAATGGAGCTCCTTTGCAGTCTTTGTAATTATTCCAAAACCATGATGCTGTGGGTGTGAACAGGATTCTGTAGTGGCTTTAGAAAGCATTCTTACAAAATGAAATGTTTGGCTAAAATGTTTGTGGTAACCTCACTCACAACAGTTAGGTGTTAGTTATAAGGGGGAATGTTGGACTTGTATTGCTTGGAAGAGTACAGGATCATATTTGGGTGATCGTTAAGTTATAAAGAAAGAATTATAGGCTCTTTCATGAGGGTAGGCATAACAGGTTACTCAATTAAGATGCTTGTTGGCTGTTCAATATAAAATGCATGTGTTCAAATCTCAGGTTTCAAAGTGGATCAAAATGTGTTATCCGTGGAAAATCACCTTAGCTGCCATAGCCTCAGTCCCTTGATCTGCCAACATTAGTAAATTCTTTCAAATAGACTAATCACTAGTACTAGGCAAGGTAGAAAACAGAACTTTACTGGCACAATGATAACTGATATGTCTAGTAACAATTATTTTAAGCTCAGTTTAATACAGAAAACATCTGGTACACTTTAAGGGCCTCATTTACAAGGAACTGGTGCATTGGCTCTGATTCAACAGTTTCCTTGCATCACACTGCGTCCACCTAACGACACCATCGAGGCACTGTTTTTATAATACAGCGCATCATGGAGCTTGTTAGCACAACTGCGTCAAAATGTTTGACACATTAGTGGCGCTTTGCTGGCCATGGGCAGACATTAAAAAATGAAGCTAGAATGGCACAGTGAAATTTCACTGCGCCATTTTTTGGACCTCACTACAGGGGAACTCCTCCCTTGCATATATTATACCTGGCGCAGGTATAGTGTGGCACAAGGGTTTACAAACTGGCCAATGTCACACTCCACCAGTTTGTAAATATGGCGTGGGTTTGGGGGGAAAAAATTACACCACAGTGGTGCAAGGGGCTTGTAAATGAGCTCCTAAATTTTGTGATATAAAACAATACCTTCAATTTTAATGTTGCATACTGGACAGGAAATGAAGCAGGTGTTAAAAATTCCCTGCTCAGTCAGCAATGAGCCTTATGAGATTCACATAATGTTCAAAATGGATCTGGTTAAAACTTTATAGGTTTTCTATTTTTCTATCATCGATTCCTTACACCAGTGGGTGCAGGTATGCTTTTTCCTACATTAAAATAATCTAAGAAAATACTCTAAGAATGATGTGACTATTTCAGACACTGCAGCTGTTGTACAGAGTTAAATATTTAACTTTCACATAACCAGGTGTGAACGTTGGGATACTTTTACAGATTAAATGATGCCTACTAAATTCAAGACTACACATGAGCATGTTTCTCTAGAATGAATGGACACTGACATGTTATTTCTTGACAGTAGGCACCTCCTGGTTACTAAGAGCCCAATTAGGAGTTGGCCAAAAATCCACTACGATGGTGGTGAGGGAGCCGTCATGCCGGCTGCTTCACCACCATCGTATTTTGTTGTTTCAACCAGGCTGGCTGGTGGAAACATCGTATTACGTTTTCGACGGTCAGCCCAGTGGAAACAGAGTGGCGGCATTGGCCTCGGCTCCTTTAAGGAGCCTAGGCCAATGTCGTTGCAAACAGCACCCTTGGAATGCGCCCTGTCTGCATAGCAGACAGGGCGCATTCCAAGGTATGCTGAAAAAGGGGCCCTTGCACTGCCCACAACATGGCCTACCTGTGGCCCCCAGCACTTCCTTTTCACCAGCCTTTTCACTAGACCGCCAGACTCGTGGTGGTGATCCGAACAACACATTACAACCCTGTCGGCCAGACGGCCAGGGTACTGCCATCTCCCCTGGGATCGGTGATACCAAAGGGTTGACGTCAGGTACAGGTTGCAGCATGCAGCACTGCCCTGCTAATTATGACCAGGTTCTCTGCCAGCCTTTTCATGGCAGTTTTACCACCATGAAAAGTCTGCCAGAGAACAGGTGCAGGGGCCTCAGGGGGGCCCCTGCATTGGTCATACACTTGACATAGGCAGTGCAGGGGTCCCCCTGACCAAAAGCCTCTCAATGCTTACTGTCTGCTGTGTAGACAGTGAACATTGCGAGGTCCTGGTGCCCCCTGTGGGTGGCAGCATCGCCGCCAGCTGGATTATGAGCTGGCGACAATGCCGCCACCACTTTCCCACTGGGATGAGGGGCAGAAATCTTGATCTCTGCCCGTCAGACCAGTGGGAAAGTCATAATGAGGTCAGCAGGGAGGTAGCTAGTAAGGCGGCAACCTCCCCGTCGTACGTTTGGTGACAGGTCATCCCATCTGCCGATCTCATAATCAGGCCCTTAGCCTCACTTCTGTAATCACACAACTATGTATTTAAAGTGATATTTGTATTGTTTTACTGCAATCCTGTATGCTGTTTGATGACAGTAGATTTTAGAAAATTTGATTTTTTATCTTCCTGGGATTCTGGTTGCTCAGAGGTGATCCCTTTTCCTTTATTAGGTGGTGAGCTGTAGGGGGATACATATTCAGTGTGACTTGCACCTTGAATGTCAACCAGTCTAACAGATTAAGATTGGGCCACTGATTTGTTCTCAAGGTTTGAGCCCCATTAACTTTAAGTTTAAGAACAATTTGTATTGATAACATCTAAAGATTGATGAAGATGGAGAAACCACCAATAAGTGACAGATTTCCGTTCTTTCAAACTTGTGGTTTACTCCCCCATTTATAAATTGGCAAAATGTCAGGTTTCCAGCAGGAGATCTGTAGGTGGTTCGGCAGCTGGAAAACTTTGACTGATGACACAGAACTGCCAATCAATGTGCATAACAATGACTGCCCTATTTAGGGCAGCCTTCCAAAATACAGTTTGCTGTTTGGGAAAACCAGAAAAAACCTAGTAGATCCTGTTAGGAAAAACACGTGTGACCTTCACAAGCTGTGGAAAAGCTGCCAGCACATTAGGGCCATTTGTGTTTTGTTTTTTAAGAGCAAAACTCCACTTTGGATTTTTTCCAAGCAGGAGCAAGAAATATGTTGTCGGGACCTCAAGCTCTTCGCCCAGCAGAGCAAGTTAGCAGAGGCTGCACTGAAGGCTTAGAGAGTCATGCCACGAAGTCTAAGATCTTTAAATATAGGTGAAGCCTTACACCAGGGAGCCGAGGGCATATATTCCACTTACAGCTCTCTCGAAGAATTCCTGTGCCTGCTGCAATTAACCTCATGGAGATTGAGAAAGTGGCTGAGACACCAGCAGTGGTCCTAGGCTTTTAAAACCATCTCCAAGGACTCCGGCCCACTGGAGAAATGCCTGTTGGAATCAAAGGCCTGACCAGCTCTGGTAAAAATGCAGCAGTTTCAGGCTCCATCACATTCACATTTCCTTGAGAGTTGTCACCCAATCACCTCTCACAGAGACTTTAGCCAGAAGCAGGCATGCCACTGCAAAAACTTCAGCCTTATCAATCCGAACCAGCTAAGATTTTTTGTCTTCTTGAGCTCTTGTAAGTTCATTACCACTCTTCATCTTCTGTAAATATGATTTATTTAGTTTATTTTAGTGTGTGAATTGTGTAAATATTATTTTTTGAAGTTGTATTTTAGGTGCGGATTCTTGGGTTTACAGGGGTATAGGGTGTGCAGTTTCTTAAATTATAATTTATTATTTATCAACTTTTGAAAAATTATTAACTATTTAATAGCTAAATAATTATTAGTTAATTAGCTACGTAAATAGTGCATTTACTATATATTTTTAATTTAGGTATATGTTAAATGTTGACTATAGTGTGGGAATTTAATAAAACAATATTTTATTTTAATTATTTACAAAATTTTAAATTATTTTAATTGTTTAATTGATTTTATTATTAGATATATTAAATGTTATGCTAACATTTTTATGATTGTATGAACTTAATAAATGTATTAAAATAAGGTATTTTTAAAGTGACACACTCTCCTTACTGTTCCGCAGACTGGAGTGGGAATGGTAAATGTTATCTCCCTGAGTTCAATGTTTTTAATACTGTTGCACCGACTGGAGTGGGAATAGTAAATTGTACTCCACCTTAGTCTAACGCTTTCCCTACTGTTGCACTGAATGGAGTGGAAATAGTAAATTGTACCCCTTCTGAGTTTAACACTTTCCCTACTGTTACATCGACTGGAGTGGGAATAGTAAATTTTACCCCTCCTGAGTCCAACGTCTTCCCTACTGTTGCAAAGACTGGAGTGGGAATAGTAAATTTGACTCCTCCTGAGTATACCTCTTTCCCTACTGTTGCACATACTGGAGTTGGAAAAGTAAATTTTACCCCTTCTGAGTCCAATGTTTCCATACTGTTGCACCGAATGGAGCGGGAATAGTAAATTTTACCCTTCCTGAGTCTAACGCTTCCTCTACTGTTGCATCAACTGGTTTGGGAATAGTACATTTTACCTCTCCTGAGTTCAATATTTCCCTACTATTCCACAGACTGCAGAGGGAATAGTAATTTTTACTCCTCCTGAGTTCAACTCTTTCCCTACTGTTGCACAGACTGGAGCTGGAATAGTAAATTTAACCCCTCCAAAGTCCAACGCTTCCCCTACTGTTGCACTGACTGGAGTGGGAATAGTACATTTTACCCCTGCTGAGTCCAATGCTTTCTCTTCTGCTGCACTAACTGGAGTGGAAATAGTAACTGTTACCCCTACTGAGTTCAATACTTCCCCTACTGTTGCACAGACTGCAGGGGGAAAAGTAAAGCTTACCCCTCCTGAGTCCAACGCTTTCCCTATTGCTGCACAAACTGGAGTGGGAATAGCACATTTTACCCCTCCTGATTCCAATGCTTTCCCTACAGTTGTACCGACTAGTGGAAATACTAAATTTTACTCCTCCAGAGTTCAATACTTTCCTTACTGTTGCATGGACTGGAGTGGGAATAGAGAATGTTACCTCTCCTAAGTCCAATACTTTCCCTCTGTTGCACCGACTGGAGTGGGAATAGTAAATTTACCCTTTCAGAGTCCAATGCATTCTGCACTGTTCCAAAGACTGGAGTGTGATTAGTAAATGCTACCCCTCCTGCTTTCCTTAGTGTTGCACTCACTGCTGTGGGAATAATAATCTTTACCCCTCCTGAGCCCAATGCTTTCCTTACTGTTGCAGCGACTGGAGCTGGAATCATAAATTTGACTTCTCCAGAGTCCAACACTTTCTTCACTCTTGCATTGAGTAGAGTGGGAATAATAAATTGTACCCCTTCTGAGTCCAATACTTTCCCTACAGTTGCAAAGACTGGCGTAGGAATAGTACATTTTACTCCTACGGAGACCAATATTTTCCTTAGTGTTGCAATCATTGCCGTGGGAATAATGCATTTTACCCCTCCTGATTCCAATGCTTTCCCAACAGTTGCACCAACTAGAGTGGGAATACTAAATTTTACCTCTCCAGAGCTCAACGCTTTCCTTACTGTTGCACTGACTGGAGTGAGAATAGTAAGTTTTACCCTGTCTGAGTCCAACGCTTTCCTTAGTGTTTCACAGACTGAAGTATTATTTTATTTTTAGAATGTAACATTTTTGTTTATATTGTTTACAAATATATTATTATTATGTTTTAAGGTATCTTAAATTGTATTTGTTTTAATTAGTAATTTTTGTGATATTATTATAAATCAAAAGTATTTTTTTATGTTTATTTTTTTATGTGTAAATAAATTGTTATGCATTTTACATTTTTGTCCTGTTTATTTCTTACAGTTTTTAATGTTTTATATATATATATATATATACATATATATATATATATATAAACATATATATATATATATATATATATATATATTACAAAAAGAAAGAGGGACACGCACTCCTAGAGACTTCAAATAAACTCATCTTTTATTTATCTTAGTTGATTTCATCTTGTTAGCAATAGAGTTCAATCCAGCACCACAACGCGTTTCGACTTGCCAGTCTTTTTCACAGTGGTTTCTGCTCTCATGAACAGGCGACTTTCTGACATTCCTGATCCATAATGTTCTTGCAAAACGAGGCTCCTCTCAAATATTAATGCCACACGTATATTTCAGTCCGTGATAACAGCCTCTACGCTTTTAATTCCAATAAAGTCAGTAAGTCACTATTCTCCTGCTCGCATTTCTGTAAAAATCAGCCGTCATGATATATAGATATATATATAATTTTAAAAAATTGTAAAATATAAAAAAAACAAAATTAATAGTTTTAAATTATATATGTGTAAATAAACATACATATATAGTGTGTATGTTTGTTTAAATAAATATATATTTATATATTGTTTTATTTAAATATATTTAATTTACATTAAATTACTGTAAGATGTTAACTTATTTAATATTTAACATATGTAATATATGTTAATATGTTTATGGGGTCATTACAGCCCTGGCAGTCTTAAGACCGCCAGGGCCGTGGTGCGCGGTCGGACCGCTGTCAATATGAGCACCACAGTCCGACCGCCAGCACAGACAGTTTATGAGTTTTCATCGGTCTGGCAGTGCTAGCAGTCCTAATCTGCCAGGGTAGCGCTGGGGATTACGAGTCCTTTCTCCTCCATCTATTACATGGCGATAACACTGCAATGTAATGGCTGGCGGAGACGGGGTGCAAGGGGATCCAGGGGGGCACCTGCACTGCTCATGCACTTGGCATGGGCAGAGCAGGGGCCCCCCTGGCCAGCTCCGTCGTGATGTTCACTGTCTGCTTTACAATGCTTTGCATTGCCACCAGCTCTATTATGACGCAGCATCAATGTTGTACGCCATTTCTCACTGGGCCACAGGAGGAAACACTGTTTTTGTCCACTGACCCAGCGGGAAACTCTTAATGGGGCCAGCAGGAAGGTGGCCGCACTGTTGGCAACCTGACCGTCGGGACTTTGGCGGACGGCCTTTTCCATCCGCTGAAGTCATAATCGACCCCTTGATGTTTACTATTTTTAATTGTATATACTTTAAATCACAATATTTTTGCGTAATTTTTTTGATATTAGTGTAAAACGCTATTTTTGTCATCTTCATTATAGGCATGGAGAACCAAAACTTTGATAACTTTTGAAAAGTTTGAAGCAGTTAGTTTGACTACTCTGGCCCACGCTGGGGGATCAGTTTTGACTGGACAGAGGTCTAGAGGGCCAGAGTTGGCATTTTGAATTGTTACCAGAACATTTTTAAAGCAAGTTACAGGATGACCCTCACAGACATCATGGAGTGGTCCTGATGCTGAGGATACAGACAAAAGATGCTCAAAGGATGCTCCAGTTGTGGTGCGGTTGATGGGGTTGTCTTTGTGTTGGCTCCTTGGTCCATGCGTGAAGTGGGGTGACATTGGCCATACAGATTGGGGCCCCTTGAAGTCCACTACGTCGCAGAAGTCAGGTAGCTACTAATGGGCTACTGGTTGGTCTGCACTGTGGTTGGGTTGAAATCCTTATGTGTGGGCTAGTGTCCCATGGGTGTGATGAATGTGGAGTTGGAGAGCATGCTGGTGTCAGGCAGACTTGGGTGCAACTTTTGGCTCTGTCAGATTTGCCCTCTTGGGTGCCTGGCGAGCGGTAGTGGCAAAACATCACTGGTGGCTACCAACTGGTTGGTTGGGCTTCATCCCTGGAGCTGGTTCCAGGAGATCAGCCAAATGATCCGTGGAGTCACTGCCTTGATCTGGGGGTGCAAATCAATTTTTCCTTAAGCCAGGAGCCACAGGTCTTCATTAGCCCAAAGTGCAGCAGGTGTGGTCCTTTGGACACTGCAGCATCTTCTTGTATGAATCCTAGGGCAGCTTAGTAGTCTTCCTTTAGTCCTCTCACCAAATCCAATTTATCCCGGGAAAGTGTCCTAAGGGGACCATGCGGTCACTACTCAATTGGCTACTGAGCCCCTCCTTCCTAGTGATTAAGTGTGTGTGATGTGTGGCACCTGGCTATTCCAGAGTGCAATGTTCTTGCCCCCTTCAAGAGGGTGCAACCCTTCCTCGGTCGTCAGGCGCTTGGTAGCCCACCCTAGAGGTATAGCTACCAGAGTGCTACATGCCATGGTAAAACTGGTTTGGGGGTGAGGTTTCCCACTCCTTGGCCATGTCTCCACTTTGTCTGCAGGAACAAAAGCCATCCTGCTCAGGGGTTTTGGTGCTACTTCCCTCCCAAAAAGTAGCTTCCCTCTTGAAGCTTGCCTTTTAGGCTAACACCCTGAGTGTCTTTGTGCCAGGGCCTTGGATTCGTTCACACGTCTTCCAAGGTGGCCAGAAACCTACTTTGTGTGCTAGGGCCTATGTGAGGCCGCTAGGATAGCTGGAGTACAAAGTGCCAGCTTTCTAAAAGTTGCTTAACTTTAATTGTGGTATTAAATTTGACCTGCGCATCAGGTCAAATTTAATTCCATGATTAATTTGATACCTTACATGACCCTGATAGGTCATTCAGGAGTTAAACGAGTGCCAGCCGGTAACCCTGTGATAACCAATCGGGCTACTAACCTATCCACCACAAAACAACAATTTGGAAGTGTAGCTGGTGAGGCAGATTGAAAATATATGTTGTAGCTAATAATACACAACTCTCAGCTATAGGCCTTCCTTAGGGGAGAATTATATATACATTGCTAAGGGGAAGGTAGCTTTGCAATTTGGGTGAATGGCAAAGTCGAGCTGGCAATGTAAACACTGTCTTTCCCATCTGCAGACGCTGGCTGGTAGTCATTTTGTACCTTGTCATTTTGTACATTGTCACAAACAGGGTGGCACAAACAGTGCTGCAGCCCTGAGTGGGCACTCTTCCTTACATGCCCTAGATACCCTGCGTACCATACACTGGGAATTATCAGTAAATCACTCCTTGCTAATTGGGTGTATCCAATTCAACAAGCAATTTGTATTGGGTTAGAACACTGGCACTGAGGTCTAGTTAGTCAGCCTCAGTGCACTCTCCGGGGCCTCATTTACAAGCCCCTAGCGGCACACTGCACCACCGGAACATAATTTTTTATGCTCCACTGGGGCAGTATGCCCACATATATTTACAAGGCCACGCAAAGCCACCTTGTGTGGCTTTTCATGGACTTGTAGAAATGGCCAGCTTGCAAGTTCTCTCTGCAGGATACCATGCATTTTATGTTTTTTGTGATTTGTATCAGGCACTGGTTTGTTTTGGGGTGCCAAGCTTCTCTTCGGAAGCCCTTAGTCTTAGGAAACAGCTATTTGATGATTAGGGGGCATACAAGTAAGGAGTCGTTTTTATCCCTTTAGACACTAACATGGATACATTTGTTTTTAATTGTCCTTTTAATCAAACGTACTGTGACTTTAAAACTTTAGTAGTAGTAAAAATACTTTATTGCAGCAGTTTGCCCTAAAAGCATACATATAATACGTTATACAATACAATGCATTAATAAATATGGGTTTAACTTTTTTTTACATAAAATCGGTATGAACAATCTTGTCAGACTTAGAGATCCTTAAAAATCCTTAAAACCTTTTAAAAATAAGAAAAATAAAAAAAGACGCCAAATAAAACAATTTTACCACACCTGCACTATAACCAAAGCTCATTCAAAACATGTCAAGTGAGCTACTTACTTCATAAAGTGACAGAACAAACATTGATCCTATCACGGTCCTTACTTTTCTTGGGTCCTTGCACTTACTATGGAGTAACTCCCACACCCCCCTCCCGGGCCTGAGTCCTATCTCTTCTGATTCATAAGAAGAAAACGACTCATAGGGTTCACTAGAGTCTTGTCTAAACTTGATCTAAACAGGCTCAGAACCACACGATAATCCCCAATCCCCAGGGATTGTCAGACTGGCCTGAGCCACCACCGTCTTGAGGCTTGATGCCCAGGGCAGACAATAACAATATGATTGATCATCTCGGGCAATGATTTACACAGGGGGCATAAGGCAGATAGCCCATCTCTTTGCCACATACTACAAAAAGCGTTCACGGGCAGGCAGCTGTGTCTAAAACGCAGATACAGACTCTTTGCCCTTGGTGGAGTGATATCATCCAAAAAGTCTTCAAATTTAGGCACAACTTTAAGCTCCAAAAATGTTTCTGTAAGATGTCCCACAAAAGCCCAATGCTGTTGACGCTCCCTAGTGTACTGCCAATACCTTAAGTACCTGTTTCTCTTCTCTACAGATTTGGTCCAGCTGTTCCCAAAGTGCCTCAAGCTTCATCTTTTCAAGCCATGTGGAAACAAAGCACAACCAGGGGACTTTCCGGGCAAAGTCTTACCTAACCAGGTAGCTGAAGCCTGCTCTATACGTAGCCAACTCGGGGGTAGACCAGACCCGTATCCAATAGAGCAGAGATTTTAACAACATTTGATCAGTGACCCAATTAATGCTCATATCATATCTCAAGGGTATAAGGGGGGAACTGATTAGTATGGCCACTAAAACCCTAATAAAATTGTTCTCCGCAACCTCTATCCTATGTGTATTAGCATACCCCTAACTCTGCACCATAGGTTGCTGCATTGAGGGCCTTGGCTCGTTAAGGCTCAAGGGCTGGGGAAATAGAGTGAGAGCTTGTAGCTCTAAAGAAACAGAGGATGGCATTAGATCTATGAGCTAACGTTAGGGAACTTTTTACTACTTGAGAGTCCCATTTTAGTTTTGAAGACAAGGTAATACCTAGGTAATCAAATTCTGACACCCTTTCAAGATTGGAATTGCCCACTTTTATGCTCCTTGTTCTTAGTGTAGTTTTCAAAAACCATATACTTGGTCTTTGAGCAATTTGTCTCCAACCCCCTTTCTTTGCAGAAAGAATCAAATTTTAACACCAGATTTTGCAATCCCATTGGTGACTTAGAAATTATCAGTGAGTATTCTGCAAACAGAAGGATAGGGATTTTCTCACCGTCAATAGTGGGAGAATCATTTATACACTGACCGAGGTGTTCAGTAATATCGTTCATGTATAAGGAGAAGAGTGTAGGGGCCAACATACAGCCTTGCCATGCCCCCGGCATACTGCGATTCTTGATGTGACCTCTCCTTGCTCACCCCAGCGGACCTGGGCATAGTTCCGACTATGTAGTCTAAGCAAGATATCCACTGGGCTGCTGGGGGCTCCCATCTTTCTTAGAACTTGCCACATATTATCGTGTGGAATTAGGTCGAAAGGCTACATATAGCCTCTGCCATTGGAGAAGGACCTGCTTCCAATACAGTACTGAAAACCTAAATACCTGATCGATGGTACTAGTCTTGGGTGAAATCCAGCCTGCAGATGTGAGAATATCTCTGCATTAGTTGCCCAATCCAGCAGTTTTTCAAGCACCTGCTCAGCAAATATTTTTTAAAGATTATCCAGCAGGCGATAGCAGGGCAGCTTGTGTCACCTTTTTTAAACACAGGAATTATTTCAGCCCCTTTCCAAGTAACCAGCATTTTGCCCCCACTCTCTGGACAAGAGATTTATATCCCCAGCCCACACATGAGGTTCAGACTTGTGCAGGTCACCAGAATTGCCAGCCCTTGTGAGGTTTTAGGCTATCTGTAGCTGCCAGCGTGTCTTTCATTGAGAAAAAAATTAAAGGGCTAACTGCCTCATCTTCCTCACCCCCAGCTAAGTCTGAATTCTCCACCCTTGCACCTATATTAGGATCTTCTAGGATGCTCTCAGTATTAGAGAATGGGGGGTCCACTAATAGCCTTCCCCTTATTATTTTCACTTGCTGAATATAGAGCACCAAAATGTTCCTCCCACTTATCTGGTGCAATATTGCATCGCCTCAAAGTACCCCGCTCACCGGTTCCATCTGTTAATATGGCCCAGAAGGCATGATTATCTGTGAGCTTCAATGCCTTAAGTAGCTATTGCCAATTATCTTCATCTCTCTCTTTCCTTGCCACCCCTTGGGCCTTTTTATACTTTGCTCATGCACATTTGATGGCTGCTCATTTACATTTCCTTATAGCGGTTACCAGCTCCTGCTTAGCCGACTTACAATCCTGATTAAACCAGTGTGGATGTTTTATACCCGACGCTGGCTACCTCAGTGTTCTCTACAGAAAATCAATGTAAGTTTAGCAAACAGTGAACTATGAGTTTGCAAATGAAGATTCGGATCAACATGCTGGTCTTCATATTCCTCTAAAAGCTGTACAAACCACTGATAGATCTCAGCATGCGCTTCCCGATTGACCAAGACTCTTGACCATGTTACTCTTCGCTGGTTGTTAGAAATACTATGTCACCCCCGCCACATTCCAGGAGATTAATGTTACATTTTTCCTGTGTTCAATCACAATTTCCAGAGGGGCTCCCCATTGTTCATCTCCCGCCAGTATACTAGGAGCCCCCGCGGTGGAACCACCGAAGTTGATTATTGATCGGCTGGTCCGAGGAGTGTGGAATTTCCCCTATCCACCAGTGGCCCCGATGGACCTTGTCATTCTAACTGATCCAGTGTAGATAGAGGGTAGTAACAATTCCAAATAGGTATCTTAAAGGTAGTGTGTTATATACCATGTGTTAGTGGAGCTAGATGTAGGTCACACCAGGTGTTCCCATTACCTCCAACAGGGTTAGCACTCTAATACCCCCATTCACTTGACTTTTTGCACTAATCAAAGTAAGCAGGGATTGAACACAACTAGGTGACTTAAAGTTCACTATTATACTGTCACCATGTGAAGCTTTTTGTGTAGGACCCACCCAAGCCACCCTACGAGCAGTGATAATTTCCTCACAAAGGACCTGTGGCCAGCCCGACTGTTTCCATAGTCAGTGTGCAACTTTATTTAATAATGAGTTATGCAACTCACTTGTTCCTTTAGGTAACCGTGGGACATTCACTAGGATGATAATATATGGGGTGCATTCCGGAGGAATATTAAGGCGTGTATCAGCGGTGTCAGCATACAATCACACAGTCTCAGTTTCCTCTGGTCTTCTAACAAGATCTCCTGCCCCTTTAACTTCACCCACAAAATATCCGCTACTTGGGCGTTGGGGGAGTACCTTAGAGGTTTTGTTATTTGCAGGCGGTCCTCTTTAACCACAGGTATAGCACATGCAGTAGGTCAGGCTTTAATGTGTTAACACATTCACCCACAAGTGTTCACATATGGTGATAGAATCTGAGAAACCTTCCCCTTTCTCTGCCTCCTAAGGCTGTGCTCTGTGTCATTTATTCACTCAGCTTGTAGTGTCATGCATCAGGTTACATAGTGAACACAAAACTCTCTGCACTTTGATTTGATTATGAGTTTGATGGCCCCAACGTGGGACCGCCACACTCGCGGGAGGATGCAATGGTGGTGGCGTCCCCCCCACCCTAATACAAGATTTCCGTGGGTCTGACCTGGCTGACCAGTGGAAATCTTGAATTGTGCATTCCTCCCAGTCAGACCGGCGGGAACAGTGCTACAAGATAGCACTTGGCTCCCTTAAAGGAGACAAGTGCTATCTGGTAGCACAGAGGGGGGCAACCAGCATCCTCAGAATGCTTACTGTCTGCAAAGCAGACAGTGAGCATTCCGATGATGTTGGGGAGGGAGCACCTGCACTCCCCATGCCATGGGCAGTGCAGGGTTCCCCCTGTGGCCCCATGAAAAGGCTGGTGGAGAACAGCCTTGTAATCAGCAGGGTGGCGCTGAGTTCATAGCTTCCCTGGCTGATTACAACCAGGACCACTGTCAGACTTTCGGGATCTTGGATCCTGGCAGAGACAGTGGTCTGTTGGCGGGTCCCTCTGCCAAACTCGTAATGTGACAGTCTGACCGCCATAGCCAAGGTGGCCCGACAACAACCACAAATCTGGCGGTCTTGTAACCACCAGACTCGTAATCAATCCCAGACTTCTACTGTGCATAACAACTCGCCATATGAAGCTCCATTGAAATATGGGTCACATGTTTGACTACCACTAAAACTGTTGTTGGGGCATCAACTTAATTGAACAATCAGCCCACGTTTTGCTTTTTTTTAAAATATATTTTTATCGTCATTTTATCAACAAACATTCAAACAACTACTTAGCCCTCAGCGCCCTTCCCCCTCCCCGTACTTCTATTTTGGCTCAGATCCTGATGCTCCTTCCTCCCGGACATTGTCACTCTGAGTAAGTCCCAGTAATTGCCTGGCATGGTGCTAGTCTCTATGCGAGCTGGTAAAGCTGTTCTCCGCTGAGTCTAACTCCTCTGAGGATGCACTTTGTTCCCGAGAGTCGATTGTTGGGTCTTTTAAGCGATCTAGTAGGCTGTCCCATTGCTGCACTCCTTCCACTCTCCCGGTCCCTCTTGCCATCTCCTTGTGTAGCGCCTCTCCCTCATCTTCAGCCCATTTGATTAATGTGTCCCGCCATCTAAGTGTTTGTGGACCTCTGGGGTCTTTCCAGTGCATTGTGATTTCCCTTTTTGCTAGGATCAATGCTAAGTCTATATATTTAGTTGTGGCTTTCTTCGAGCGAGGTCTGGGAAAGTCTCCCAACAATGCCACTGCCGGGGTGGTTCCTAGCTTCCTGTTTGTCACTCTCATAATGTCGTGTATAACCTCTTCCCAGTATTGTTTTAACTCTCTACATTTCCACAGCATGTGTATCAGGTCCGCCTTTGGCTCTGCGCATCTAGGGCATGCATTGTTTGTGCTGTTATACATCGATGCTATTTTTGCAGGGTTAAGGTATGCTCTGTGATATATGTATATATTTATCAGTTTGAAATGGGCGTTCCTGGATACTCTGTAAACATGGGTTGTGATGTTTCCCCAGCGTTCCTCATCCATGTGCTCCTCAATGTCTGCTTGCCAAAGGGCTTTTAGAGTTTCGAGAGGGGCTAGCGTTTCTGTTTGTAGTGTTTTGTAAATTGTCAATACCACCTTCTTGTCTCTCCCTATTGTACAGATGACATGGCATCCAGCGTGTGTGGGGGGTTCCCTTAGTCCCTGTTTCCAATGTCGTTGTACTAATGCTATTAATGATCTGTGCATGAGGAACATCCTGGGTGGTACTCTGTAGTGTGTCATCATGTCTGTGTATGTCATGAGCTCTCCGTCTTTGAAGAGCTCCCCCACCATGGTAACACGATATATGTCCCTAGTTTTGTGATGCCTACTATGGAACTCCCTCCAGGAAGCAGGGCCAGGCACTTCAATGGGATATTCAGTGAATATGGGGCTTTGTTTCGTGTGCGCTGTAGGCTACGCCTCCAACAGGTGCTTATGACCCAAAGGCCAAGCGGCCTTGTCTCCCTCTTTCCCTCAGATACCAAGAGTATCCCTGCAAGGGCTGTTACCGAGTTCTCCTTCAGAGGTTCCCCTGCCTCTCCTGCTTTTGCCATTTTTTAGCCAGCCACTGAAGCTAGCCTGCTAGATAGTATAATTCCATGTCTGGAGCTGCCAGCCCTCCTTCCGCTGTAGGTCATTGGAGATTGTGCAGGGCTAGTCTGTGGCATCCCGCCCCCCAGATAAGGCTAGTAAGTATGGAGTCAATTTCCCTGAAGGATGATGGGGGGATCAATACGGGCAAGGTCGAGAAGCCGTCTAGCAGTCTCGGCAGCGCCACCATTTTTACCAGAGCTGCTCGACTGATTACCGATAGCGGCAGTGTCTTCCAGAATTGGGCGTCTGCTCTTAATTTCCGTATTGCACTTTTCACGTTGCCCTTTAAAAGGTCCCTAAGATCATGGTATATCTTGACGCCCAGATTGCGGAACGTGGTCGAGGACCACCCCAAATTCTGGACGGTTGTGGTCCGGGGTGTCCCTTTCTGTGGCAGGAAGAGGAGGGATTTCTGCCAATTGATGCGAAACCCCGAGACATCCTCAAACCATTCTAACAGGGTCATGACCCTAGGCAGATCCCTATTTGGATCTCTCAAGAATATTATCATGTCGTCTGCGTAAACTGCAATCTGGTGCGTCCTACCCTCTATGGTTAGTCCTTCATAGTGCTCCCCGGTCCTGGACATCAGTGCTAAGGGCTCAACCACGATGACGAACAGTAATAGTGATAGCTAGCATTCTTGCCTGGTGCCCCTCCCTATTCTATATGAGCTTGATATTGTTCGACCTGTGCGAACTTGTGCTGTGGGGGAGGTATATAACAGCTTCGACCATCTAAGGAACCCCGGGCCCAAACCCATCTTCTTCATCACTGCCTCCAGGTAATCCCATCTAAGGCTATCGAATGCTTTCTCAATATCCACCACTAATATTGCAGCTGTAGTGAGGTTTGGGGAGCCTGAGCCCATTATTCCCATCAGTGTTTTGATGTTACTGGCTGTACTACGGTTGGGAATAAAACCGGTTCGGTCGGGGTGGATCAGTTTTTCCATGTGGGGCAATAATCTGGTGGCGAGGATACAACTCAATATTTTATAATCCATGTTTAACATGGATAAAGGATGGTATGATCGCACATCTGTGGACGGGCGGTCCTGTTTTGGCAATGGGACAACAATGGCTTCATTTGTAGAACTGGGTAGATTACTGGTCTCGAACGCCTCTTCATATATATTACTGAGTCATGGTGCCAGAAGGTCCTCATATACTTTAAAAAATTCTGCTGGTAGCCCATCTGCTCCTGGTACTTTCCCTCTGGCCATTGTCTCCACCTCCCCTAGTGTTTGTTGGTCATCCCCTCCCAGGTTTTGAAGCTGGATATTTTCCAGGCGTCTCAACCGATCTGACTCTAGGGGTGCTACGGGGGCGTAGAATGAGTGCTGCATAGTATTCGGCGAAGCTAGCGTTGATTGCCCCCTGGCTGTATAATCTTCTTCCCTCTGTGTCCTCTATCGCCATCACGAGCGATTGTTGTCTCGGTGGAGCAGCCAGCCAGGCCAGTAAGGCCCCCGCTCTGTCTCCTTCCACGTGTTGTCTGTTGATATATTTCTTGTAGTCAAAGCATCTGAGTTTTTCCAGGGAATTTGCTATTTTATTCTTAGTCTCAGATATGCTAGGAGCCAAGTCTGGGTTATCTGATCTATTGCGCTCCAAGGTCCTTAATGTTGTCTCGTGTTTATCGAGTTAACCCTCTATTGACCTCCTAACCCCCATTATTCCGGCCATACATTGGCTCCTGATAGTCACCTTGAACGCCTCCCATTCCTGTGCTCAGGAGGAAGTTGAGCCTGCATTGTGCGTAAAAAATTATTTCATTGCGTCTCGGATGGTTTGCTGGAAAGCACTATCCTCTAGGGACTCTACATTAAGTCGCCAGTCTGGTATCAGGTGCCGTTCCCTTCGCCAGTCCTAAGTGATCAGTAACGGATTATGGTTAGATATTGTACGGCAAAGGTATTCTGCACTGCGTACCATGCAATTTACGTCTGGGGAGGTTAGGATAGCATCCAGTCTGACATGTAAGTCATGCATGGGTGAATAGAAAGAGTAGTCCCTTTCTTGCGGGTGGAGATGTCTCCAGGAGTCTATCAGTCCCAAATCCCTTTGCCAGTCAGTGAAACCCTTGGCTGTCCTGCATATAGGGGAGGTCTCCAGGGGTGGGTGAGATCTGTCTAGCACTGTGCTCGATGTACAATTAAAGTCACCCCCCACCACTGTTGCCTGGGTTAAGTGAGGCCCCCATTTGTGGGAGATTGCGTTTAGGAAGGAGCTCTGGTCCTGATTAGGGGCGTAGATACCTCCCAGTGTAATGTCCCTTCCCCCTAGCCGGCCTTTCACCAAGACATAGCGTCCGTCCTTGTCTATGTACGTTTCCGTTTTATGAAAGGGGACCCCTGGTCGTATCCATATCAGAACCCCTCGTGCGTACGCTGAGTATTCTGTGGCGTATACCTGACCTCTCCATCTCTTCGTCAGTGCTGTAACCTCTTTTCCTATAAGGTGTGTTTCTTGTAAAATTGCTATTTGCACTCCCCGTTTTTTGAGCTGATTGTAAACCCTATAACGCTTACTCAGTACTCTAATATTCCATGTGAGGAGTTTGTAATCTAGTGGTCTGTCCATGCTCTGTACTTATGTGTGGACCATTGGTGTATTTGCACTCATACCCCCATTCCGTGTGTGACAATGACCAGGAGCTTGGCCACATGAGTCTACTGCTTGGATGTGTTTCCCCTATTTGAAACCTATTAATTGCTAACTTAACGATTCTTGTATAACCCCTTCGCTGCCAGGCCTTTTCCCCCTCCTGTGCCGAGCCTTTTTTTGGCTATTTGGGGCAGTTCTTGCATAGGCCCTCATAACTTTTTGTTCACATAAGCTACCCTCGCCAAATTTGCGTCCTTTTTTTCCAACATCCTAGGGATTCTAGAGGTACCCAGACTTTGTGGGTTCCCCTGAAGGAGACCAAGAAATTAGCCAAAATGCAGTAAAAAGTTTGTTTTTTTCAAACAAATGGGAAAAAAGTGCTGCAGGATTTTCCCTGAAAATGGCACCAACAAAGGGTTTGTGGTGGCAAGATCACCATCTTCCCAGCTTTCAGGAACAGGCAGACTTGAATTGGAACACCCAATTTTTCAATACAATTTTGACATTTTACTGGGACATACCCCATTTTTACTATTTTTTGTGCTTTCAGCCTCCTTCCAGTTAGTGACCAAAATGGGTGAGAACCCAATGCTGGATCCCAGAAAGCTAAACATTTCTGAAAAGTAGACAAAAGTCTGAATTCATCAAGGGGTCATTTGTATAGATCCTACAAGTGTTTCCTACAGACAATAACAGCTGAAATAAAAGAATATTGAAATTGAGGTAAAAAAACGAGCCATTTTTCTCCACGTTTTACTCTGTAACTTTTTCCTGCAATGTCAGATGTTTGAAAGCAATATACCGTTTCGTCAGCTGGACTCTTCTGGTTGCAGGGATATATAGGGCTTGTAGGTTCATCAAGAACTCTAGGTACCCAGAGCCAATAAATGAGCTGCACCTTGCAATGGGTTTTTATTCTATACCAGGTATACAGCAATTCATTTGCTGAAATATAAAAAGTGAAAAATAGGTATAAAGAAAACCTTTGTATTTCCATAATGGCCACAAGATAAGGTGTTGAGAAGCAGTGGTTATTTGCACATCTCTGAATTCCGGGGTGCCCATACGAGCATGTAAATTACAGGGCATTTCTGAAATAGACGTCTTATTTACACACTGCCTTACATTTGGAAGGAAACAATGTAGAGAAAGACAAGGGACAATAACACTTGTTTTGCTATTCTGTGTTCCCCCAAGTCTCCCGATAAAACTGGTACCTCACTTGTGTGGGTAGGCTTAGCGCCCACGAAAGGAAATGGCCCAAAACACAACGTGGACACATCACATTTTTTCACAGAAAACAGAGGTGTTTTTTACAAAGTGCCCACCTGTGGATTTTGGCCTCTAGCTCAGCCGGCACCTGGGGAAACCTAGCAAACCAGTGCATTTTTGAAAACTAGACACCTAGGAGAATCCAAGATGGGGTGACTTGTGGGGCTCTGACCAGGTTCTGTCACCCAGAATCCTTTGCAAACCTCAACATTTGACCAAAAAAACACTTTTTCCTCTCATTTCGGTGACAGAAAGTTCTGGAATCTGAGAGGAGCCACAAATGTCCTTCCACCCAGTGTTCCCCTAAGTCTCCCGATAAAAATGGTACCTCACTTGTGTGGGTAGGCCTAGCGCCCACGAAAGGAAATGGCCCAAAACACAACGTGGACACACCACATTTTTTCACAGAAAACAGTGCCTACCTGTGGATTTTGGCCTCTAGTTCAGCCCGCACCTTTGGAAACCTAGCAAACCAGCCATTTTTCAAAACTAGAAACCTAGAGGAATCCAAGATGGGGTGACTTGTGGGGCTCTGACCAGGTTCTGTTACCCAGAATCCTTTGGAAACCTCAGAATTTGGCCAAAAAAACACTTTTTCCTCTCATTTCGGTGACAGAAAGTTCTGGAATCTGAGAGGAGTCACAAATTTCCTTCCACCCAGCGTTCCCCCAAGTCTCCCGATAAAAATGGTACCTCACTTGTGTGGGTAGGCATAGTGCCCACAAAAGGAAATGACCCAAAAAACAACGTGGACACATCACATTTTTTCACAGAAAACAGAGGTGTTTTTTACAAAGTGCCTACCTTTGGATTTTGGCCTCTAGCTCAACCGGCACCTGGGGTAACCTAGCAAACCAGCACATTTTTGAAAACTAGAAACCTAGGGGAATCCAAGATGGGGTGACTTGTGGGGCTCTGACCAGGTTCTGTTACCCAGAATCCTTTGCAAACCTCAAAATTTGACCAAAAAAACACTTTTTCCTCTCATTTCGGTGACAAAAAGTTCTGGAATCTGAGAGGAGCCACAAATGTCCTTCCATCCAGTGTTCCCCCAAGTCTCCTGATAAAAATGGTACCTCACTTGTATGGGTAGACCTAGCGCCCACGAAAGGAAATGGCCCAAAACACAACGTGGACCCATCACATTTTTTCACAGAAAACAGTGCCTACCTGTGGATTTTGGCCTCTAGCTCAGCCGGCACCTCGGGAAACCCAGCAAACCAGCACATTTTTGAAAACTAGAAACCTAGGGGAATCCAAGATGGGGTGACTTGTGGGGCTCTGACCAGGTTCTGTTACCCAGAATCCTTTGCAAACCTCAAAATTTGGCCAAAAAAAACACTTTTTCCTCTCATTTCGGTGACAGAAAGTTCTGGAATCTGAGAGGAGCCACAAATTTCCTTCCATCCAGCGTTCCCCCAAGTCTCCCGATAAAAATGGTACCTCACTTGTGTGGGTAGGCCTAGCGCCCACGAAAGGAAATGGCCCAAACTCAACGTGGACACATCACATTTTTTCACAGAAAACAGGTGTTTTTTACAAAGTGCCTACCTGTGGATTTTGGCCTCTAGCTCAGGCGGCACCTGGGGAAACCTAGCAAACCAGCGCATTTTTGAAAACTAGACACCTAGGGGAATCCAAGATGGGGTGACTTGTGGAGCTCTGACCAGGTTCTGTTACCCAGAATCCTTTGGAAACCTCAGAATTTGGCCAAAAAAACACTTTTTCCTCTCATTTCGGTGACAGAAAGTTCTGGAATCTGAGAGGAGTCACAAATTTCCTTCCACCCAGCGTTCCCCCAAGTCTCCCGATAAAAATGGTACCTCACTTGTGTGGGTAGGCCTAGTGCCCACAAAAGGAAATGACCCAAAACACAACGTGGACACATCACATTTTTTCACAGAAAACAGAGGTGTTTTTTACAAAGTGCCTAACTTTGGATTTTGGCCTCTAGCTCAGCCGGCACCAGGGGTAACCTAGCAAACCAGCACATTTTTGAAACTAGAAACCTAGGGGAATCCAAGATGGGGTGACTTGTGGGGATCTGACCAGGTTCTGTTGCCCAGAATCCTTTGCAAACCTCAAAATCTGACCAAAAAAACACTTTTTCCTCTCATTTCGGTGACAGAAAGTTCTGGAATCTGAGAGGAGCCACAAATGTCCTTCCACCCAGTGTTCCCCCAAGTCTCCTGATAAAAATGGTACCTCACTTGTATGGGTAGACCTAGCGCCAACGAAAGGAAATGGCCCAAAACACAACGTGGACACATCACATTTTTTCACAGATAACAGTGCCTACCTGTGGATTTTGGCCTCTAGCTCAGCCGGCACCTGGGGTAACCTAGCAAACCAGCACATTTTTGAAAACTAGAAACCTAGGGGAATCCAAGATGGGGTGACTTGTGGGGCTCTGACCAGGTTCTGTTACCCAGAATCCTCTGCAAACCTCAAAATTTGGCCAAAAAAAACACTTTTTCCTCTCATTTCGGTTACAGAAAGTTCTGGAATCTGAGAGGAGCCACAAATTTCCTTCCATCCAGCGTTCCCCCAAGTCTCCCGATAAAAATGGTACCTCACTTGTGTGGGTAGGCCTAGCGCCCACGAAAGGAAATGGCCCAAACTCAACATGGACACATCACATTTTTTCACAGAAAACAGAGGTGTTTTTTTACAAAGTGCCTACCTGTGGATTTTGGCCTCTAGCTCAGCCGGCACCAGGGAAACCTAGCAAACCAGCGCATTTGTGAAAACTAGACACCTAGGGGAATCCAAGATGGGGTGACTTGTGGGGCTCTGACCAGGTTCTGAGACCCGGAATCCTTTGCAAACCTCAAAATTTGACCAAAAAAACACGTTTTCCTCTCATTTCAGTGACAGAAAGTTCTGGAATCTGAGAGGAGCCACAAATTTCCTTCCATCCAGCGTTCCCCCAAGTCTCCCGATAAAAATGGTACCTCACTTGTGTGGGTAGACCTAGCGCCCACGAAAGGAAATGGCCCAAACACAACGTGGACACATCACATTTTTTCACAGAAAACAGAGGTGTTTTTTACAAAGTGCCTACCTGTGGATTTTGGCCTCTAGCTCAGCCGGCACCTGAGGAAACTTATCAAACCAGCGCATTTTTGGAAACTAGACACCTAGGGGAATCCAAGATGGGGTGACTTGTGGGGCTCTGACCAGGTTCTGTTACCCAGAATCCTTTGCAAACCTCAAAATTTGACCCAAAAAACACTTTTTCCTCTGATTTCGGTGACAGAAAGCTCTGGAATCTGAGGGGAGCCACAAATTTCCTTCCACCCAGCGTTCTCCCAAGTCTCCCGATAAAAATTGTACCTCACTTGTGTGGGTAGGCCTAGCGCCCACGGAAGGAAATGGCCCAAAACACAACGTGGACACATCACATTTTTTCACAGAAAACAGAGGTGTTTTTTGCAAAGTGCCTACCTGTGGATTTTGGCCTCTAGATGAGCCGGCCCCAGGGGGGGCAGAAATGGCCTAAAATAAATTTGCCCCCTGGGGAGCAACCCTTGCCTACGAGGTCGCTCCCCCTGCATGACATTGGCTAAAAAAAAAAGATCCCCAGTGCCTAGTTGTTTCTGCCCCCCTTGGGGGCAGATTGACCTAAAATCGGCCGATTTGCCCCCAAGGGGGGCAGAAATGGTCTAAATACAATTTGCCCCCCAGGGGAGCAACCCTTGCCTAGTGGGTCGCTCCCCGTCTCTAAAATAAATTTGCCCCTCCCACCCCCCCCGGGGAGCGACCCTTTCCTACGGGATCGCTCCCTTGCGTGACGGCGCAAAAAAAGATCCCTGGTGCTTAGTGGTTTCTGTCCCCCTTGGGGGCAGATTGACCTAAAATCACCCAATCTGCCCCCAAATGGCCTAAATACAATTTGCCCCTCCAGGGGAGCGACCCTTGCCTAAGGGGTCGCTCCCCATCTGTAAAACAACAACAACAAAAATCCCCGGTGCCCCCTTGGGGGCAGATCGGCCTAATTAAAATAGGCTGAACTGCCCCCCCAAGGGGGCAGAAATGGGGTCAAATAAATTTGCCCCCCAGGGGAACGACCCTTGGCTAAGGGGTTGCTTCCTTTGCGTGAAATTCACGAAAAAAAACAAACTCCCTGGTGTCTAGTGGTTTCTGCCCCCTTTGGGGACAGATTGGCCTCATAAAAATAGGCCAATCTGCTCCCAAGGGGGGCAGAAATGGCCTAAATATAATTTGCCCCCTATGGGAGTGACCGCTCCCCACCTCTAAAATCAAAAACAAAACAAAAACAAACAAAAAAAAATTGTCCTTGGTGCCTCGAGGTTTCTGCCCCCCCGGGGTAGGTTGTCAGTTGTGTCCTGTGATGAGCAGGAGATTTTGTCTGGCACCGAATCCTGATCCAATAGAGATTCGGAGGGCCGCGGGGAGGCGGCCTCCCTCCGAACCAAGGACGCCACAGCCTTCACCGCATCTTGTCTTTCCCGCAATGTATGGTTATGTGGCTGGGCCATGTCTGTAATGTGTTTCCCCCTCCACCAGGGGGGCTCTCTGCGTTTTTTGGTCGCTCCTTCTTTGTGCTCTCTCTCTGTTGGCCCCAGCTCATCTAGCCATTCCCGCGCTTGTTGCGGCATTGTAAAAAAGAGCGTGTCATTGTTTGTGATGATCTTTAGTTTGGCCGGGAACAGCATGGCATATTGAATGCCGCGCTCTCTAAGTCGCCGCTTGACCTCCATGAAAGTGGCTCTTTGTTTCTGGGTATCTTTGGTGAAATCCGGGAAATCATTATTCGCTGTCCTTCCATCGTGATCCTCCCTTTTTTCCTTGCTTGTGACAGGATGAAGTCTCGGTCTTTAAAATGTAGTAGCTTTGCTACAATCGGGCGTGGTCTAGCACCAGGAGGAGGAGGTCTCGCAGGTACTCTGTGAGCTCTTTCTACTGTGAAATATTGTGACAGGCCCTCCGGCGCCATCTCTTTGCGTATCCACTGCTCTAAGTATGACTCCATAACCGGCGCGTCTCTTTCCGACTTTTCGGGGATGCCCACCAGTCGCAAGTTGCTTCTCCGTGCTCTATTTTCGGCGTCCTCTGCACGTGTCTCAAGTATCTTAATCCTGGACGTCAGAGAGGTCACGGTTTTGGAGATTTTCTTGCATTCTGGGGTGAGTTATTCTATGACTTTTCGTTGGCCACCACTCAGTCGGTTAGTCGGCTGTGGTCGTCTCTGAGGAGCGTCAGATCTGCAGATAGGGAGTCTATTTTTAGTTCTAGAGCTTCTCTGGATGCTTGTATTGCCTGTAGCAGGGTGTCCAGTGTGGTTCCCTTATCGGACTCACCAGCTCCCCCTTCTCTCTGTGAGCTATTGTCATGTCCTGGGCCTTCTCGCTTCTTGGGTTTGCCCATGTTTAGCAGCCGCACTTTGTGTTCAGGGCTGGACGTAGCTCTGCCTCGGCTGTTCCCTCAAGTCAGATTCCCTTTTTTTTTTCTTTCTTTTTCATCTCCTCCCTCCCATTGGGGGCTATTCTGTGATTCCTTTCACCTTGCCAGGATGAGTCGCTGCTGTTGTGGCCCTCCTTACTTTGAATCAGTATGTGGGAGTCCTTCAGGACATCCAGTTCTCATCTTTACGCCTTCAGGCTGCCCGCACAGGCACCACCTCGTGTTCAGGTCCCTGGTTTCAGATTCAGGTCATTCACCGGGGGGGGAGGGGCCTGGGTCGCGCCCCTCAGTCGCCCGTTCCCATCTGCTCATCCAGCACCACAGTACCCCCACCGCCCTTGCCTGTCTTTCGAAGGAGGGAGGGGCCACAGCTTCCCGAGCTTCCACCGGCTACCGTGCCCGGGCCCCATTGCCGACCATAGGGCTGCTGGTCTGCAGCTCTCCTCTCGACTGGGGCCTAGTAGCTTCTTTTTCTCCCTGTCTCCGGGGGAGGGAATCAGGTGGAGGGCCTCCGGGCCCTTTTATTATGCTGTGGACTCTGCCGCGAGCCGCAATGCGGATCCGGCCCTCGCCACGGGCGCGCCCCTCCTCCGCTCCTCACCGCCCACTCGTCAGGTTACCACGGAGCTGAGCGTAAGCGCTGGCCGATTCCTTTCTGCCCCAGTTCGTTTCCGCTGCATCGGGGCTGGGCGATCACCGTATTCCCAGCCTGTGCCCCAGGTTCAGCTGCTGCATCCCTACGGTGCCGCCATTTTGCCCAGCGGCTTCGCTTCAGCGACCAGGCCGTCGGTCCGCTCAGAGCCAGCCAGTTCCCTCTTAGCTTGCGTCAGGCAGTGCTCCAGGGGCTCCACCGCATGCCTCGGATCTTTCTCGGGTGATTGACGGGGCCGGGGAGTCAGGATGTTTATACGAAGATCGGAGGCCGCCGGGAGCTCCGCTTCACGCGTGCTGCTCCATCGGCCTCAGGCCACGCACCCACGTTGCGCTTTGATGATATTTTTTTATTGACACACTCCTAATGTAGACATGGTGATCGGGCATTTCCATGTGACATTCACAGGAGAAAAAACAACAAAACCAAGTGATGCAGCATAATATTTTTGACAGAAATAATTTATCATCATAACCTGTAAATAACAAACAGAGGTGTCTGCAGTGCCTGCATTAGTCCATTCCTCTGAAATTCAAATAAACAAATACACTGCGGCTATTAGCCTACAATGACAATATAACCACAAATAATTACCAATTATTTTAAAAACAGTCTCAATCTAAAATTACTAAAGTATTATATAAACAATGGCTGCACTGGCCATTTATCTAAACTTGCATTTCACCAGAGGGCTAGAGCACTGAAGACCAGTTTTGAGGATGCAGGGAGTTGCTGTCACCCTTTCCTGCATCACTGGGTCTATTAAAGGAGGCAAAGCATGAGAGAATGTGGGAGAAAGAAAGGAGGGAAAAAGAAACAAAGGTGTGAGAAAGAGAGCTGCAGGTATGAGAGAGACGGGATGGAGAGTTCAGAGGAGAGAAAAGAGAGAGACGAGAGAAGAGAGACAGAGAACGGATGATGGATGGATGGATGGATGGACAGATGGATGGATGGATGGAAAAAGAAAGAGGGAAGGTACTGCATCTGGTTTTAACTTTTTTTGTCAGTCTTGCTTTAGATTTCGAGCCCGGCCCTGTTTTAACATTAATTATTATAGATGTTAGGCCTAATAAAAAAAATCCAAACATCAGTAGGTCAGCTAATGTGAAAGCTGTAATTCAATTGAACTGTAGGTAAATCTTTCAGCAAAACATTTTGACCTTGCAAGGTTTCAAAAGGCTTATTATTCTTCTGAAAAAGCTTGAAAATTAAATGAAGTTCACCTTCACCATGTTATGTCAAATCTGACAGCTATTAGATAATGACAAGTCCTTAAAATGTCAATTCTGAAATTCTTGGCTAGCTTGGAATAAAAGGAATAAAAACAAATGCCCCCACACACCAAGTGAAGTCTGAGGGTTGATCAACAAAAGAAAAAGTAGACTAAGAGCCCCAATATGTGTTTGCCAGTCAGATCGCCAGACCACCATAGTGGTGGTCTCCAAAAGACCGCCATATCATGAGTTACACAGAAAGGTCCATCAAAATCCAGCCAAAAATGCCAGCCTGCCTGTACCCTTGAGGGCGGGAAATAGACAACCACCAGCATTGACAGCCCTTCAACCAACCATCGACTGCATTACAAGTCGAAAATCGCAGTGGCAGCCAATGGCGGTCCGACCCCCAGCGCTTTACGGCTCCCAAAGCATTAGACAACACCATATTGGATAGATTTGAAAACAACACAGCTGACACACATTGCCACACTTGACACACCTGCAAAGCACACTATAAAACACACCCCTTCACACACCACTTTGCATCTCCAATGCCACTTACAGAAACCAGAGTGCATCCAAACAATACTAAACAGCAGGATAGGCACCCCCCAACATTCCGTAAGCACATTTCTCATACACTCAACACACTTCTGTTTTCTATCACTACCATTTGCACTTCCCAAATTCATAAACTCACCGTCACCTGTTAACTTGCTCCTTATTTTTTATCCCCAGCATGTCACACCAGAAAAATCCCTGTTTCACTGAAGATGAATTAAGAGTCATGGTGGATGAAATCATAATACTAGAGCCACATTTAGTTGGAGCCCAAGTCCAAAACACTATTATCGCCAAGAAAATGGAAATGTGGCAAAGGGTAGTCGACAGAGGAAATTCTGTAGGCCCCACCCGTGCACAAGGAACGACATCAGGAAGAGGTGGAATGACATCAGGGGGAAGGTCCATTCCATGGCATCCAGGTACCAGCTGCAGGTGCAGAAGACCTGGCTGTGCCCCCCCTTACAACTCACACCCTCGGAGAAGAATGTCTTGGCCATCCTATTTCCTGAGGGCTTGACAGGAATACCTGTTGGAGTGCAATCTGGTAAGTCACAACACAAACATATCTCACCAAAATGTATTGTCATGCAAGCTCACTGATCACCTTTTGTCACCTTCGTTGTCCCCCCACTCACGAGCCCAATGTCCAACTGTCCATAGACCCCTGTCTGGCATCTCACATGTGAAGAACACTTACCTGAGGGAACAACATCTGTGTGTGTAGTATAGTCACTGACATGACTACAAAACCAGCAGGCACTGTTATTGCTACTCCTCTCAGCCAGCCCAGTGTCCTCTGCACCAAAGACACTTGTCACACAACTCCCAATTGAAGTGTCCTCACCTTTGAGGACAACATCTGTATACTGTGTGTAGTACAGGGATTGACATGACTACTAAGGCCAGGAGGCCAGGAGGCTCTGTCACTGTTACTCCACTCAGCCAGCACAGTGTCCCCTGCAAAAAAGACCACTGTGTCACAACCCTCTCTTAAATTCTGCTCACCTGGGACGATAACATTTGTGCAGTGAGTGTAGTACAGAGACTGACATGACTGCTAAGGCCAGGAGGCTCTGTTACTGTTACTCCACTCAGCCAGTCCAGTGACAGCTGCTCCAAGGACCCCTGTGTGTTAACTCCCAATTGAAGTGGACCTACCTGGGAGCATAACATATGTACAGGCTGTGTAGTACAGAGAATGATATGACTACAACTCACTTGGGAGGGACCAAGATATGGATTATGGTACACTCTGTGATGTGGCTGATCACCTAGATCCATCTTCACCACCTAAGCCAAGATGAAAATATTGTGGACAGGAAGGACAGCTCGACCTGTGTGAATAAACACAAGAACCAAGGGTCTCAAGATGCACCACTGGAACGGTATTGGCGGCAAACACATTCACAATGCACTGACCACATGATGACTACAATCACATTTACAATAAAGTGCTGGGTCTGCCTCAATAACAGTCAACTAGGCCACAAAAGGATCAAACCACATCCTGCCCAGGGACAGGTTTGCCTGCACTGATGGCAAGATGTAAGTCTATGCCCATCCTCTCAAGTGCTGATAAATTCTTTAATCCTGCAGCTGGTTGGCTGAAATAGAATTTGTATGTTTCACAAATGTTAGGTCACTACAATTTACATGATGTGTACCTGTCACATAAGAGAAAACTGCTAATCTAATATGTACACAGCCTTTGCTAGGTTATATGTTGAAACCACGAGTGCTTCAAGCACCCATGGCTCAACAACGAGTTCGGAACAACAAACACGTTGGTATCACTAATGCCTTTACCACGAATGCCTTTACAACAAAAAATCATTGTAAAGGCATTCCTGGTAAAGGCATTAGTGATCAGCATGAACGGTTCCAGCATGCTTCCCCCCTAGCCTCCCACCCCTAAAAATTACTGCGACCCCCCCACCTCCACAACCACCCCAACCCACCACCCCCAAAATTACCACAATCACAACCCCCTCCCCTAAAACCTAAAGCACCCCAACCCCCAAACCCACCCCTTAAACCTAAACCCTGACACCCCTTAAACCCTAATCACCTCAAGCCCCCACCCCACCCCACCCCCAAAAACTAAAAATACCCAGAGTCCCCACCCCACCCCTAAAATCTATAGCACCAAAACTCCCAACCCACTCTTAAAACCTAAACCCTGACCCCCCTCCTCTAAACCCTAATCACCCCGAGCAGCCCACCCCACCCCCAAAAAACAGCCCCAGTCCCAGCCCAACTTACCTCCCCCTTCACCGTGTCGACTCCCTTCTTCTGTGCCTTAACCACGCATGTATGTGGTTCACACATTCAAGGTTAAGGCACAAAAATCAGGAAGTCGTGGAAAACGAAACCATTGCTTTGCTTTCGTTTTCCACAACTTCGTGGTTTACAAGTCCTTGTTCCGGGTGTTTCCCCCTTTGCTACATGTAACTGGCAACTATTAGAGGTATATGTCAAAATACCACCTGTAACATTGTAGCTCTCATGTCAACAGGTCAAGTTGCCACTGGGGACACCGGGACCACTGAGAGAATTCCACTACCCCCATGGATGAAGCCATCATTGAGGACAACACTCCTGGACATCTGGACATTGAGGACAGTTGTGGCCCATCAGGGCAAACTGGTCAGACAACATCAGTGAGCTTTACCGTGACCACATCAACTCCTTCCAGCCTGGTTGCGTCAACATTGCAGGCAGTCATTACCCCCCCAATTTGTCCCTAGGAAAGTGACAACAATCTTGGGCCCCCCAGTCCAGGATCCTGAATCACAGCAACACACCTCTGACAATAATGGTCTTGGAATCTGTGGCAAGGTCGCAGGGACCTGGGGGTTAGGGTACGTGGGCAGGATAATGTGGGCCAGCAGCATGAGACCATTGGGGATGGACCTGGCCAGGACACCATCAGCCAAGTCTTGGGAACCTATCAGGAATCCCAAGGTGTGATGGGCCAGGTACTTACCAAACTCAAGGAAATCAAGCAGGTGCAGAGGGACTTCCATTGTGAGCCACTGGAAAAGTGGGAGGCCACCAACACCAGCCTGACATCCCTATCAGGGGTGTCCAGGGAGATAAGCAGTACCCTGATCAGGGACCGTGAGCAACACCACACCCCTTCCTTTGGCCAAGTAACACCAGTCTCTTCAACGTCAGTGGCAGTCACTGGGAGGAAAGTCTTATCAGGGGAAGGACCTGCTTCAGACACCCCTACCTCTGTACCAGCAGAACCCCCCTGCAAGCGGGGAGATCTAGCCAAGAATCCAAGGACATCGGATAGCAAGAAATAAACCACTGCCAGCAAGTGTCACATATTCACTCTATTGACTGTTCTTCAACCACCTTCCATTTTCATGGTAGTAGGACACTGGACTTTGGTCTTCAAATGTTGTGACATGTACTAAAATGATGACATCCACCATGACTGATCTCTTCGTATTCTTTTTGTGTTGCATCACATTATTATTTCCTGCACCTATGTCAATAAACTCATCTATCAGTAAATAATTGCTTGGTTGCTTCTGTTCCACAGTTTGAAATGTTGAGATGCAAGCCCATGTGAAACACATGAGTAAGACACAAGATGGTAATGGAAGGAGGGAAGTGACACAGGTAGTGCCATGATGAGGATTACTAGCAACAAACAGATACAAGTGTCTGGTCACACCAAACATTTTATTGCACTGTACAGCACATAGGCTGTCAAAATGTCTGGATTGTCATAGCCAAGAATAGATAAACCATAATGAGTTAGGCTAGATATACCAAGGAACAGTCCCCCAGACCGCAGAGAAAAGGGCGTTGTCAGACCCGATCCTGTAGAATAGGCCAACAGAATTATGGATGCTGTTACCATCTTGAACCTTATCACATACCAAAACCAAGTCTGTCAACATAACATAAGGCATGGCACAGAAAGAGGGTGCTACAACAGTCCCTGATCATAGGTACATCCCATTATAATGACCAAGCATCTGGTGGTATGACACAAACCTATGTCAGTGTTGTGGCACAGGCACTGTGGCCTACAATGAGGAAACACATCTCTAGCTACATACAGGTCACACAGCATCATTGTCTACACAATGTGAAGGTAGAATGCATGGATTGATGACAAAATCTCTCAAAGCCATACGATCAAACACATGAGACAATTGGCCCAACACACCACATCAAACCTATGCATTGTGCACTTCCGACTTCCACCCCCCCACACTTTGAAAGCAGGTTTGCCACAAGACTCATACACCCCAAATCTGTGACAAACATTACCTGGATCAATCCAGGTCCACTTCCTATGTCAAACAACATCAGGTACCTGCCAATATCACAGCTCTGAAATGCCTACATAACGATGAAGGTACCTGGATAATACCAATACAAGGATTTTAGATGGAAAATTCACACCTATGACCAAAAGTTCATATCAAACATCAATTGATACACTTACATTGCAATAAGGCTGACACAAACCCAGCAGATATTTAAGGTAGTGAAATGTTCACGCCTGACTTAGCAAATAACTCTTGGCTGTATACTACACAGCATGAGATCCCCTATCTATTGGAAAAACACCATGCTCCACACATCCTGACAACCGGTTCCTCATACAGTCACATTAATCACATCACATTACATACTTACATTAAGGTAAGGTAGTGATTGATGAGATATGCCCGCAAGCCTTCACCTTCTTCCTCATCACTGTCATCCTCCCTTGGCATTTCAGGATTCACACCCGGTAGCACTGCTTGCTCCCCCTCATCTGGGATGTATTGGATATTCCTCTGCAGGGCAATGTTGTGGAGCATGCAGCAGGCCACAATGATCTTGCACACTTTTTTGGGTGAGTAGAGGAGGGCTCTATCTGTCTTGTCCAGACCCCTAAATCTGGCCTTCAGGAGCCTAAAAGCTGCTCCACCAAATGCAGTTTTCTTCCATGGGCATCGCTGAAGTGGACTTCCACTGGTGTAGTTGGATTCCTCACTGGCGACAGCAACCATGGACGGTTTGGTTCTGCAGAGTCCCCTGTGACGGAATGGGACATATGTGCAACTAAGAGTTCTTCTCATCGGATTTGTTGCAGCAGACATTACACACACACAAACAGGACAGATGTGACTTACCAACCAGGCAGGCCCTCTCTGGGTACATTTGTGACATCAGCTGGGGTATTACGCAGCTTTGCATAATGAAGGCATCATGGACTGAACCCAGAAAATGGGCACAGACCTGTGAAATGAGGAGAGATCCCACAAACAAACAACTTGGACACTGATGGAATGGAAGCTCTTTCTGTTGTAGTACACTTGTTCATTGCCATGCGGTGGGACCAAAGCAACATCTTTAGCATCAGTGACTCTCACAACATGTGGGATGTGTTCCAAACCATAGAAGTAAGCCTTTACATGGGCAAAATCCTCATGATGAGGAAACAGGATATAGCTGCCCAGGTGTTTCAACCTTAAAAAGTAGACTGAACATGGGCTGGGATTTCCAAGCAGGTAGCAACACTGTATTTTGTAAGGATCTTGTGGCATGCTTGTTGAATGGCGAATGGCAGGAATTAGATCTGGCTCCAACTAACGCCATCGGTCCACAATGGTTTGTCTACTCAGAAGGTAGATCTGGATGATGTGGCATTCTTCCATGGTCTGAAGGTCTGGCAGTGGACGATAGGCAGGAGGTTGCCCCTGGGTATCTATGTATGACAGGAAATGGATATTGCCATTATCCAATGTGTCCCTTCCTACACACAGGATGCATGTCAATGATAAAATATGACAAGGCATGTAGTAAGGTGTGGACATAATACACACAGAAGTCACATTTTACTCCCTTGCTTTGCAATACATGTATACAAATCATGTATCTGATAATCAACATTGTGTGCAAAAAGAATTCATTTGGACTGTGATTTGATGTCTCAAGCTTAAAAATAGTCTTTGTCGTGGGGGGGGGGGAGCTGTGCCCTAATGCAAATAGTCATATGTGCCTAGAAATTTACAACAATGGTGTTTGAGTAGCTACAGGGCAGGACAAGGCAAACAATCATTACTGCAAATACAAACATTGTTAGAGGTGTGACACATCATTAAGCAACATATAATGCATTTCTGGCCTGTAAAATTGCAGCTGCCTCACCTACTTCACTGGACAATAGGAACCATCTGCCACACCTGACATAAGTCATCGTGGGCATAGGCGGCAGACACAGCCATAGGCTAATGTTTTTGCCAGTGGCAGTCGTAGGCCAATGGCTGTGTCTGCCTGCGGTGATGGCCGCATACATGGTGGCCATGACTGCCATGTTCTGAAAAATCCCTCACTTGACTCATAACACTGCTCTGTACTGCCTCTGGGAGCAATAATGCACGTCCAGCAGGTGACAGGGTCCCAGCCTTCTCACCAGAGGAGTTGGAGAAGCTGGTGTCTGAGGTCCGACCCGTGTATGGACAGCTCTTTGGTACACCAGAGGAGCAGGTAAGTGCCTCATATGCACAAATGTTCTCTGTACTTCACCATATATTCCCTCCTCACAGGCTAGATTGTGCCCATGTGTGCCAGAATATCAATTCAAGGCCATGTAGGTGCATTCAGTGTGGCATCAATGGTAGAGTTAATATGCATGTATTTGCCGTCAGTGCCAGATATTGAGTTCTAATACATTGTGGTGTGTGTGCTTTGCGTGTTCCCTGATCCATCTTGTGTTGGATGCATGTGACTAGTTGAGGTGACATTACAGCCATCCCAGACATCTCTCACCTCATGGATGTTGTCAAAGTGAGACAACATGTTATTGCATGACAACATGAGCTGTGTATGCATATTGTATTTGTAATTTGTGTTTTAAGTGGGCAATGTGTATGTTGCCACAGAGATTCCAAACCACATCTGCCTGTGCTAAACTGCTGGTTAGAAGGCATATCCTCACTCACGCTGCCCTTCAGGTTGCAACACACACACCACATGCCAAAATGCGGTTGGTTACATGATGTTTTCTCATGCATGAAAGTGATGGGAATGGAGTTCATGTAGGTTCTGTGGGCTCAGCCTGCAGAGAGCCTGTCAAATGTATCTCACAGTATGGGTCCAAGTCTAGGCTGGTCTCAATTTACTTTTGTTATGCAACTGTGGCATTGTGCCCAATCCCTGTATCCCAGCATATTCTGTTATGAGGCTATATCTTGGCTATATGTTCAAATCTAGCTCACTGAGACTCTTTCCTCTGATAAGAATGTAAATGGTTTTAGGGGAGAGTTAATGATCTGTGACTAATGTGCACTTGCCATCATTGTCCATATGTGTCTCAGATCCTTGACAGGTTCCTTATTCCTAACACTCTGCTGTCACCTTCGTACAAGTCAGATTTACCATGTGCAGGCTCATTGCATTTCTGACATTTCAAAAGTGCAACCTGTGTACTGTTTTCTGTGAACCCATGATGTTTGATTCAGTAGTCTAGTCACATAGCTGGAAATGGAAAATGCAGGTCTATATTGTTTTGGCTGCAATCCATGTAATATGGTCACATATCTTCAAAAGTGTGTTATGTGTTAACGCTAGGGCACACTGAACCCCCCCACCCCGAAGTGGAATGAGTCTGTATTTGTATCTGCACATGTCCACACATGGATGGGCTATACTCTTTCTGTACCCACCACAGTAGTCTCTTCATTGTTACATGTGTAATGTTTGTGTTTGTACCCTGGCAGTAGCCTGTAGGGACTGTATGCAGAGGAACATTCTCACAGATTGTGAGTGTTTTGATCCCTTCATGCCTAAAGAGTCTACTTTTCAGAAGCCAGGGAGGTGTGATGTATCACATAGTTTATCAGTCAGATTGCTAGATCATGTCCCACAAGATGCTAGTTGGCCTACCTAGTCAGTGCAGTGCCTGAGCAGGGTGATGGCGTGGTCTGCAGATTGGGAAGTGTTTGTAGTCATGTCCCTGGACTCACTGGCCAGAATGGGCCACACTTGGGCAGTATGGGCACAACAGTATGTCATCAGCTTGGTGTACAGACATGTACATGACTCAGACATTTTGGTTGAGACCTGTGGACATAAATTATTGCCTTGTCTATTGCATTCATGCATGTCAACACCCATCAGATGAAAGGGATATCAAGAGCCATCGCCAAGAAGGTACAGATCCTGGGGGTCCACTGCCAGAGGAGCTCCCACTATCGCAAGAGGTGGGAGGACCTCAGACGCTGGGCCTGGAAGATCGTGGAGGCCCAACTGGGGCTGTCCTCCCAACGTGGGCAGGATGCCCATCGGACAATGTCCCCCCTGTCTAATGGCCAACATTCTGATGGTTGCCTACCCGGAGCTTGATGGGCATTTGAAGGCAGCACAGCAGGCATACGGGGTGAGTACACAGCAAATTCCTGCCTGTCCAATTGCCAAGTGATTGAGTGAAGTACTCACTGCTCCACCTGATGATGAGGGAAGAGCCATGTGTCACACAGTATATGGGAGATTGTTTGTGTTGACCATTCAGCTGTTTTAAACTAGTATGCCTCGACTTTTGGATCTGGGACCTAGAACACAATTGGGGTGAATCCACAAACCACTTGCTTTGCAGAGAGCACAAATGCCTGTGTACAGTGCTCATTCATGTACTGTTTGTTGTTGTAGTGGGTGAAATTTGTATCCAAGAGATCACTACTCTTACATGTTGCACGCCTAATGGTAAGTAGATTATGGATCACTGTACTCTGTCATGTGTATGTGTATTTGTGTATGTAGACATCTGCTACCTGAAAGCTACTTATCTTCAGTGTGTGATGGGTGCTGGTGCCTCATTGCAGTCTGTGATGTGTAGGTGCCCATCATACATGTGATATGGCTTACATGGCTAATTGTTTGCTGGTGTAGCAAGGTACATTCCCTTGGTAAGTGGGAAATGTCAAGTGGCTGGATTTATGTGTCATCACTGGTTCCAACATCCCTTGTGCCTACATGTCAGCATGTGCCCCTTTCTTTTTGGGAAACAGTTGTAAGTTGCAGTTTCATGGATGTTCTACCTATGTTGAAGGGATGATGTCTGTATTTCCTCACATATATGTGCATGCCAACCTGTTTGTGGAATTGCACATTTACAATGGGGTTACATTTCATCTTGCCACAGACAGGAGTGTGTCAACATTGTTTTTTGTCTGACATATGGCTTCATTTGTCATATTATGTCATTTGTCATGTAGAACTGCAGTAGCAATGAGGTAGGCCCAGAGTGTGTAACCACTTTGTGTAAACCAGTGCCCTTGATATGGAATCATGTAGAAGAGGGTGCTGTACATGTTAATAGTTAAGGATTGTTCCCTGACTGCCGACATGCATCATGGAGTGACTTGCAGTGATGCTGACATAACATGTTTTTGGGTACAGTCATTCATCCACAGACAGACACCAAGGTTGCCATACCCAAGATGTGAATAGTGTTGTGGCTTCTTATTGGGCAACAGGATCAGGGTCTTTTATCAGTCCTTGCAAGTTCTGTATCTTTCCAACTGGCAAACGTTAGCTGCCTTCAACAGAAACACTCAGAGGATCTCATTGTATTGAGTGTCAGACATTAGTGCTGACTGTCCCAGGGCTTGCTGATTCATTGTTTTGTGTATTCTGGAGACATCTTTCCCTGATAATGGAACTATATTGAGCTGCGCTTATTTTTCATCCCAAAATAATGGAAAATGTACTATAACAGTGAACATTGCACAGAAAACAAAGGTAAATTGTCTTGTGCAACGCAACTGTCACAAAACCCACAGTGCTTTCAGAAAAATAAAGACATACCCACATAGTGGCTAGAGGTCCTCAAATCCACACAATATTCCACAGACATGGTCCAACAATGTAAAATAAACGTCATTCCTATTGTGGTCTGCACATAGAAATGCCCCAAGGCATACTGCAGTTGACGAAGCTTCTTTAACCTTAACTGCTTATTAATACAGCGGTACAGTTTGCTGTCACCAACGTCCCTGTAACTAACAGTATATACATACTAATTACTAACCAAGACTCTCCGATGTGATCACATAGAGCATGAATAGATCTAGATCAGACAGTAAAAATACACTTGTAGAACATCTGTATTCAGTATATCTATATCATTTGTCTGACGAACAGAGCAGCAGGAAGGTGTGCTAAATGCCCACCATTACCCTGCTATTCACTAATCCAAATATTAATGAGGTGAAGGCACATCTTTGTTCCCACACGTTCTTGAGATGGTGTGGGACTGGAATGCTGGGAAGGAAGAAGGTTTAAGGCCCATATTTATACTTTTTTAGCACTGCATTTGCGTAATTTTTTATGCAAAAGCGGCACAAACTTATAAAATAAAACTGTACAAATATGGGCCTAAGTACGTTCAAATTAGACAGGCAGTAGGTTGAGAGAAATAATGAAAAGTTACTCAAAAGAGCAAATTCAAGGAAAGGATACAAAGAAAGGAGTTAGGGGCAGGAAACAATGGATGACTAACTGACAATACAAATTAATGAGGGAAGAAAGGAAAGGAAAGGACTGAAAAACGTCATCCCCATGACTATGTATGGAACAAAAAAGATTAAACACTGATTAAAGCTCATTATGGCAATTTTTGAAAAAACTGGAAAACACTGAACGCCTCCCACCCCTAAAAAAAAACATCACATTAGAAACTAATTTAGGAACACAGGAAGACAGCTGTATACAACACTTATAATTGTTGATTTAATAAATAAAACACTGTTCATAACTGTCAATTCCTCCTCAACAGTAAAAATCAAAGCACTGCACAAAGTTTAATCTGATATTTTTCCTTAATATTCTTCCACTGCATTGTCCCTGCATTGTCCATTCTCTCCTTCATCTATGCATACAGCTCTCTGACTATGCATTGATCTCTTGCTCTGCTGGGTAGATGGGAACAAGGGGACATGTTTTTTGACAGGAGAAGGACAGACAGAAAAGAACAATGGTACAGCGAGACAAATCAGGTAGAGGGAGATGAGGGACAGAGACAGAAAACTAGAAGAATAATAATGAGGGTAGGAGAGATATGACGTAAAGAGAGAAGGGTGAGGTAGCAAGACAGAAAGATATAGAGAGGTAGAAGGAAGAAGGGCTAGGTAGAGAAAGAGAAGTAGTAACAGACACTGTTGTAGTTTTGACTCTTGCTCTGGGCAGGACTGCTGATTTAGGAGGACAGTACTTATGTTTGTAGGCGACTATGCCACTCCTACAACAAAACACAATTGTCGTCCTAACCCTTCCGGCTTACAAGCAGCACCTCACCTAAACCCCAAACAGGTAGAGGTGATTTGTGGCAGTCTTTACGCACGGACTCAGAAGTGTGACATTTCCAGGGATATTGTGGTTAAACAAAGAGTACCCCTTTCTCACATCAACAAGTAGTCTCAGACATACACAGGCAAAGAAGATGCAGTAAAAGTTTCAATAATATTTATTTCATCAGAACTGCAATCTACGATAAGTTGCATGGGCTGCAATGATTAGGATGAAGAACAATGCAAGAAATAGAATGGAAAAGATGAGAGCCATTAGTACAAAGACCACCCCCATCTCGCAACATCACTCGATCTCATGAAGTGTGTGATATGTCCTAAAAACCCAGTCTATAGGCCTAACCTCTAACCCAGAAGGGAGATATGTGTGTTAAACCTCAATCTTCCAATACCATGTCCATGAGAAGAGCCCCTAACCCTCGTTACCTTGGAATGAGGTCTCGGGCTCAGACTCCGCGGGAACACGAAGACTTGGTCAGTGTCAAGGCGACGTGCCGTAACAATAGCAGCAATGGCATCTGGTTGGAATCCCTCTATCTGATAAAGTGAGGACTATATATACAGATCTGCCTAGACCCCTGACGTTGATCAGTTCCAAATCAATAGATAACAAGGCATGCTTGGGATGGCAATTGGCATAAACATTCCCTCGAAAGCGTGAAGAGGGAAAGGCCCTAATGCGGACACCTCCAGTTTGTTTGTATTTGTCGCCTGGTCTTGATGCCTTAGCCCGGTGGCACTGATAAGGGAAATTAAAACATGGGCCTAAGTCCTCTGCACCCCGTCCTGCGTGTTCTTTTCTTCTTCTGTACTCTTCTCTGCGTGTTATTTTCTTCTGCTTTACTCTTCTCTGCGTGTTCTTTTTCTTCTTCTGTGCTCCTCTCCCCTCTTCTTCTGTGGTATTCTCCTCTTCTTCTGGACTCTTCTCTCCTCCGCTTCTGTGTTCTTCTCCTCTTCTTCTGGACTCTTCTCTCCTCCGCTTCTGTGGTCTTCTCTCCTTCCTCTTCTATTCCTCTCTTCTTTTCTTCCTGACTCCTCTCCTCCTCTGTAATCCCCCCTTCCCTATCTTCTTTCCCTTCCCCTCTACCTGACCACCCCGCCCTCTGCTTTCCCGCCGCCACCTCCCGCTCGGCCCCACCCCCCCTGCTCCCATACATCGCTCCCGCCTCCCGCCCCCAGCTGACCCCTCCTCCCCTCCTCCTCCCTCTTATGGTGGCTGCGCGCAGCCGGCGCGCCGCTGGCGCGCCGAAGCCGTGCCAAAGGCAAGCCCGTCTGCGCCTGTCCGTGCCTGGACCGCGCCCAGCGCCACGACCCCTGGCCCCCAGCACTCCCAAACCCCGCAGCACCGCTACGACCCCACCTCCCTCCATGCTCTCAACCCGGGACGCTCCAGAACCTGCTTCCAAGCCAACCCAAAGCGCACTCATGGACCCTTCGCATGCCTTACCTGCAAACACACCTTCCACCGCGACTGCACCCCGCCCGCCAGCCCACGCGCCAATAATCATCTCAAATGCATCCTCATCAACGCACGCTCCATCCACAAGCACGCCATTGAACTATGGGACCTCCTGGACTCCACCGCACCGGACGTCGCCTTCATCACTGAGACCTGGATGAACGCCTCCTCTGCCCCCGACATCGCCATAGCCATCCCCGACGGCTACAAGATCACCAGGAGAGACCGCACCAACCAAGGCAGTGGTGGAATCGCCATCGTTTTCAAGGACTCCATCAACCTCACCACCTCCACCGAAGACACCCCCCTCGCCGCCGAACCCATGCACTTCCAGATCCACACCGACCCCAGGACCACCCTCAGAGGAACTCTCATCTACAGACCCCCTGGACCACGCGCCCTCTTCAGCGAATCCATCGCTGACTTCATCTCTCCGCACGCCCTAGCCTCGCCGGACTACATCCTCCTCAGAGTCCTCAACTTCCACCTGGAGCAGAACAACGACCCCAACACTACCACCCTGCTCGACAACCTCGCCAACCTCGGTCTGAAGCAACTGGTGAACACCCCCACCCACATCGCCAGACACACGCTCGACCCCATCTTCTCCGCCAGCAACCACGTATCCTTCAGCCACTCCTCCGTAATACACTGGACTGACCACAGATGTGTCCACTTCACCTTCAGACTTCACTCTTCACCTCCGCATACAACCCATCCCACGCAGACATTGGAACAAAATCCCCACGGAACAGCTTCTCTCCACTCTCAGCGACAACCAACCCACCTTCTCAACCGACCCCAACAACGCAGCCCTCAGCCTCACTCATTGGATCACCAACTGCGCGGACAACCTCGCACCCCTCAGACGCCTCCCAAAACAGACCAGCACCAAAAAACCTCAATGGTTCACAGACACCCTCAAGGAATCCCAAAAAAACTGCCGTACCCTCGAGAAAGCCTGGCGCAAAGACCACACTGTAGAAAACATGTCTGCCCTCAAAAACGCCACCCGCGAACACCATCAGCTGATCCGCGCCACCAAAAGAACTTCCTTCACAGACAGACTGGACAAGAACACTCACTACAGCAAAGAACTCTTCACCATCGTCAGAGCTCTCCAATCCGAACGCCAACTCCAACTCCATCACGCTCTCACAAGACCTCTGCAACTCCCTCGCTACCTTCTTCCATCGTAAGATCACCGACCTACACGACAGCTTCGGACACCAGACCCAGCCAACCACCACAGAACCTACAACCCCAGCCATCACCCTCAACGCCTGGACCCACATCAGCACGGAGGAGACCAAAGTTACCATGAACACCATCCACTCCCGTGTGCCCTCGGACCCCTGCCTACACTTCATCTTCAACAAAGCCGTCGACATCATCGCCCCTCATCTCCAGACCATCATCAACAGCTCGTTTGCTGCTGCCACCTTCACCGAGAGCTGGAAACACGCGGAAGTCAATGCCCTCCTGAAGAAACCTACGGCGGACCCCAACGGCCTGAAGAACTTCCGCCCCATCTCGCTCCTCCCCTTCCCTGCCAAAGTCATCGAGAAGACCGTCAACAAGCAACTGACCAAATTCCTTGAAGACAGCAACCTACTCGACCCCTCCCAGTCCGGGTTCCGAGCCAACCACAGCACAGAAACCGCCCTCATCTCAGTCACAGACGACATCAGAACTCTGATGGACAATGGAGAAACAGTCACACTCATCCTCCTCGACCTCTCGGCTGCCTTCGACACCGTATGCCACCGAACCCTAATATCCCACCTGCGCCGGTATCCAAGGACAGGCCCTGGAATGGATCACGTCTTTCCTCTCTAACCGCTCCCAAAGAGTCTACCTCCCTCCGTTCCGCTCAGACCCCACCGAGATCATCTGCGGCATCCCACAAGGCTCCTCGCTCAGCCCGACTCTCTTCAATGTCTACATGAGCCCCCTCGCCGACATCATATGCAAACACAACATTAACATCACCTCCTACGCCGACAACACTCAGCTGATACTTTTCCTCACCAAGGATCCCACCAGCGCCAAGACCAACCTGCAAGATGGAATGAAAGACGTCGCAGAATGGATGAAACTCAGCCGTCTGAAACTGAACTCAGACAAAACGGAAGTCCTCATCCTCGGAAACACCCCGTCCGCCTGGGACGACTCTTGGTGGCCCACGGCCCTTGGCACCGCACCAACACCCTCCGGCCACGCACGCAACCTCGGATTCATCCTGGACCCACTTCTCACCATGACCAAACAAGTCAACGCCGTATCATCTTCCTGCTTCCTCACTCTCCGCATGCTCCGAAAGATCTTCCGCTGGATCCCCGCTGACACCAGAAAAACTGTGACCCATGCCCTCGTCACAAGCCGCCTGGACTACGGAAACACCCTATACATAGGAACCACCGCTAAACTCCAGAAACGCCTTCAGCGAATACAAAACGCCTCCGCCCGCCTCGTCCTCGACATACCCCGCAACAGCCACATCTCCGCCCACCTGAGACACCTGCACTGGCTTCCCGTCAACAAAAGGATCACCTTCCGGCTCCTCACCCACACACACAAAGCCCTCCACAACGAGGGACCCGAATACCTCAACCGTCGCCTCAGTTTCTACATGCCCACCCGTCAACTTCGCTCCGCCAACCACGCAATCGCCGCCGTCCCTCGCATCCGCCGCACCACAGCAGGTGGGAAATCCTTCTCCTACCTGGCAGCCAAGACATGGAACTCCCTCCCCGCCAACCTCAGGACCACCCAGGACCACCCTGCATTCCGGAGGCAGCTCAAAACCTGGCTCTTCGAGCAGCAGTAACCCCCCTCCCCTAGCGCCTTGAGACCCTCACGGGTGAGTAACGCGCTTTATAAATGCTTTTGATTTGATTTGATTTGATTTGATTTGATTTTAAAAGAATTAATTTAATAAATGCGCTAAAACAGAGTAGGCTAAGTAGGCTAAAAGTCACTAGGTGACGGGAGCACGAGTTCTGCAAGCCAACGGCTAAGCTAACTTCTGTATCCCATTAGAACAAACTAGGATTCACTACTACACAAGGGTTTAGAATGCAACAGACAAAGCTGGAGACTCAGAGAAGGAAATGTAGAGAGAGGTAGAGTGGTAGGGTACAAAGAGCAGAGAGTTAAATGCGTAAAGATGTGAGGTAGGAAATGCAATGTTAAGAGAGAGCGAGAGTGGGAGAGTGGTGCCAAATGAGAAGTGAGTATAGAAAGACTTGTGAGGTAAAGAATAATAAGGCAGAAAGGCAGAGTGAGGATGGCCTGAGGCAGAATGAAAGATGAGTTGCAGAGTTAAAATGGCTGAAGTGGGACAGGGGGGGTAGCTGAGGTCGAGAAAGAGCAGTGTGTTTGGTGCACATAGAGAGTTAGAGGTATGGAAAGTGTGGCGTGATGGAAACAGAGTGGAGGTAGAACTATGTTTAGGAAGAGAGAGAGCGAGAGAGAGAGGAAGAATGGGAGGTGGGTTAGAGAGGTTGAGGTAAAATAGAGAAGATGGCACAAGGCGCGGTAATAGAGAGGGATTATGACACAAAAAGAGGTAGGGAAAGAGAGGTAGCCTGAAAATAGTAATGTCGTTAGAGCAGTGATGTACAGAAAACAGAGGCAGAAAGGGGGAAAGGTCAAGAGATGAGATACAAATGAATGGTGAAATATAGTGAGAGTTAAGGTAGAGCCAGTGTGAGTTGAGGTAAACAGATATGGGGATGTTTGTAAATTGTGAGGTAGAGAAAGAAATAAGTTTGAGAGAAAGTAAAGAAGAGAGTGGTGAGACAGGAGTTGAGGGAAGTGATGTACATAAAGATGGAGAGAGAGGTGAGGTAAAGAGACGAGGTGGAGAGGATGATCAAGTAGACAGAGTGGTAATACTCAGACGTGATCTGGAAACAGAGCAGTGAGGTGCAGAGAAAGGTGAAGTACAGATGAAGGGATGTGGTTCAAAGAGGGAGTGAGAAAGTTTAGAGGGGAGAAGAAAAAGATGTATTGAAGAGAGTGGTGAGCTACATAGACCTGAGGTCGAGAAAACTGATTTATAGTGTGTGTGTGTGTGTGTGTGTGTGTGTGTAAAGAACTGGGCTAATAGGTGTGAGGCCTGCACAAGTAATAGGTTCACAATTACCCCCTCACCAGGAACCAAGCACCCTCACCTGGAATGAAGCACCCACTTGTAGTGATTGACTGTTTCATTGTAGTGAAGCAGAGCAGCCCAAGGCCTGATCAGAGGAGGATGTGTGGGATAGTTATCGCCATTCATTGGCATGCAATAATAACACTCGAAAACATGATTGTCTGCTCTGTGACATTTCTTAGAAAAGGCAAAGTGCATTATTGTACACATACTACCTAATACTACACAGTAATTTACAACAATACATAGGGCTCTTTAAAATACTGTGGATGACATTACAATCGACATCTAAAGAGTAATGAACCCAAAAATCACAGTACCTCCTCCCATACAATATAGCACATAACCATATAGGGAAGTGTCACTTAAATCAAGCAGGCCTATTGGCCTTACCAATGTCACCACACTTAAAGCCCAGATTGTCAAATTCAATAACCATAATCCATCTACAATCATTATAATTAATATAACATTGCAAACATTAAATGCAATAAAGCTTTACAGCCTTTCATGAAACATCCTTGCTGTCAGCAATGACAGCACATTTAAAAAAAAGCATTGTAAAAATCACATTACATGTGTCTGTGTCTTTCTATGACCAACTTAGGCCACAATACCTGCAGCCATTGCACCAACCAACAACGGTTGCTGCACTTCCAGGCTGTAGAACACAAGTTCCAGCCTCAAGAGTGTTTTGATTTAGGCTGAGAAGCCAGGTTGTTGAAGTAAGCCTCAGCAAGGCCTACTAGTGCAAGGGGTTCACCCTTCTCTGCACAAAGTCCTCAGACCATGTAGGAAGAAGTTGTCACAGAAACTGAAATATAAGACAAAGTTTATTAACCTCACGAGGTGGTACTACAGTTCAAACAGCACCCTTCGGTAATGTTTGAACTAGCACACTGAACTGAGAGAGCATGGTCCTTTTATACCCACGCAGAGGCTAAAAGGAGGTGGTACAATTATAGAAGCAAGACTTGCATACATGTAAGGTCATGTGGAAATGCACAGTCGACAGGTAGGAGGAGCTAACAGTTTTCAAGGACTAACAGCTGCAGACCTTACTGAGCATGTGCGAAAGTGGGAGATGCTAAATATAACTTGTCAGTAGGCAGATTTTCAAGAGTAGTTAACAGAAAAGTAGGACAGAGCACATGGTGAGAACATGGCAGCATGTGGCAGAGAAAATGGCTGCCATGAATACAAAATGGATTCCGTGAAAAGTTCACAATAGTTACTAAATACAAGATGTCTTCTGCTAATGCTTAATCTAATCGCTGCTAAACTACAACAAGGGGAGTCAGCATTTTTATGAACTTGAAGTCTTATGGCCTCATTACCAGTTTGGCAGTCCATGGACTGCCATGTTGGAGGTCGGACCACCAAGTTTTCATTGATAATTCCACTGGCATGGAGAGCTTGGTGGTCTGGCAGGTAAGGGACCCAAAACGAGGGTGGGGAGGTAGGGGGGCCAACAAGCTCTCTCTCTTCTTTATGAAGAGTTTTTAAGTGGGGATGAAGGTTTCTAGAAACCAGCTACCTATGGCCAATCCTAATGTGCCCCATCACCCACTACCCCGTCTCAAACCTCCTGCACAGCATGCTGGGAAAATTGAAGATGGCGCCATTCCATAAGTCACTGATTTAATCTCCTCGGGGGCTCAGTTCCACCCCTAGCTGACATCACTGCTATGGCCTTTTCCACCTGTTGAGATGGGGCCACTCACCTAAAAAGCAGGATGTCTGCAGGGGCGATGGTATGCCCCCACGACCTCCTCGAACACCTCTCAGCACTTCCTGGTGGACAGAGAAACCCTGGTAGGTGTCCCAAAAGGAAAGGGGGAGTGGAAGAGAAAGAGACTAACCACTGCCACATCTTTCCGGTCGAGCTAGGCACCCTGTATCTTTGGGGGGCAGGTCGTTGTTGACAGAGTGATAGTAGAGTTAGTACACTCAACTTCCTTGAAACTGAATCTCACTTTCTGATATGGGCACGGGAGTGGTAGAAGAACACCGGGATGCTCCAGCACTTTTCTTGGATAATAATAACTGTTGGCACAATCACTAACACTGCATTACCAAAAACCCAAACTGAGTACCATAACAATAAGTACTGTGACACTAGGGCTGGTTTCACAGAGATTCACTGTTGCACACTACAATTAGAACTGTGGTTGGACTTATCATGCACAAGAAAGACAAACAAGGGCATTAATTATGTCACATATAACTCCCCTGCATGCATAGGGTTAAACTAAAAGGAACAATAACAATCCAAGAAATACTAATGTCCTCTCTGGGTTTAAACAGTTAGGGTGGCACAGTTTGGTTTGGTTTCACTGTGTGTGTGAAAAACTATTCAAAACCAAATTCCTTAAACCTGAAACATAGGCATGAAAGACACAATTTAAATCCAAAAGTTATGCTTTTAGAGAAAGAAAAGTCACGTAAATGCTCTTTTAAAATTGCACTGTCACTTTTTGTAGTACGTGAGCTCAAGCAGATTTCCTGAAGCACTTTTAGGCAAGTAACTACAGTAATAATGAAGAATGTTCAGAAATTAATTTGTCTCTTCAAGATAAGCACTCTGCCAAAATACGAGGTCTGAAATATACCAGCTATTCTAGGAAAGCATGGCGCTTAAAGAACAAACTCCCTGGAGAATACTAGTCACTTAGCTGCAGTCTTGTCCAGAGTGCTGGAGGAATGCCTGGTGTCAGCTGGTGCAGAAACGAAGAAAATAATTGCCTTAAAAGTCCTGAATATGAGGATGACAGCAGGGGCTGGACTACCAACTCAGATGCTGAGATCAGGAAGCAAAACAAAGCCAAGCAGGGAGGCATGTTTCACTCTGCTATTTATAGCCAATCAGGAAAGCAGTTGAGTTTCCACATGTGGGTGAGTCCCCACACCAAATTAGAAGCACATGTCTACACCATACCCAATTAGATGCACATGCCTACACTTGCTCACATTAGCAAACAAGCATTGATAGAACCAAAAGTGCAACACAGCATATTATGCTTACTTAGAAACATGAAGGTTTAACCAAGAACAGAGATATAATTTAACCCTAATCCCTGGATGCTGACAGATAACACAGGAGGCACCTTGGGGATTTCTGACACCACCAAAACTTCAAAGAGAAGTCCATCGTATTGGCTCCAGAGGTTTGTGCATGTCCTTTTATTCAGTAGGCCTGGGCTGTCCCAACTCTGGTACAGTGTGACAGCTAATTAATGGATGCACATTCCCCCCCCTCCTCCTCAGGAGCTGAATGAAGCACTGCTAATTGCTCCTTTTATGTGGAGAAGCCTTTCTTCCCTCTGCTTGGAAGTAATGTAATTAACTTGACCAAGGCTCTGATCCTGGGTGGAGCCAAAGAAATATGAAAATTCTGGACGACTCATAAGATGTACATATATCTGCTTGAGACTTGCATACTTCATCCGGGATCTTTTACCACTATTTGGTAACTTGCTGAACTTTGCAGGCCAAAGGGAAGCAAAACTGCACCCTAAGGCTGATTTCCCCCATGTATATAGAAGTGTCACTGCAGACAAAACAGTAAACCATACTAACTTTACCCAAAAGTCCCCACTAATATTATAAAACCTACCCCAGATCAATATCGTAGCCTGCAGAGTCCCCTCTGCACCAGGCTACCCGTGCACAGTCACCAGACTGAGCTCAAAGGTAGTCTAACATGCACAGCCCACACACATGTGTACATGTGTTCTGGTCTAACTAGGCAAGTGCCTCTTATCTTTACTGCATTACAGCAGTCTTATCTTAAAGGCAGACACTGGTGGTAAGCATAAGAAGTCCATTTACCTTATGATTAGCATGGGTGAGGCACCAGTTCTGAGATACACCCACAATGAAAAGGCTAAAACCACGTTATTAAAAAAAAGCACAGAAACTGAGCAGATTAAATGGGCAGAACTAGTTCTTCTACAGTGTGCATATATAGAGACAGAGTTACGTAGAGCGAGGTGAAAGAGAGAGGTAAGATAGGCATGGTAAGGTGAAGGATGGTGGGAGGCATGAGACAAGAATAATGAAGCAGAGAAAGAGAAGCAGGGTGGTTGGTAGAAGTGACTAGGAGATTTGTCAGAGAGGGGTAGGTATAGAATTGAGGTAGAGGGAATGGTGGGGATTCAATGATTGGTGATGTAGAGAGAGCTAGAGAAAGGTGAAGTAGAAAGAGAGGGCAGACGTAGAGACAGAGGCAAGTTAGATGGGGCGAGAACGTGAAGAGTAGACAGAGAAGTAGAGAGAGTTTATGATGGGTGAAATGTGGTGGGGAGAAAGATAATAAAGTTGAGGTACAGAAAAAGAGGTAGAAACGTAGAGGGTGGTTTAGTTGGAACAGGTAGAAACAGTCTGAGAAGGATGTAGGCAGAATGGGAGAGAGATTGAGAAAGAGACAAAGGTGGAAGAAAGAGGTCACTTTTCAAGGGGTCCGTGCCTTTGTCAAGGGAAACATGTTTACTGTGCGAAGGAAGGACACACATTTATAGAATTTCACACATGGTTCTGTGGTGGTTGCACATAGGTTAGGCCAAATAAAGGGAGCGAAAAGGTGTCCAAGGAATAAGCTCATGAGAAAAGAAGAAGACGATCTTCAGTTGTAACAACAATGTAAACCCTTTAAACTGAACAAGCTAATCAAAACTTTTTCATCTCGGGAGCCAGGAAGAGAAATCTCTCGAGTTAAGAAGCGAAAGAGGGATGGGCACAGACTTTAGGCAATTGTTAACACGAGTAGAAGAAAATGGTTGAATCCGGTTACAGTTATGCTTCTAAAATTATTATTTCAGTTTAGCGAAGAAAACATAAATTTTGGATCTTGCAACTCTTGGTGCTGTTCTACTGTGCTGCAATGTCCAGTACACACTGACTGTACTGATGATGTGTAGTTTGCGCTGAATTAGCGTCATTATTTTTACCTTAATTCAGCGCAAACTTAACTCTATATTCATATTTTGATGCCAGACTAGTCTAACATCAAAATAATGGAGTTAACGTAATTTTTTGTTAGTGGGAAACTACTATGCGTCAATGAGATGCAAGGTAGGCGTTCCCACAGAAAAAATTACTCTAAGGCCCTAGCGCCTTATTTATCTCTCTGTGCAAAAATTGTGCACGGGAGGGAGGAAGGCCTAAATAACGGCACTAAGCTTGCTTAGCGCCATTATTTAATGCCTGGCTCAGGCAGGGGTTAGGGGACCTGTGGGCCAATTTCCAAGGTGGAACACATTGGAATAAGCCCACAGGTGCCCTCTCCAGGCCGCAGAGACAACACCACCCACACCAGAGGGACAGCGGAGGATGGGGGACCCCATCCCAGGTAAGTAGAGGTAAGTATTTGGTTAATTTCTTTAAAGTGCCATTGGGGCCCGGAAATGGGCCCCAATACATGGCACAGGGTGCAATGGCTATGCCCAGGGGACACTTGTCCCCTGTGCTGGCCATTGGGGTGGTGAGCAGGACTCTTGTCTTTTCTAAGACAGGAGTCATGTGGTATGGTAGGTTTTACGTCTAGAAATGACGCTAGGCTGGTTAGAGTCATTGTTTGTTGCTCTAACCAGCCTAATGTCATTTTTCTGTGCAAAACACCCTTCACCCCATACCGCCACCCCCACCCGCCTAACGAAATTTTCCTTGATGTTAGCCCACCCTTAGCGCCGGCATGCACCATTCCTTAAAAAATATGGTGCCCGGCTGGTGCTGTGGAATGGCGCAAGCTGACGCTATACTTTTTGACGCAAAACTGAGTTTTGCTTGAAAAAGTATAAATATGGGTCCAAGGCTGCTCAGACAGCTCATGCTTGAGGGTGAATCCTGACACACATAACTCAGCGGAAGCCCAAATAATTGAAATGTGAAGCAAGGAAATAGCACTATACTCAAATATGTGATTTTGAATATTCGGTTTTGCATATTGGAAAATAAAAGAACAGCATAAGAATCAAAGAGATATGATGAACACTAGCCCACCAAGTCACGCAGCCCAAAATTTCAATGACTGTCTTTTCCTTCCTAGAATTTTCAAACTGTGAGCACGAATTTCTGTTTTTCATTTCTGCAACTAATAGGAAAGCCAAAGAATCCAAGTTACAATATGTAAAAAACAATCCTTGCCAGTCCAGTTACCAAGTAGGTGTTACTAATACCAAGCACTAATCTACTAGAGTCAACCAGTCATGTAAGGAGTAATAGAGCAGCCTAGTCCTATATCCTTCAAATGAGTCCATGGTACCCGTCTCCCACATGAGGCTGTTGTCTTTTCTTTGGAATGTGGGAGGGGGGCCTTTTAGTAAATGCCTGTCAGCTTCTCGTTTTAACATAGCTGCTGTATTCCTGTTAAGCACAGATGGGATTTTCGTTTTGACACCAAAGCCCAGATTTAGGACGGCCTAGCGCCATTCCAACGCCACATTAACATCATTTTTTTACGCTAATGGGGCATTGGAAGGCCGAAAAAGCTGCACCATATTCACAAGGTGGTGCAATGCATGCATTGCGCCACTTTGTAACCCCTTGCACCACATTATGCCTGCACCAGGCGTAATGTATGCAAGGGGGGTGTTCCGGCGCTAGGGGGCACCCAAAATATGATGCAAAGAGATATAAGAGATTTCTTTGTGTCATTTTTTCTGGGATGTTTAACATCTGCTCAGAGCAGGCCTTAAAAGGAGGCTCCCATTGGTTTCAATGAGCCCTTGGTGCTTTGCAGGATTAGCGTCAACATTTTTTGCTCTAGTCCTGCGAAGCGACCAAACTAGCGTAAAAAATTATGACTCTAGTTCCCTAACTACTGCCATGGTGCACTGTATTTTAAATACAGCACACACATAGTGCCGTTAGGGGGGCACTAAGGGGTGCAAGAAAAGTGGCGTTGCACTAGGTGCAGCGACACATTTCATAAATCTGTCCCCAAATTTTTAATCTCTATTAGGTAGTAGGGTAAGGAAATTGTAATGATTATGGTCAGAATCTCCATAACTGGAATCACGTCACCTCTCCTCCTTCACTACAGGCTCAGATTATGTACACAGCTGCACTGAAGGTTCTCTCAGTGTTCCGTGTTTTGAACTGGTACTTCTAGAGAGTGTTTAAAGAAACGAAAATGATTACCTATAATTACCAATTCAAACAAGCATTTGCAATACAGTGGGTCTCGCCTTTGCTGGAGGAAGAGCTTTAGCATTGTAAATTCCTAACTGGACTTTTTTTGCCACATAAATCGAAAATGAAAAAATAAAACAGTTGACATAAGCGAGCCGATTCAAAGTGCCATGACTGCCATGAACATGGAGAAGTGTGGCACAATGGTTAGAGCGGCAGACCCTGAAGCAGAGATCTGCCTCAAGACCAGCGTTCAAGTCCCGCTTCGGCAGGTCTTGGGCTCAATTCCCTTGGACCAGATAATTCTTGCCTCAGTGCCTAATCTAATTAACTAGTCCCACTCGGCAACTCTGGGCAATAGCTTGCTTAATCTCCACAACGGCCCCAACAGCGCTTAGATGCCTGGCTTCACCCTGGGGGTGCCCAGGAGTGGGTTCCTCACAGGGAAAAGCCAGGAGGGGCTCCACAGCAGTGTGAGTACAGTGCCTTGAGACCCTAACGGGTGAGTAGTGCGCTATGCAAGTGCAAAGTTTACAGTTTTATGAACATGAGAGCGAAGGAGAGACACAAAAGGAAAAAGAAATTTGTTCGCAGTCAGAAGTATCGGCAAACGTGCAATTATCCATTAACAGGGTCAATGTCCAAGGCAGTAACAAAACCACCCTATGGAGGGAAAAACGTAAAGCCTTTGACAATGATAGCAACTGATTGTTGAAAGGCAAGCCCAGGAACCAGTGATAGTGATGGGCAGGTGCAGGGCATGGTTAAAAGCCCACAGATAGATTACAACAGGTCAAAGTGCTTTCTCGCTTGACCTAAAAATGTGAAGATGGCAGCAGGGATCTGAGACTATAACGAGAAGGTGGAAAGGCAGTGCAGCCCAAAGGATGCATCATGGATCCATTGCCAGCTTGGTGACCCTAGCTCCCCCACTCATGCAGCTGGCTGACAGCACAACCTGTAGGTTTTGGTCTGCAGCCAAATTAAGGCAGGGTCCTGCTAATTTGTGGTTCCCAGAGAATGGCAAGGATCCCCACATTTTCCTCAACTGGGACAAATAGTGGCACAGTCCAGCTTTCAGTAGCTTCTTAGCTGACTACAAATTCAGGGGAAGCAAAGGCAGCAGAGTGCTGTCTTCAGGCAAGGAGCTGGCTAAGGTCTGCAAGCATTGCAGGCATCTAACACAGAGCCTCTAAGTGTGCAATGGCAACCTTATGGACTGGAAAGCTCTGTTGGGCACTGAACCAATACACGTCAAGATTATCACTTCAAAATGGAACACAGTCAAGTAAATGACTAAATGGAGCTGAGCTAATGCCAACTACTTTTATATTGTACCCGAGTAGGGTTTAGATTTTGTCAGACATAAAAATCAAAAGACTGCATTTCCCCATCACCAATTTCAGGAACAACTGTGGAAACAAGCATTGGTAAATGCATAGGTTTCACCTATTTACCATAATTTTGTGGTCCACAATATGTGATGTGCTTTTTGCATGCACTGGTACAACAACCTTGGTCAAGTGGGTGAAGAGCTTCAGTTAAGAAGTATATTGTGGCCCAGATTTAAGAGGGCCTAGTGCCTCCTTCCGCTATATTAGCGTCATTTTTTATGATGCTAATATTGCCCAAAGAGGGTAAATTCTCTGAACCATATTTACTTTGTAACCCCTTGTGCCACATTATGCCTGCACCAGGCATAATTAAAGCAAGGGGGGGGGGGGGGTTCCCCATTGGGAGGACTGCAAAAATGGTGCTGTGGAATTTAAGAGATTCCACTGCATCATTTTTTGCAGCATTTTTTAATGCCTGCACACAACAAGCGTCAAAGAGGGCATACCATTGTTTTCAATGGAGCCCTAAGTACTCTGCAGGATTAACGCTGAACTTTTGGAGCTAATCCTGCACAGTACATCAATAATGTCAAAAATGTTTACGCTATTGCCCCTACACTGAGCCATGATCCACTTTATATTAAATACAGCTCACACATGGTGGTGGTAGAGGGGTGCAAAAGGGCGAAGAAACTTGGTGGTGCTTTGGATGCAGTGCCACTTTTCTTAAATGAGGACCTAAGTATTTTGTGGCAAAAAATGTCTGAAAAATGCTTCTACCTCAGCACAATTTGGATATTTAATTTCACTTTGGCAAGTTAAGACATAAACACATATCAAGTTTGTGACTCAGTTGGTTCACTCATGACCTTATCAACTTTGTTGACTTTTATTCATGTGCACACTCACTCCAGGTCCAGATCACATAGAAAGTGGAGTGGATGAGAGTACGAAGGTGTTTTGTACAGCATCATCCTGTGTGAAGTGCTTAGTTATTTACCCTCAAAGCAGTTTAGTCTTGCTGTTTATACAGCCTGTGTGTACTTACTTTTTGCACATTTTGATCTCATGCTGAGCAATATGGATGGCCATTCACTCACATCATCTCCTGATCCACAATGCATATATTTATAATGGATCTAAGCAGAAACACTGCAATCGGATTAAAGATAGGGTACATACAGCAGCAGTGAAGGAGCATCACCCCCCCTCGCTAAGTCAGCATCATTTGCATGGAGGAGTGGGCTGGGCCATGGGAGGCGGGAGGCAGGAGGCAGGAGAGGGGAGGGGAGGGGGGAGTGGAGTGCCCTTAAGTGTGCATGTGTGTTTGGCCGGCTGTCTTATTCCAACCAAACACACATGTGCACTTATGTTTCTCCAACCTGGCTGTTGACACAGCCGGTTTGGAGAAACTGTACAGACTCCCATGCAGTGTCTGAGTGGCAGACCAAGAAGCTCAGATCAATCCTGACACTGCTCACAAGCTAGTTATAGAGCCTGAGCTTGTTTCCCAGGAACTGCTGAGACACCAGAAGAGCAGAGGAGCAAAGGGGCATGCAGCGGCTTCAGGAACGGTAAGTTTTATTTTTTATTTTTTTTATTTCACCTTCACCCCCCCATCAACCCCACTCACCGTCTCCCCCTCCCCTTGAGATTTGTAGCAGCCACTGCTGGGTATGTAATAGGAATGAGTACATGGGCACAAGCTAGACATGCCACTGATTAATCACCTGAGGCCTGATTCACAAAGATAAACTTAGACTTTTGGTCTAAGTTTAGCCGAAAGTCTAAGTTTACCACTTTTTGCTATTCACAAAGGTAAGTTATGGGTAGTATCTTTACGTCCATACTTGGGGTGGATGATCCGCACTCGGGTGGGTGACCCACACTCGGGGCAGAAGAGGTAACCCTTTGTACTGACACACCTGTGGCAGTGCCTATCATCTCTCCACCCAGCTGAAACTCCTCAGTCCACACCCAATCCCAGCCTTGCTGCACAAACAAAAGCAGAGCTGCAACAAACAAAGGTTTTCAGACCTTTTAACATGTCGCTGAATGTGTAAGTTGATTTGGCCCTTGCCATGCGACAGCAGGATTTGAGGAGAAGGAGGAGGAGAATAGAAAGTATCTTCAGGCAAAGGATCAACCTCTTTGGAATGTCCAGCCAAGATGGCATTGCCAGATACCGTTTTCCTTCTGATATCATCTTGGAGATGATTTGTGAGTGGGAGCAGGATCTTGACTCTGTGACCTGCCACTCCCACGCCAAACCCAACCTATGTCAAGATCCTAGCAGCTCTCTATTTTTTAGCTACAGGGTTATTCTAGAGGATCTCTGGTGAACTTGTGGGCATTGCCCAGGCAACCCATTCCTGATGCCTGCCTCAGGTGCTGAGCTGCAGCAATAGGAGAGCACATCACCACATACGAATGCCCCATACACTGACTAGAAGGCAAAGGGTAGCTAGGGATTTCTACCTCATGTCCTGCTTCCCACGTGTGCTGGGTGCAATTGATTGCACTCAGGTGGCTCTTCAGCCAACTCACCACAATGCACACATCTTCTGCAACAGACACCGCTGGCATTCCGTCAACATGGAGGGTGTCTGTGATGCCAGTGATAGCTTAATTAATGTGCATGCAGTGTTCCCAGCTAGTACCCATAACAGCTTTAAATTCCACAGATCACCTCTTGCCCAGTGGATGGCAGTGGGAGACTTTGGCAACATGTGGCTACTAGGTAAGTACCAAGCACCACATGAGTATGGCATGTAATATTGTTTTCTAGGAAGTGCAACCATTACCTAACACTAATTCCCATGCCACATACATGCCCCCAAAAGACACAGTATGAACCATTTCATACATCATGTCTGTACTGATGCAAGAGGGGCATTTACAAAAATCACACCATTTATCTCCTCAGGTGTTGCTCCTTATGCACTCTCCCCTCATCTCCTCACTCCATACAGACATGCAACCACTGTATCTCAGCAGAAGTACAATAGGGCACATAGACATACACAAGGGATCATTTAGCACACTTTTGGTCTCCTGAAGTCAAGACTCAGATATCTCGACCGTACAGGGAGTGTGCTTCTGTTCTCACCTCAAATTATGTGCAAGATTATAGTAGCCTGTTGTGTTTTGCACAACATAGCATTAAATCATGGCTTACACATACCTCTGGACCCTCATCTAGGTCTGAATCTTGCCAACTGGGCAACTGTACAAAACAGAAGGCAGGGTATGCAGGTGCATGACCAGTTGTTTGACACTTTCTTCACCTGAGCAACATGTTGTGTCATGGCCTTCAAGTGGTTTGCAGTCTGCTGTTGATGATGATAGTTGGATTTTTGACACATATATTCCATCCTGAGACTATTTTGCAAGCCATACATGATGTCTGTAAACAACAGCATTTGCCAAGAGTCAAAAGATTGGCCATGCAACACAGTATGTGCAACTGTCAGGGATTAGCACGGACAACGTCTCTTAGGGCTTCATTGACTCTGGGGAGTAAATGTTTGCATGTGTCAGACCTCCCTGGACAGTGTAAAAAGAAGTGTCTGCTTCACAAATGGCCTCTCCCCTCAGGGTGAAGGTGCCACATCAAAGGGTGTGTTATTGTACACAAGGGGAAATTGCTTCTACGAGTGTTCTACGAGTGATCCTGCCCCAAGTGTGGTGACTCACCCACAACTGTGTGGCCTCTGCCACAAAGGCAGAGGCCTGCCTTTTGTGACTTGGGCCTTGAGTATGTGTGTTTGTGGCCAATCATGTGACAGCGTGGCCATGTGTCCGACATTTGTCCACCATGGAACATGTTGACCAGATTAGAGACATGGATACTCCATTTTTATAGCTGACATGTTTGACAGAGGTTCATGGAATGTGCCACTCCAGGCCTGTGGTCAAGTGGAGACCATGACTTTTGTTTCTGCTTCACTCTGGAATGACAGAGGCTACGAGATCCAGAATACATCATGATCATCTGACCTGGATCAGCACACTAAGAATGGGCCTGGGAAATCTGGAAGGGCTCCATGATCACAAATGGTCTTCCTCATGGATCATACTAACAGCTGCTGGTCACATTCATAATGTTTAGCCATTTAGTACTGTGTATAAAGGGGAATGCATCACACATGCAGGTCTCATGTACCCCTATGATGAAATGTCACTCTCTTGTCAACCCTTCTTTTGCTTCACTAATGACCGAGCAGAAACACTCATGCACTGACAAAAATCTCTAGAATGTGCTTCTTAGTCTAAAGAAGACATTTATTAATTCACTTCGCAAGATTCGTAAAAGAAGGTCAGCATGCTGAAAGCACACATTTAAAAATGGTCACAGCAATGAAATGAAAACATGTACAAATGATTCTCCACTGCAATATTCACAGTAAATATATATATATATATATCACCATGCAGAGCAGATAACAAGAATTCAAAAATATGCATCACCATGAGGCACAGCACATTTGCATCATCTCCCTCCTATCAGCATCAGATCACCAGAGCCCAGAATCGATCAAGGAGAGAGAGAAATCAATTATACCCACGCGAAGGATGACACACCCCAGTGTCCTGGACATGTCTGAGATCTGAATCACTCTCGGTCCCCGGTCCATCTGGTCTCGGCCTCTTATACTTTGAACAAACAAGAGGGGAACATTCTAGAACCTCCCTCTCACTGCACAAGTTTATTAATTAATAAATGCTGATTACCGTAGGCCAGCTATGAACAAAACACTTCGGAACTTGGTCACAATCTCAAGGTGCCCCTTCAAAACAAGACCATTTCTTGCCGTCTAAGTACAGCCTAAGCCCTTGGTGGGAAAAAAACACGAAAACAAGTAGAATAAAAATATGACAACATGGAAAACTAGTTCCAGCTTTTAACGTGGTGGTGGATAGTGCTAAAATAAAGTCAATAGGCATAATGAATCTGGTGGTCACTAATGTGACTGTGTGATGCTAGGCTAAGTGCAACGTAGAGTCAGTGGTCAAAACACAAAAATATCATTACAACCCTAGAGGTACCTTGTGAGCCATATGACATAGTGTAGCTGCCACTATCTGGGCAGGTAATATTATCATAGCACACACACCCTGCTCCCAAGGTACATCTATGCCTATTTCAGGTACCAAGGCACACTACCCTGCAGCACGCAGGCCGCATTCTAAAAAGATCCTCAGGTACACACTGTGAATATACACCTGCTCTTTGCATCCCCAAGGCATTTCTGTAGTAAAGAAAGGGCAGCAGACACTTGTGCTGTCCTTCCTGCAATACGGATATTGCTAGTGTACATATAGTGCCTGCACTAGCACCACCGGGTGTCCACTCATTTGCATAGGGGGAATTGCCCCATGTAAATGATGGAATCCCTTTGCCGCTGCAGCCACATCACAGAGTAGATGCTGGTGCAGAGGCAAAGAAGCTGTTACGAGGTGCACATACAATGTGCCACACTAGGGGTGCGGTTAGTGCATACCCTGTTGTGAGCCCTCTGTAGGGGAGACAGGTGGTCCTACAGACCCTACAGATATACCTTTGGGTGTAGGTGGGTGTGGTCACTCACTTCACTTGCCAGCAAAGGCATCACTAATCACCCTAAAATGAGCATGTGGGTTGACGTCTGCACAGTGCTACATGGAGCGGCTGCATTAATACAGCTCCTTTTTCCACTTGACTGTGCCTCCTATAAGACAGACACACTGGGGGCCCTGCATTCAATCTATTGGGGCAAACAGAGAAAATGTGTCTCATGTGTAATGAGGCCCCAGTTACCAATGTGAACAGCAGCATGCATCTGTTTCTATGGGTGCACATAATTCTGGGACAGCCTATCATTCATCCCCTCAGAGAGTATGCCCATATCAGTATCACTGGCGGTGTGGGTGCCCAGTCCACAGGTCATTTAGCCATGTTGGATGAGGTGGGTTCAACAGTACAGCAGGATAGCAGACAATCTTACTTGGAGGTGGGGCTGACTATGAATGACCATTAAATGGATGTCAGCCCCTCCAAATGTTGGAGAGGGTTTAGAGTGCTGCTCATTGCTGTTGTTCTACGAAATTCCAGACCACATATGTGAGCTGGAGTCACAATGGGGCCCCGCAATTGGAAGTCTCATTGTGGACATTTAGTCCCAGGTGCAGTGACTGAGGGGCCTCTGCCACTTTTCTCTAAGCTGTGGGGAATCTAGCTGTGGGGAATCTAGCCCCTCCAGGCCAATCTCCTGTTGGCCTGGAGGGGTGAACCCATGGAGCCCCATGTGCACCGGCCCGTCTGTACAAGAGGGTTCTGAGAGCTGCCTGGCCAACCCTCCATGCCAAGCTGATGGAGTTGGAGCAGCAGAGACCTGGTAAGTGCATGGGCTGCATCATGTGTCTGTCAGTATGATGTGAGTAGTGACTGAGCTATGTCATCACGTGTCTCATGTCACTGTGTACACAATCTGAGCAATTGCTGCAGTAGTCATGAGGAGAATGTCTCATTGAAGCCCACTGGATGCATATACTATGGTTCATCCTGGGACATGTAGTGTTCTGAACACTAATGGGGAAATGGGGTTCATGTGCATTTAGAGGAAGAAATGGAATGCCAACACCATTACTGGTGATCCAATGGCCTTCTCATTGCTGGGTGCAAGGACAAAGCGATAGGCCAGACAATGTCCACTGGGGGTAAAGATGTTATTTTGGGTGTTGGATGTGGTATCATGCTTTTTATGTGTTTTTGGTCATTTGGTCAGTGTAAAGCATTATTTCATGTATCTTGCAGTATAAGATGACTTTGGGATACTTGTCGCACATAAAATGTTACCTACATTTCCAAGGGCAACCAAAATGCACACGCCTCCACAACAGTGGCTCGTATGTCACATGTAACGTCTAGCCAGCTGTACTAAGTATGTATATGTGCCACCTGGTTCATAGCCCCAACAAGCGGTCTTGGCATGCCAAATGTGGCACCTGCCATGTTGATTGACTGATGTTGTCAGGGATCCTCCAATAGATAGACCCATAGATTAGCAAAGGTTATAACCAAGGACAGGTTTGTATATGTACCCCAATTCAAGCATATGTGTTGAATCAGTTCATGCCACACATCAGTTGACATGCGATAGTCAGTGTAAGACTATCAAGTCTGTACATTACAGCATGATCACAGATACATGTTTAGGTGTGGACAGATCCATCCAGACTGTGTCCCATTTTCACTTGTAAACTGACTTTGGAAGATGACTAGGTAGCAAGCACAGGAGACACTGGGCCCAGTTTACAAAAGGTAAACTCAGACGTGTGCTCTAAGTTCACAACAAACGTCTTTGTAACCCTTTTTGAATTGGACCTCAGTATTGCAATAATGCTGAAAGTGAGGCTTTATCGCTACAGGAGTGTATACACCCCACAATTGTGTCAGATGCAAATGTGTGAGTAATGTCAAAACATTACAGTGATAGTACACGTACATTTGGGATCCAAGTCTCCTATAATGGGTTAGTGAGATCAAAAGAGAACAAAGTCAGCACTTGCTTCATGTACTTATGCGCTGTGCCCTGATTTGTACACCAGCTACATAATGCTCTCACTTCCATTTAAGTGGACCCGGCTGTCCAGCAAGACCACGGTCGGCCGGCACAGCCTCTGTCTTCTACAGGAGAGGAAGAGGAGGAAGAGGGTACTGGAACTTCTTCAGGAAGGGGGAGTGCACCCACCCGGACAGACACAACATCAGCCATGGACCGGGTGGAGGCTGCGGACACTGTAGGGGGGATAATGATCTAGATAGCTCTGGCCAGAAGGAGAGGATTTGTACCCTCCCCCGAGACTGAAGAATTTGACCTGCTGGAGGTGTCACCAAGGCAGGCCAAATGTAAACCTGGGCCTGCCTCGGACCCGTCCCTATCTCTTGAGACCCCAGTCCATCAGGGGCCACAGATCTACTGTCCGCCACTAGTCCCCCTACACCTTCCAACTACCTGCCCCAGTGCCCCGAGGAGCATCCCTGCCCCCGACACCCCACATCTCTTTTATTTATTATGTTCAACACCCTCGAAGTCCCTTCTCATTCTGGATGAAGAACATTATTTGATTTTGTTTCTTCCTTCCGGACGGTTTTGTTTTATTTAAATTTTACCCATAATCATATTAAAAAAGCACTGTGTTGTGTAGTTCAATGTATTTGCTGAATTCAAAGTATGGAGGTATACCTCTGGAGTGGTTTAGCTATGCCTTCAACATGATACCTTTGTACACAGATGGTTTGGCTAATGGACATGTCTTAGCCAAGTTTATCAACACAAATGTCCTACAACCAAATTAAGCAATTGACCATCATTATTTTTTTTTTAACTCAATTTAAATGTGAAATATTTCTTTTATTAACATTGTTCTGTGCAAAAATATTTATGGTGCTCAAGGGGGATCTCGTTTGTGCCATCTCAATTTCAGTGGTTGGGCGTTTCATGGGGTTCGGAGTTGCAGTTAGGTGTGGTTCCTGTGCAGGGGGGTGCATCCTGGACAAGGGGTGTGGGTCCTGGACAGGTGGGTGCATCCTAGACATGGGGCAGTGGGTCCTTGATGAGGGGGGTGCATCCCGAACAGGGAGTGGGGAGTCCTGGACAGGGCGGGTGCATCTTGGACAGGGGGTGGTGGATCCTGAACGGGAGAGTGCATCCTGGGCCGGGGGTGGTGGTTCTTGGGTTGGGGTGCATCCTGGACAGGGGGAGGTGGGCCCTGGACAGTGCGGTGTGTACTGGACAGGGGGTGGTGCTTGTACAGGGGGAGGATGTGACTGCGCAGTGGGGGAGCATCTGCAAGGGGAGTGTTTTCATCTTAGATTGATGGGGGCCCAGTGCATGTGTCCTAAGCAGGGGATGGTGCAGGTGGTCGAAGTAGATGCATTTGCTCCCCTCCATGCTGTGAAGGCTGATTATGTATAGTTAGAAATTGGGCCTTTGGTTGGCAGTAAGGTTACCCTTTACCCCCTGTCCAAGCAAGGACACTCTCTTAGTCAGGGCAAAGGAAAAACGCACCTGGTGAACCCCAACTCACCACCTTGGTAGCTTGGCACGAGCAGGTAGGCTTAACTCAGAAGCAAAGTGTAAAGTATTTGTACCAACACACACAGTAATACAGTGAAAACACTACAAAATGGACACCACAACAGTTTAGGAAATAGGTAATATTTATCTAAATCAAACAAGACTAAAACGACAAAAATCCAACATACACAAGTTAAAATATGAATTTTCAAAAGTATAAGAGTCTTTCTCCATAGAAAACAATGGAAATTATGATTTTGCACAAAGTACCTGGTTAGTGTAAAAAATAAAGCTGCATGGCGAGCGTGCATCGGAAAACTCAGCTATGTGTTGATTCCTTACTCACAAGGGAGGCCGTGCGTCATTTCATCTCCAGTCGGGTCGGTGATGTGTTGTTTCTCTTCCTCGCAAGAGAGCGATGAGTCAATTTCAGGATGGGGCACCTCGAATCCTCGCAGAGTCGGGTTGACTTTGACACCCAGGGATGATGCGTGGAAAATCCAGTCACACGATTTTAGAAATCGCACTGTGTGGGGTTTGTGTAATTATCAGCAGCTGCAAGCGGGTTTTGCACGTCGTTTCTCCAGCCGCGATGAGTCAATCTCCCAGCTGTGATGCAGGTGGAGCATTGATTTTAGCCACGAAACTGGAGTTGCGTCATTCATGCATTTCTGATGGTGCATCAAAATTTCCCTGCATGGCATTCTGGGCTTGGATTTTTCCCTCCTGTTCTGCTAACCTCACCTTTCAAGGGCCCAGGAACTGGATAGAACAGCACTTGGCAGGGAAGGAGTCTCAGCAGAGAGTCCAGATGTTAGCAGAGGAAGACTTTGATATAGTCCTGAGACTTCAAAACAGGAGGCAAGCTCAATTCAAGCCTTGGAGATTCTCCACAAGCACAAATATACCCCGAAGTCCAGCCTTTGTCCCCTTTCACAGGTAGAAGCAACAACTGCAGGATAGCTTAACAAAGCACAGTCACAGGCAGGGGCAGCACTCCTCCTCAGCTCTTCTCCTTCTTCTGCCCTGCCCAGTCCAGGCCCTAGACACCCACCATGGGGTTGGAGACTGCATTGTGGGTGGGCAGGCACAGCCCATTCAGGTGTAAGTGACCACTCCTCCCCCACTCTAGCACACATGGCTCATCAGGATATGCAGATTACACCCTAGCTCCCTTTGAATGACTGTCTAGAGGGGATTCACAAATAGCCCAACTGTCAAACTGACCCAGACAGGAAATCCACAAACAGGCAGAGTCACAGAATGGTTTAAGCAAGAAAATGGCTACTTTCTAAAAGTGGCATTTTCAAACTAATAATCTAAAAACCAACTTTACTAAAAGATGTATTTTTAAATTGTGAGTTCAGAGACCCCAAACTCCTTATTTCCATCCGCTCTCAAAGGGAATCTGCACTTTAATGATATTTAAAGGCAGCCCCCATGTTAGCCATTAAGAGAGATAGGCCTTGCAATAGTGAAAACTGAATTTAGCAGTATTTCACTGTTAGGACATATAACACACATCAGTACATGTCCCACCTTTAACATACACTGCACCCTGCCCATGAGGCTACCTAGTGTCTACCTTAGGCGTTCCTTACATGTATAAAAAAGAAAGGTTTAGATCTGGCAAGTAGGTACACTTGCCAAGTTGAATTGGCAGTTTAAAACTGCACACACAGACACTGAAGTGGCAGGTCTGAGTCATGGTTGGAGGGCTACTAATGTGGGTGGCATAACCAGTGCTGCAGGCCCACTAGTAGCATTTGATTTACAGGCCCTGGGCACCTTTTGTACACTCTACTAGGGACTTACAAGTAAATCAAATATGTCAATCATGGATAGCCAATCACACATACATTTTACATAGGAGCACTTGCAATTTAGCACTGGTTAGCAGTGGTAAATTCCCCAGAGTATCAAAAACAGAGTCCAGCACACATCAACAACCTGGTGGGAAGCAGAGGCAAAAAGTTAGGGGGGACTGCCAAGGAAGCCAAGTCTAACATGCATCTTTTTGAATATCCCTGTCATTATCTTCAAAGCCAATGCATGGTTTCTTGTACTCTCTTTTCTCTGTATGGCCATGGTGTCATTCATCCTCTTCCCCATGTCTTTCCAGGATATATCCCTCCTCTCCAACACCTGGGTCATTCTGTGCACCAACTGTGGGAGATGGTGCATATCCTGCAGTGAGGCAGACATGTCAGACAGTGTGCCCCTACGGCCCAAATGTCCTGCCTCACATCTGACTCCTTTTGGAATAAATCCTCCTCCCACTCTCCACCAAGAATATCTGCCAGCCCTCCCTGCCTGGGATGGCCTTGTAGCGACTGACAGGTCCACCAGCAGGGAGAGGGCTGGCAAGTGGGAGGTTGTGAGGAGGAGATCTGTGTCTAGGGACTACCTGCTTCTCATCAGGGCTCGCATGTACATCAGATGTTGCAGAGAAGGCCTAGGAGAGTAGGCATATATAGGGGAGCCAACACATTTGACCTGGATGTACTGGCTGTGAGGAAGTGATGCTTGTTTTGTGGTTGTAAGGAATCAGCAATCGTTGAGGATGTAGGAGGATGCACCATGCTGACCAGAACAGATGTAGGCTTTGATGGTATGTTGCGAGGGCCAACAATAGTGCTCAGGGGATCAGCCTTTTGATCTGTTTTAATCAGGCCTTGATCTTCGTCCTCCTCTACTTCGTCCTCCTCTTATGCAGGTCTGGCAGCTGACAAGGCAGCTTGGACGAGGAGTTGGTTCTCCCCTCAGATTGCTCGGTGCCCACCACTGGCAGGTAGTCATTTCTCCAATTCAAGTTATCGTCCTCACCACATATAAGACAGAGGTTGCAACAGACTAAGGCGGTCATTCCTACCTTGGCGGGCGGTGGTCGCCGCCCGCCTGGTGGGAACCGCCAGAAGACCGTCCCGTGGTCAAAAGATCGCGGCGGTCATTCTGACTTTCCCGCTGGGCTGGCGGACGACCGCCAAAAGGCCGCCCGCCCGCCCAGCGGGAAAGCACCAGCAACGAGGAAGCCGGCTCCGAATGGAGCTGGCGGAGTTGCTGGTGTGCGACGGGTGCAGGTGCACCCGTTGCGATTTTCAGTGTCTGCCAAGCAGACACTGAAAATCAATGTGGGGCCCTGTTAGGGGCCCCCTGCAGTGCCCATGCCATTGGCATGGGCACTGCAGGGGCCCCCAGGGGCCCCACGACACCCGTTCCCACCAGCCAGGTTCACAGGGGCAGCGGGAAGCCGGCGGGAAACCGCCGGCTTCCCTTTTCTGACCGCGGCTTTACCGCCGCGGTCAGAATAGCCCCAGAAGCACCGCCAGCCTGTTGGCGGTGCTTCCTCCGTCCCCTACCCTGGCGGTCTCGGACCGCCAGGGTAGGAATGACCCCCTAAGTATTTGCCTTACAACATCAGGCGGTGCAACACAGGGATTGTGTCAAATTATCTACGCATCAATGGATGTTCCACACGTGACCTGGTTTGTGTACACCTACACGTGATAGCTCACCATTTGGCACTGATGTGCTCAATACAAATGTGAAAGGCAAAAGCAAACTCACCAGTTCCAACCACAACTCTGTGTGTTTCATTGAGGTCCCCCTTGATGTCAGCTGCTACACCGGGCTCTGCCAGTGTGTTGATAAGATATGGTCCTTGAACCAGCAGCTTCCGAAATAAGTGACACCATAGTTAATGTCCTGCATGATTCATATGTGAAAATGCACACTTGACACACACACCTCACTGATTATGTTGGGTACATTTTACACACACTTCAGATGTTATGTGAAGTGGCAATATCTGCTCATCCCCTTCCACAAGGAGTTGGTTATTGCACATGGGTATGGTATCAATAGTCTACAACACTATATGACACACTGTAGGAAAGTACCCTCTTTCTTTGCATGGTTACCCCCATTTTCTGCCTGATGTCAGTGTGCTTGACTGTGTTTACTGGGATTCTGCTTACCCAAGACCCCAGTGTATATGCTCTCTCTCCCAAACGTCTGTATTTCACTCACAATTGGCATACTGGTGCCCCCTTATAAGTTCCTAGAATATGGCACCTAGGTCCCATGGTATTAGGGTTCCAGGGGATCCCTGTGGGCTGCAGCATATATTTTGCCACCCATAGGGAGCCCATGTAAAGGATTCCGTAGGACTGCCATTGCAGCCTGCATGAAAAGCTACAACCACCTTTTCACTGCCATTTACACTGCACCAGCTCATTTATAAGTCACCCCTATAGCAGGCCCTCCAGCCCTGAGGGCAGGGTGCAGAGTACCTGTGTGTGAGGGCACTCCTGTACTTGCAGAGTTGCCCCCACGACCTTGAGGACCATTTTCCCAGACTTCGTGAGTGTGGGGATGCCATTTTACAAAATACTGGACATAGGTCTCTACCTATGTCCAGCTACATAATGGTAACTTCCAGCATAGGCATGTTTGGTATCAAACATGTTGGAATCATACCCCAAGGCTTTTGCAAGCCTTGATTATATGATTCCATGCACTCTGGGGGCTCCTTAGAGGATCCCCATTATTGCCATTTCAGCCTTATGAGGTTTTCCAGAAAGCCCCAGAAGCTGCCATCTCACAGACAGGTTTCTGCTCTCCTGTTGCTTGAAAAGCTTCATCCCAGGAAGGCAGAACAAAGGATTTCCTCTGGGAGGGGGGTGTAACACCCTCTCCCTTTGGAAATAGGTGTTACAGGCTTGGGAAGGGTAGCCTCTCCAAGCCACTGGAAATGCTTTGAAGGGCACATTTGGTGCCCACCTTGCATAAACCAGTCTACACTGGTTCGGGGACCTCCAGTGGCCACTCCCCTGTCCAGCACCACCCCAGGAGTGATGCTCAGAGCTCCTCCAGAGGATCCCTGGGTTTCAAGGTTGGCAGGGAACTCTGGGAGCATCTGAGTGGCCAGTGCCAGCAGTTGACGTCTGAGCCCTCCCCTGATAGATGCTTACCATGTTAGGTGACCAATCCCCCTTTCAGGGCTACTGTATTTAGGGTTTCTCCTAGGGGTGGTTCCTCAGCTTCGGATTGCAAGACTCCAGCAGGAATCGTCTGTATCCTCCACTTCAACTTCTCACTGAAGAAACTGCATCTAGACCTTCCAGCAACTCTACAAGCTGCAACCAAGAAGCAAGGTGCCTTCTGCAACATTGTATCTCTGGCTCCTGCTGGCAACTGCAATGTTTCCCAGTTGTGCATCCTCTCAAGACAGCCATTCTTCAGCCTGCCTCAGAAGAGTGAAGGAATCTCCCTTGGGTTGAGGGAGTTACTTCCCTGCTTCTGCAGGCACCAACAGCAATGCGTGGATCCCCTCTCCTGCTGAGCTGCATGGATCCTGCATCATGGGTGGTGGACTGAAGTGGTCCCGGTGGTGCTCACGTCCAACTTTGGTGGAGGTAAGAGCTTGCCTCCCCACGCAAGACAGTTCCTTGTGCACCACGTGTTTAGCAGCTGCCAAGGCTTGTTGTTAGCATCCTTCCACCAAGTTCTTCATGCATCCGTGGCTCCGGCCCCCAGCACTCTATTCTGCAATGCACAGCTTCCTGAGTGGTTCTTCTGTGACGTGGGAGCCTTTGTCGTAGTGCTGCGTGGGCCTCTTTAGCATCTTCCTTGTCCCCGTGCTGTGGGACTCCTGTGCATGCTGCCTGGTCTTATTTGGGCTCTATGAGTTGTTGAGAGCCCCCTCTGGCTCCCCTCCTGTGTAGAGTCCATCTGGTCTTTTCTGGTCCCAGGCAGCGCCATTTTCCACGAACTGCGAGCTTTGCATTTCCCAAGGCTTGATGGCGGACTCTGATGACACAAACTCAAATGCATCCTCCAGGAATATGACTTTGTCTTCTTGGGTACAGTGCTGACTTTTCTTCTTCTCCAGTGGTTCTTCTTTTACACCTTCATTTGGGTTAGCAGGAGCTCCTGCTCTTCCTGGACTCCTATGTGCTTCTTGGACTTGGTCCACTTCTTCCACAGGTCCTCTTGTCGAGGAATCAACTATTGGTGTCTTGCAGACTCTTCTGGGTTTTGCAAAATTCTTCTTCTCGTTTCTGTGTGTGTTCTAGGAAAGTTACTGTGTTTTACTCCTGCTTTCCTGGTCACTGGGTTGGGTTCTAATACTTACCTTTGGGGTTTTCTAGTACTCTCCTCTACACACTACACTTGAGTAGGTGGGAGACAGACTTTCACATTCCACTTTCTTAGTATATGGTTTGTGCTCCCCCTAGGCCCATTTCTAACTATTGTGATTTTCATTAATTGCACTGTTTCCTAGCTGTTTTTATGCCTATTTCTGCATAATAGTGCATATAACTTGTGAATTACTTACCTCCTAAGGGAGTATAGTCTCTAAGGTATTTTTGGCATTTGTGTCACCAAAATAAAGTATTTTCTTTAAGGAAACATCCCAAACCACGACCCCGGAAAAACAAAGTTGTGAACAATGAAAATCACAACTTCGTTCTTCTGTGCCTTAACCACACATGTGCTGAACAACACACATGCATGGTTAAGGCACAGAAGAAGGGAGTCGGCTTCGGAGGAGGAGGTGGTCAGGTAAGTGGGGCTGGGGCCATTTTAGGGGTGGGGGTGTGGCTTGGGTATTTTTATGGGGCTGAGGTCGGGGTAGTTTAGGGTTGGGGGAGGGCCGTAGTAGTTTTAGGAGTGGGGTTGGGGTATTTTTAGTTTTAGGGGCAGGGGTGGGGCGTCAGAGTAGGTTAGGTTTTAGGGAGTTGGGGGACAAGGCAGTTTTAGGGGCGGTGGTTTGGAGGGTCAGGGTTGGGTAGTTTAGGTAGTGGGTACCAGAGGTACTTAAACCTTATACCAGGTCCAGTGATCCACCTTAGTGAAATGTAGGCAGTGTCTAGCAGTTTTGGCTGTCTAGGGGTAGCTGTAGCAGAGCAGCCAAGGCCGAACTAGGAGACATGCAAAGCTCTTGCAATACCACTATAGTCACACAGTACGTATGCACAATAAAAGACAATACTCAGTGTAGGAGGCTTGTCTGGCTTATAGTGGGTACACCTTGTGCCAGGTCCAGTTATCCCTTATTAGTAGATTAGTAGTGTTCTAGCAGCTTAGTCTGACAGAGGCAGCTATAGCAGAGCAGCTTAGGCTGAACTAGGAGACATGCAAAGCTCCTTCTATACCACTTATATCATATAGCACTATAACACAAGAAATACAATACTCACTTGTACTAGTACTAGTACTAGGTACTTTATTTTAGTGACAATATACCAAAAGTATCTCAGAGAATATACTCCCTTAGGAGGTAAGTAAAATACACAAAATATACACACAAACCTAAATCAGATAAGTAAACAGTTAGAAAAAATTGTGCAAACACTATAGACCACAATAGGATGCAAGAGGCCTAGGGGCAACACAAACCATATACTCCAAAAGTGGAATGTGAACCACGAATGGACCCCAGGCCTAGTGTAGTGTGTAGAGGGTCGCTAGGAGTGTTAGAAAACACAAAGGGTGTCCAAGATACCCCACCCCAAGACCCTGAAAAGTAAGAGTATATTCACCCTATTACCCCAGAAAGACAGTAAAGTCGAGATAGGGGATTCTGCAAAGGCAACAACTGACTGCAAAGCACTGAAGATGGATTCCTGGACCTGAGGACCTGTAAAGGAAGGGGACCAAGTGCAAGTGTCCGGGGGGGCAGGAGCCCACTAAACCCCAGATGAAGGTGCAAAAGGGCTGCCTCCAGGTGGAAGAAGCCAAAGATTCTGCAACAATGGAAGGTGCCAAAAACTTCTCCTTTGGTCAGAAGATGTCCTACGGCGTGCTGGAGGAGGCAAAGTTGTTTCCACTCAGAAAGACTACAAAAAAGCCTTGCTAGCTGCAAGAGTCGTGGTTGAAGATAATGGGTGCTGCCAGGGCCCAGGGCCCAGGAAGGACCAGGAGGTCGCCCCTCGGAGGAGGAGACAGAGGGGGCAATCAGCAACAGAGAGAACCCATCCAGAAGCAGGCAGCACCCGCAGAAGCACTTGAACAGGCATTAAAGAAACCTGAGCACTGCAGTTGTCTCAACACAACAAAAGAGGGTCCCAAGAAGCTGGTGGTCAACTCAGCGAGTTGAGCAATGCAGGATGGAGTGCTGGGGATCTGGGCTGTGCTGTGCACAAATGAATCCTTGCAAAAGTGCACAGAAGCCCTAGCAGCTGCAGATCATGCAGTACACAGGATTGCTGTCTGGCGTGGGGAGGCAAGGACTTACCTCCACCAAATTTGGATAGAAGGACCACTGGACTGTCGGGGTCACTTGGATTCAGCTTCTGTGTTCCAGGGACCACGCTCGTCAAGATGAGAGGAGACCCAGAGGACCGGTGATGCAGAAGTTTGGTGCCTGCGCTAGCAGGGGGACGATTCCGTCGACCCACAGGAGATTTCTCCTTGGCTTCTGGTGCAGGGTTAAGGCAGACAGCCCTCAAAGCATGCACCACCAGAAAACAGCCGAGAAAGCTGACAGGATTAGGCGCTACAATGTTGCTGGTAGTCTTCTTGCTACTTTGTTGCGGTTTTGCAGGTGTCCTGGAGCATGTCAGGACTTTACTGACGAGTGGGCGCAATTATCCATATGTTGCAGCCACCATTTCGATGAAACCACACATCTTGTGTGGTAAAAGTCATCTACCTAAAAGATTGGGTCATTGGTGGTATCATTGCCCTAATCATTATTCAAGAATAATAAAATGAAGATCCTACATTTTCATTTGATCACACATGACCATAATATAAGAACCAGGAAGTCAGGGAGGACTTCATTTCCCAGCCTCCCCTGATACTAATTGGTTTTGGGTGTGGTCAGGCTATAAATACCTGCCACACCCGTTCAACCGACGCCTTCTATTCTGAGCGTCTGGGAAGAACGAGTCCCGTGAATTCAGCTGCCGAGATCTCTCTGGAGTCTGTCTTTCTTGTAGCGAGCGGCCGGCTCGCGGCGGTGAGAAATTTCCTTTTGGGCTTTCATGCCCATTTCGTGAACTCCGCATTCTGAGCTTATTTGAAGAGGTGCAGGGCTACGAGAGTGTTGCTTTGCAACATTGTTTCTTTCCGTTCGTGCATTTCACTGTGATTCAAAGTAACCATTTTTTCTCCGGGGCATTTTCTCTGAAAAAGGTTACATACTTGCTAATAGATGCTTTGTTTAAAAGATTGTGTAATCGTTTTAAAGCTTTTAATGAACAGATTTCATTTCACAGTGTTATTGGATTTTTGGTGCTATGTTTTATCAAAAAAGAAAGTGACATTGTACTTTGATAAATACTGTTTTATTTAAAACTCGAGTGATTTCAAAATTCTGAGAAAAGGACAAATATTGTTTTCTTCTGTATGAGTGACTTTAAGGAACTTATAGTGTCCTTTGTTTAATGATTACGAGGCAAGATACATTGGTGGAATATTTTAACTTATGGCCTTTATAGATCTCTGGATTTAGAGTTGTGCAGAATTTTATTTTAAAGAAATATATTCTGGAGAAAGTCGTTTTCTTCTGAAATCCATTCTTTGGAAATTAGCGAGATCTTTATGAGACAGTGAATCATTCTTTGGAAATTAGCGAGATCTTTATGAGACAGTGAATCATTAGAGTAAAAGTCATTTTGAATGTTTTGTATTAACCTTTTCCTTTTCAGATCTCCCTCCTGGCTGTTCCTTTCCGATTACCCCTTCCCCCGACTGGGCCCCTCTAAAGTTCAGCGCTATAACAGCATCTGACTTTGGTGTTGCCTGGAAGTGGGACCCTTATTCAGCATCGTGCAGATCCCGAGAGCTTGGACCTCCTGACAGAGCAGTCGGCAGTCGTTCCTTGGCAGAAGTCAAAGAGGAAGATGCAGAGGAACTCTGGTGAGCTCTTGCATTCGTTATCTGAAGAGAAACCCACAGGAGAAACCCTAATTAGCCCTCCAAGGAGGATTGGCTACCTAACCAGGTAAGAGCCTATCAGGAGGGGTCTCTGACATCACCTGCTGGCACTGGCCACTCAGAGGCCTCCATTGTACCCTCACACCTCTGCATTCAAGATGGCAGAGGTCTGGGACACACTGGACGAGCTGTGGGCACCACCCCTGGGGTGGTGATGGACAGGGGAGTGGTCACTCCCCTTTCCTTTGTCCAGTTTCGCACTAGAGCACGGGCTGGGGGATCCCTGAACCAGCGTAGACTGGTTTATGCAAGGAGGGCACCATCTGTGCCCTTCAAAGCATTTACCAGAGGCCAGGAGAGGCTACTCCTCTCAGGCCCTTAACACCTATTTCCAAAGGGAGAGGGTGTAACACCCTCTCCCAGAGGAAATCCTTTGTTCTGCCTTCCAAGGAGGGCAGAAACCTGTCTGAGGGTTGGCAGCAGCAGTAGCTGCAGGGAAAACCCCAGAGAGTTAGTTTGGCAGTACCCGGGGTCCATGCTGGAGCCCCAGGGATGCATGGGATTGGCACCCCAATACCACATTTGGCTTGGGGGGACAATTCCATGATCTTAGATATGTTACATGGCCATGTTCGGAGTTACCATTGTGAAGCTACATATAGGTATTGACCTATATGTAGTGCATGCGTGTAATGGTGTCCTCACACTCACAAAGTCTGGGGAAATTGCCCTGAACAATGTGGGGGCATCTTGGCTAGTGCCAGGGTGCTCTCACACTTAATAACTTTGCACGTAACCTTCACTAAGTGAGGGTTATACATTTAGGTGACTTATAAGTTACTTAAGTGCAGTGTAAAATGGCTGTGAAATAACGTGGACGTTATTTCACTCAGGCTGCAGTGGCAGTCCTGTGTAAAGCTTTGTCTGAGCTCCCTATGGGTGGCAAAAGAAATGCTGCAGCCCATAGGGATCTCCTGGAACCCAATACCCTGGGTACCTAGGTACAATATACTTGGGAATTATAAGGGTGTTCCAGTGTGCCAATTGAAATTGGTAAAAGTGGTCACTTGCCTGTAGTGACAAATTTAAAAGCAGAGAGAGCATAAGCACTGAGGTTCTAATTAGCAGAGCCTCATTGACAGAGTTAGTCACTACACAGGTATACACATTCAGGCCACAAACCATGAGCACTGGGGTCCTGGCTAGCAGGATCCCAGTGAGACAGGCAAAAACAAACTGACATACATGTAAAAATGGGGGTAACATGGCAGGCAATATGGTACTTTCCTACACTTAAGTGCAGTGAAAATGGCTGTGAAATAGTGTGTGCACTATTTAACGCAGGCTGCAATAGCAATCCTGTGTAAGGGTTTGTCTGAGCTCCTTATGGGTGGCAAAAGAAATGCTGCAGCCCATATGGTTCTCCTGGAGCCCCAATGCCTGGGTACCTAGGTACCGTATACTAGAGACTTATAAGGGGGGTCCAGTGTGCCAATTGAAATTGGTAAATGAAGTCACTAGCCTACAGTGATAGATTTAAAAGCAGAGAGAGCAGAAGCACTGAGGTTCTGATTAGCAGAGCCTCAGTGACACAGTCAAGCACTACTGACAACACACACATTAGTCCACAAACTATGAGCACTGGGGCCCTGGCTAGCAGGATCCCAGTGACACAGAAAAACACACTGACACACACTCACAAACAGGCCAAAAGTGGGGATAACCATGCTAGAAAGAGGCTACTTTCTCACACTTGTGAAACCAAGAGGAACCTCGGCCAAGGAGAAGAGCTGAAGAGCTGAGGAGAAGTGCTGCCCTGCCCCTGCCCGTGACTGTGCTTTGTTGGGGTATCCTGCAGTTGCTGTTTCTTCCTGTGAAAGGGGACAAAGATTGGTCTTTATTGTACATTCCTGCTTGAGAAGAATCTCCAAGGGCTTCAACTAGCTTGCCTACTGTTTTGAAGTCTCAGGGCATCAAAGACTTCCTCTGCCAGCACCTGGACTCTCTGCTGAGACTCCTGTCCTACCAAGTAGTTCTCTATCCAGTCCCTGGGCCCTTGAAAGGTGAAGTTGGCAGAACAAGGACTGAAATTCACACACAGAACGTCATGCAGGGAAATTTTCGATGCACCATCTGCAACGCGGGTGATAAACGCCACGCCACCCGCTTCGTGGCTAAAATCGACGCTCGACCTACATCGCGGCTGGGAGATCGATGCATCGCAGCTAGAGAAATGACACAAAACCCGCTTGCGGCTGCTGATAACAAGGCAAACCCCAGGCAGCACGGTTTTGTGACTGGATTTCTCACTCATCGTCCCTGGGTATCAAAGTCATCGTGAATCAACATGGATCCAAGGAGCCCCGTCCAGAAATCGATGCATCTGTCTCTTGCAATCGAGAAAAACGATGCATCGCCGGCCCGACTAGAGAAGGAAACTACGCACGGCCTGACCTGTGAGTAAGGAATTGATGCATCGCTGACTTTTCCGATGCACGCTAGCCCGTGTGGCTTTATTTTTTATGCAAACCAGGTCATTTGTGTAAAATCAACGTGTTCATTGTTTTCTAGGGAGTAAGACTCTTAGGCCCATATTTATACTTTTTTAGCACCGCATTTGCACCATTGTTTGACACAAAAGCGGCGCACACTTACAAAATATAATTGTATTTTCTACGTTTGCGCCGCTTTTGCATCAAAAAATGAAGCAAAATGCGGCGCTAAAAAAGTATAAATATGGGCCTTATTCTTTTGAAAATTCATATTTTTACTTGTGTATGTCGGATTTTGTTTTGTATTGGTCTTGTTTGATTTAGATAAATATTACCTATTTTTCTAAACTGGAGTGGTGTCCATTCAGTAGTGTTTTCACTGTATTACTTTGTGTGTTGGTACAAATACTTTATACATTGCTTCTTAGATAAGCCTGCTTACTTGTGTCAAGCTACCAAGGGGGTAAGCAGGGGTTATCTAAGTGTGTTTCTCCATTGCCCTGACTAGAGTGAGGGTGCCTGCTTGGACAGAGTGCAAACCAACTGCCAACCAGAGACCCCATTTCTAACAACTATACTACCACTTCTATAGATTTCACCTGGTCGTTCTGAACTCTGACATGACAAAATGTTAGCAAAGTTATTAGGTGTGACGGACATTTTGATTTGTGATTAAACATTTCAAATACAACTGCACTGAAGAAACAAAGCACAAGCATTTGCAATGCAATGAGTCTCCCGTTTGCTCGAGTTAGAGTTATTAGCTTTGTAAATTCCTAACTGGACTTTTCTTGCCACATATTACAATCGATGGCCAAGGCGATAACAAAATTGCCCCAAACAAACGTAAAGGGGCATATTTATACTTCATTTTTTTGGCGCAAATTCGACGCAAAACTAACTCCATATTTATACTTTGGCGTTAGACGAGTCTAGCGCCAAAGTTCATGGAGTCAGCGTCATTGTTTGGCGTGAACGCCTTCCTTGCGTTAATGAGATGCAAGGTAGGCGTTCCCATCTTTAAAAATGACTCCCAGGCATGTGCGTGGTATTTATACTCCCGGGCAAAAATGACGCCCGGGAGTGGGCGGGGCAAAAAACCCTGCATTTGCGCCTCTTTTTAACGCCTGGGTCAGGGCAGGCGTTAAGGGACCTGTGGGCTCAGAATGAGCCCAGAGGTGCCCTCCCCTGCCCCCAGGGACACCCCCTGCCACCCTTGCCCACCCCAGGAGGACACCCAAGGATGGAGGGACCCATCCCAGGGAAGAAAAGGTAAGTTGTGGTAAGTATTTTTTTTACAAAAATTTGTGGCATTGGGGTGCCTGATTTGTGCCCCCCTACATGCCACTATGCCCAATGACCATGCTCAGGGGACATAAGTCACCTGGGCATGGCCATTGGGCAAGGGGGCATGACTCCTGTCTTTGCTAAGACAGGAGTCATGTTAATGGCATCTGGGCGCCCAAAACAAATGGCACAAATCGGGTTAACACGATTTTTTTGCCTCAGCCTGACTTGCCCCATTTTGGGACGCCCAAACGCCATTTTTCCCTACGCCGGCGCTGTCAGGTGTACGTCGTTTTTTTTCACGCACACCTGGCAGCGCCGGTCGGCTAACGCCATTCAATAAATACGGCGCCCGCATGGCGCTTCAGAATGGCGTTAGCGCAGTTTTGCGTCAAAAAGTATAAATATGGCCCAAAGTATTTACCATTGATAACAAAGGATTTTTGGAAACCGAGCCCATGAACGAGTGAAAGTGATGTGTTGTGAGGTGGGTGTGGTAAAAAGCCCACATAGATACCGACATGTCGGAAAAGCAGCGATTGAGCGCTACTATGCCCAACGTAAAAAGGAAGGTTTTGGCCTTGGAAAATGATGATTTTACTAGATTGAAATAGCATTTCGAAACTGAACACACAGGCTCTGCAATGGCAGGCCTGAGCCATGGTTAGAGAGCTACTTAAGTGGGTACCACAATCAATGCAGCAGGTCCACTAGTAGCAATTAATTTACTAGGGACTTTAAGTAAAATAAATATATCAATTAGGGATAAACCAATTTTACCATGTTTAGAGGAGCAAGCACAAGAACTTTAGCACTGGTTAGCAGTGGTAAAGTTCACAGAGCCCAAATAAAGGCAAAACCTAGGTCAGACAAGTGGAGGAGGCAGGCAAGAAAGTTGGGGGATGACCACCCTAAAGCTGTCAGGTCTAACACCAGCCATGTGTCTATGTCAACTACTTCTACATATTTAGGATCAATATCCTTGGGGAACCTGGGATCATATACGCACTTTCTGCATTCACCTCTGGTTCTTTTTTGGTACTGCCATGTCCTTGGGTTATCAACCCCAGCTTGGCCATTTTCTCCTCTACAGCCAAAGTCTTTCTTTCAGAGCCAGCTTCTTCTCCTTCTCTAGGACGCTGAGTTGGACTTCCAGATCTTTGAGGGCCCTTACAGAAGGGGAGCTTTTTTCATTCGCAGCTGTGGAGTCATGCTTTGACTGAATAGTGGGAGCTACACTCTAATTGTCTCCATCTGTTTGAAGTAGATCTCTGCCATCCTCTTCATCCCATCTCTCAGGGGTGATCTCCTTTGTTAGTTGAGCCTCACCTCTCCGTGCTTCTTCCGAGGCACTTATGGCTTTCTCCTTTTCGGCAGTGATCCCTGGGCTGATTTACCTGCCCCTGCATAGCACCCACAAATCATTGATCCTCATTGTGGGCAGGATAGCCAAGTGAATTTCCATCTTTTCTATCTTTGAAGACTTTGCTAAAATGTTTGCCACTTTGTACAGACTTTTTAGCTTCTGCGATACGGTGCCTTGGATATATAGAACTTGCAACGTTTTGTTCAATGTCAACTTGGCAGGTTCTTTCAGTTGTTGGTAACCTTTTAATTGTCTGGTACAGCTAAACACAAGTTCTGTATCATATTGCTAGGTACCAATGGGAGAACTTTGGTGTATTATAAGGTATTGCTTGTGCGGCCTTACTGTGGATTACACTCACTAAAACTGTCTTGGGTCCAGACAGGTTTATTTGTAAAATGAAACTATAAGCTCAGCCCTGGGTAGCTAAGGCTTCGAGCAGCACGGCTTAAATAAAGGAGCAAGAGTAAAGCATTTAATAGTACAACAGTACCAAATTACTAAATAAGAAAGCCACACAACATGAAAGAAACACAATATAAATTCATAAAAATAAATGTATTTTATTAATGTTTAGAGCCCAAGATAAGAGAATCCACTGGAGGGTTCCAGAGTTACAGATTTTTAAAGAAATCTTGATATTAAACCCACTGAAAACAAGCTTTAGTAACTGTAAAGTTTTCAAACTTGTGAAAATTTTGGAAGAGTTCAGTTGGCTACTCCAGCCTGACTCGGAGAAGGTCTGGTGGGGGAAAAGGTTTTGGACAGCTACCTTGCCACCAGAATGTTGTCCATTTCCAAACTTTACAGCACGACCGCCATAGACTTCAATGGAGTGGTCCTGATGCTGCGGATGGAGGAGACGAAGATGCCCAAGGATGCTCTGGGTGCTGTGCGGGTGACAGGTTTTTTTTGCTGTTATTCCTCAGTCCAATGGTGAGGTGGGGTGATTTTGGCCACAGAGTTCGGGGTCCCTCAATGTCCTCTTTGAGACAGCAGAAGGTCAGCTGTGGCTGGGTTACCAATCTCCGTACACAGCGAGCCCAGTGGTATCCTTTGGTGGAGGCTAGTGTCCCTCTTCGGCAACCAATCTGGGTTCAGACAATACTCCTGGGCTATGAGTAACATAATCTCAAGATATCAAGACTCTTCCTCGGATGCTACAAGCTTGGAAGCCCACTCTAGAAGTGTGATTACCTGGGAGCTACATGCCCACAGGAAAACCAGCTTGGGCACTGGTCTTTCTTCTCTGTCCCTGAGATAGCCAGTCTTCCCTGAACAAAGGGCAGACCCTCAGGAATGTGATTGCAATTTCCCCACTCAATGGGGCTTCACCTTTGAAGCTCACCTTTTAAGTTAACACTCTCTGTGGCTTCCTTCGGGGGGAGGTAACACCTCATCTTGTAGCAGGCTGCTATTGTTCCTAAGCCTGGGAGTCATTCACAAGACTCCCCAGGAGGGCAGAAAGCTGTCTGTTGGCCAGTGATGGTGTGAGGCAACTAGACCAATTGTGTCACAGAGTAGCAACTTCTTTAATAGTGACATTAAATTTGACTTGCGCATCAAGGCGTGTTTAAAGCCTTGATTAGTTTATAACTTACAGCACCTTGCTAGGTTGTTACCTTCAAAAAGTAGCTTGGTTCAGAGGTCAGCCAGTAACCCTTGGTTAGCCAATGAGGCTACTAGCTCTTCCACAGCAAAACAACAATTTCGGAGTGTTGCTACTAATACATATATAAAAATACATGTCCTATTTGATAACATATACCTCCCTGCCTCAGGGCTTGATGGACTTCTTTATGGGAGACTTGCATATAATGTTAAGGGAAATGAGAGAAATGTCATTAGTTTGAATGTCAAGGTCGAAATAGCAGTTACCCTGCCCTTCTAGCCTGAAGTGGCAGGCTGGGAGATATTTTGAACTTTGTCACACACAGGGTGGCACAATCAGCGCTGCAGCCCTGGACGGACACTCTGCTTTACATGCCCTAGGTACTGTATACTAGGGACTTATAAGTAAGTCAGTCCTAGCCAATTCGACATGGGCTTTGAAAGGGATTAGAACACTGGCTCTGGGTCTTTCTAGCAGGCCTCAGTGCACTTTCAGAGTCAATAAACAAGCAGTATCAGTCCAAAAATGTAGAGGTGAACTTGTAAAAGGAAGCATTTCCTCACACCTTTAATATGACATCACAGCTCTTGGGAAGGCCCAACCCTTATTTGCCCTGTAGGTTTATTCCCTAATCTATTCATCGGGCAAAAATGAAGGAAGCAGCTCTTTGCTGGAAGGCCTTAGGAAGATAAACGTTGAACAAGCTTGTCCACTTTTCTGCCAGAACAGTGTCTGTAGGTATGATGTCACCTGGCTGGTGTTTTAGCAACCTGGCCTGTAATTTGTCACAGCCAGTAAAAAATGGGAAAATCAGCAGAAGTTGGTAGGTAATCTTTTCCTCTTTGAAATTAAAACGCAACAAATCAAACACAAGAAAAAATCACTTCAACAGTATTTTAGAGTTGTCTTAAAGATAGCTCCATTTTAGGGTCGATTAGCTATTAGATATGTATGTCTCATAAACCTAACAGAGCACCAGAAGCATAATGTTACTATTGTGATTTAATAATGGTAGTTAACGGCAAGGTCACTAATGGGTTTGAACTGCATTTTATCTGTAGTAGTTATGTTTTCACTAGCTGGCTGAGTGTGTGTGATTTATACATGATGTACAGTAGCTTAGCTTTTACCATTGTTATGACAGCATTTTTTTTCTCTTGGCTACGTAAAGGCGCCAAGCAGATTCAGCTCGCCTTAGACCTGCTACATAAACTCAATAGGCAGGATGCATCTGTATACGTGCAGCGGCGCCTCTGCTACAGAAACCATTAACAGCACAACGAGAAAAAACATGCAGCCTTTGTCCAAGAAGAGGTTTCTGACTCCCTAATAAAAGAGGCATAAATATGGCAAGCTGTTCATGTCAAAATTACAGCTCCCTATATAGGGCACCTCCTGGAATGCATAGCGTGTTGCAAAATAAATATGACATACACCAGAATGAATGTACTATGTGTCAAAATAAATATGATACCTGGCAGAGTGAATCTGACTTGAACCAAAACAAATATGAAACCAGGCAAAGTGAATATGCTACTTAGTGATTATTATGAACAACTCACACTCAGAATTGAATAAGAGATACACTGAAATATATATCAATCATACTGAAATAAATATGGCCCTCACTGTAAATAATAAAGCAATCACTGAAACACATAGAATATTTGTCAAAAAGAATGAGACATTTCTTGAAATGACTGACACATGCCAAGAGGAATATGACACACATTGGAATGAATATGACAGCTTGAAATTAATATAAGGTACTGAAATGAAAATGCAATATTCCGAAAGGAATATAGGCCCTCATTACAACCCTGGCAGTCGGTGTTAAAGCGGCAGTAAGACCGCCAACAGGCCAGCGGTAAAAAAAATCGAATCACGACCATGGCGGAAACTGCCAACATGGACAGCTACTTTAACACTCCGACTGCCCCGGCGGTAGAAACAAACACTGCAGCGGTCACCACCAACAGACAGGCGGAAGACAATGTACCGCCCACCCTATCACAAGATGCCAATCTGCCACCTTTTCTGGGGCGGAACCAACGTGAAGAAAAACACGCCGGAAACAAGACTTGGAAGGGAAAACACTCACCTCTCCACACCTCACGAGGAACCAGGACGCCATGGAGCTAGAACTCCAGATACTCCCTGCGATGGTCTTCCTGCTCTTCTATCAGAAGCACCAAAGACGGCGGCGACGACCACGGTGAGTACTGCACCTACAACACAGGGGAGAGGGGAGGGAAAAGAGAGTGAAACACACACGCAACACACAACACCTCCACCCTCACCCACAACAACATACACACAAATACATGGCGCAACATTACATATACACCCCCCCCCCGGAAGAACACAAGGACAAAAGGAAATGAGTTGAATGATTGTAATCATGAAAAATCCAGTAGTCAAAACTCGATATACAGTATATACAATTATGTACACCAACTATACAAGTCTGGATCGTGCACCAATTATTGTTCGTGGACCACTGGGCCCAAAAAGCATGGGCGAGGTCCACACATGAAACCAGACTTCAAATGGAGAGAACACTGCAGGGGCATCAGATCGAAATGAAATAGGCACCTCAGGGGGAGCGGGAGAGGGGGGCACCTCAGCCTGATGAATGCACGATGCCACTGCTCCACGAGGGGGCTCCATGCCCACTGCTGTATCCTGGGGAGTGCAAAGCCACAGTCTCTCAAGTCTCTCCAGTGAGTGGGTTGCCCACTGCTTTATCCTGGGGAGTGCAAAGCCACAGTCTCCCAAGTCTCTCCAGTGGGTGGGTTGCCCACTGCTTTATCCTGGGGAGTGAAAAGCCATAGTCTCTCAAGTCTCTCCAGTGGGTGGGTTGCCCACTGCTGTATCCTGGGGAGTGCAAAACCACAGTCTCTCAAGTCTCTCCAGTGGGTGGGTTGCACACTGCTTTATCCTGGGGAGTGCAAAGCCACAGTCTCTCAAGTCTCTCCAGTGGGTGGTATGCCTACTGCTTTATCCTGGCGAGTGCAAAGCCACAGTCTCTCAAGTCTCTCCAGTGGGTGGGTTGCCCACTGCTGTATCCTGGGGAGTGCAAAGCCACAGTCTCTCAAGTGGATAACAGTCTCCACTGGTTCTGGAGGGGGCTTTGTGCCCAGGGTGCTTCATCCTGCCAAGGACTGAGGTAGTGGATGCATCTCTCCACTGGTTCTGGAGGGGGCTTTGTGCCCAGAGTGCTTCATCCTGCCAAGGACTGAGGTAGTGGATGCCTTTCTCCACTGAAAGTGGTGCATCATGGAAGCTGCCCAGGCTCCTGGAACGGACCACCAGTCTCGGACGACTGACCACTGGGGATGGCAGCCATGTCTGCGGTGGTGCCACTGGCTCAGGATGTTGCAGGGCCGCTGGCGGTGCTTGCGGTGGGGTCAGTCGTGGAGGTGCTGGTGGCGGCCTCTGTGGCAGTGGTGCTGGCGACAGCCTCTGTGGCAGCGGTGCTTGCGGCGGCCTCTGTGGTAGCGGTGCTTGTGGCAGGCTCTGTGGCATCAGTGCTGGCAGCGGGCTCTGTGGCGGCAGTGCTAGTGGCGGGCTCTGTGGCGGCGGTGCTGGTGGCGGGCTCTGTGGCGGCGGTGCTGCTGGCGGGCTCAGTGACTGCGTTGCTGGTGGCGGCCTCAATGACAGCGGTGCTGGTGGTGGTGCAGGTGGCGGGCAGGTGGCGGTGCAGGTGGCGGTCTTCTCCGCCGTACAGGTTGGCGTCGACGTGGACAGAAGGTGTGACACTGGTCCCATTGTCGGTGCCACCATACCCTCTCCTGCACATTATTTTCTGGCCCTTCCCCACCTTGGATGGTGGTGCAGCTGTCTTGGTACTATCCCCTTTCGTTTTCCCAGAGCCCTTGGTGGCAGGTGTTTTCTGCTTCTCCCTCCGGGATGTGGGCAACTTTTTAACTTTTGCAGGTGGCGGAATGTCCTTGCCCTCGCTCCGTGGCACACTGGCAGCCCTGATGGTTGGCACACTCCAATAGCCCGCAGTTGCTGGGACCACTGTGCCTGGTGATGTGGTGGCTGAGGTGCTGGGTTGGGACCTGGAAAGCCTGGCCCTATGGGACGGACGGGGGGGGGAGGTGTAGGGAAAAGGTCAATATTAGTCAGGAAAAGTTTTTTAGACACACTGGGACGGGTAGATGGAGTGGGTTTGGGAGTGGAGGAAGAGGTAGTGGTTGTAGGAGGTGTACGTTTGCTGAATTTGGGTGAAGGTGCATGGGCTGGAGGCTGTTGTGAGGTGGATGGCTGTTGGGTGGGTGTGTGCCTGCGTTTGTGAACTTTGGGAGGAGGGCTCACAGACACACTGGGAGAGGACACAGGGGATGTGTGAATGGTAGTGGGGGTGGTGAGTGCACGTGAGCAGTGTGTGGTGATGGGCGTGCTGGTGATGAAGGTAGTGGCTGAAGATGTAGTGCATGCAGGTGTGAGTGGAGACGAGACAGGGAGGGAGGAGGAGGACGTGGAGGAGTGGGACACAGTGGAGGCAGTGGGTGTTGGTATGTCTGCATGAGAATGATGCTTGTGTGAGTGCCTGTGGGATGTGTGGTGCTTATATTTGCCTGAGCCACCCTTGCGTGTTGAGGTGTGTGCATGCTGGTCTGAGGGTGTGCTTGGGATAGGCTGAGGTACAGGGCATTGGGTCTGGGATGTTGGAGGGGGGAGGCTGGACACAGGGATAATGGCTGCCATCAGTGCTGAGGCCAGAGCCTGAAATGCTCTCTGTTGGGCTGCCTGGCCAGAATGAATGCCCTCTAGGTATGCATTTGTCTGTTGCAAATGCCTCTCGACACCCTGGATGGCATTCACAATGGTAGATTGCCCAACAGTGAGGGATCTCAGGAGGTCAATAGCCTCCTCACTGAGGGCTTTAGGGCTGACTGGGGCAGGGCCTGTGGTGCCTGGGGCGAAGGAGATGCCCACCCTCCTGGGTGAGCGGCCATGGGACACACGCTGAGGGGCTGCTTGGAGGGCGGTGCTGGTAGGGGGGGGTGGCGGCAGTACCTGTAGATGCGGTGGGCACAGAGTTGCCCGCCACCGCAAGGGAGCTCCCATCAGAGTCGGTGTCGCTGTCACTGCTGTCACCTCCTGTCCCCGCTGTGGAACTCCCGTCGCCCTCCGTCCTACTGGTGGCTTCAGACTCCGTTGTCTCGCCCTCCAGGGCCAAGTGGGATGCAGCTCCCTCCTGCTCCGGTGCCACTGCTCCTCCGCCTGATGATGCTATTGCACACAAGAACAGGGAGACCACAAAAGAGGGGGGGAAGACAGAAGAAAGACATGTTCAGTGCATGCAATACCACTACTGTTGATGGACACTACAGACACAGCAGCCCTCCGCACTACGCCATGAACTTATAGTTCCTAGATTATTCACAGGGCCATGGGGTACAAGGTCTATGCCCGATTGCTGCACACATTGAAGTCACATAGGGTCCAGTGTTTACCAATGCAGGATTGCGCCGCGGTCTTCGACCGCCTACCACGACAATGTACAACGCCAGCACAGTTACCTCATATCCCCTTGTCCTACCCTACAGGTCAGGCAGCCGCCATTTCAGGGGGCCGCATGGCATTAATTTTAACTGCGTCACACCAATGTAGGCCTTGAATACACACAGTAACAGGCACATTTCGGATTAATGTGCAAAAAACATTTTGTGATACCTCAGTGTTGGTTGACTCTCTGCTTGCTGTTGTCGTCCATAGGGCACGTCTGCTGGGGCAGGTGATGAGATGGCGGCATCCTCTGGTGTACAGACTGCTGGTGGACCTGTCGACAATGGAAGAGAGACACGTAATAGTCACCTACAGACTTGATCGTGCAACAATCCATGAACTGTGTGCCCAGTTGGAGCCAGACCTGATGTCAGCTATCCGCCATCCCACAGGAATCCCCCCTCTAGTGCAGGTCGTGTCAGTACTCCATTTCCTGGCAAGTGGTTCCTTTCAAACAACAGTGGCCATTGCATCAGGCATGTCCCAGCTAATGTTATCTAACGTGTTGTCCAGAGTGCTGCCTGCCCTGCTGAAACACATGCGCAGCTACATCGTGTTCCCTCAGGTGGAGGATTTGCCCACAGTGAAAGGTGACTTCTATGCCCTGGGACATATTCCCAACCTCATAGGTGCCAATGATGGGACACATGTGGCCTTGGTTCCTCCCGCAGGAGTGAACAGGTGTACAGAAACCGGAAGAGCTACCATTCTATGAATGTGCAGATGGTGTGTTTGGCCGACCAGTACATCTTCCATGTGAATGCCAAATTTCCTGGCTCAGTGCATGACGCTTGCATTCTGAGGAATAGCTACATCCCTTATGTGATGGGGCTACTCCAGAGGCACCGTGTGTGGCTAATAGGTGAGGACAAGGACCCTATACAGTGTGAATAGTTGTCTGGGTATGGGGTTGTCCCTACAGGTTAGTGTGTGTCTAACAGTTGTCCCTCGACATTTGCAGGTAACTCTGGTTACCCCAACCTGTCATGGCTACTGACCCCAGTGAGAAATCCTAGGACAAGGGCAGAGGAATGCTACAATGAGGCACATGGGCGAACTAGGAGGATGATTGAACGCACCTTCGGCCTCCTGAAGGCCAGGTTCCGGTGCCTCCATATGACAGGTGGTTCTCTCTACTACTCACCAAAGACGGTGTGCCAGATCATTGTGGCCTGCTGTATGCTGCACAACCTGGCTTTGCAATGGCAGGTGCCTTTTCTGCAGGAGGATGGTCCAGCTGGTGGTCTTGTGGCAGCTGTGGAGCCTGTGGACAGTGAAGAAGAGGAGGCAGAAGAAGAGGATATTGACAACAGAAACAACATAATCATGCAACACTTCCAGTGAGACACAGGTAAGAAGATGTCACTGCCTCCCACATCTCATACTATTGTTGGAGCTCGCATAAGTCTGTCATTGTCACTCAGTGTATGGACCCTGACTTATTGTTGGAGCTAGCATAAGTCTGCCATTTTCACTCAGTGTATGGACCTTGACTTGTCCCTTTGCCTTTCCATTTCACAGATGTGGGTCCCACTTTGTGCCCTCTGCTATATTTCCTCCAGCCCTACAGCTGTGTTACATCGGTATGTGAACAATTAAATTGACATTGCTATATTCCATGGTTATTGCAATTACATGTTTGTAAAAACACAGACTGACTCCAGATTGTTTTGTGATTGAAGTGCGTTTATTTCTGTGCAAATAAGTGGAGGGGATTGTAAAATGGGCAGGGGGGATGGTGGAGGAATGTCCATGGCAGAGTCCAGTCTATTTGTTTCACAGGTGCATTGTCCAAAGGGGCATTGGAAGTGGAGCAATGGCAGTTGAAGGATGGACAGGGTGACAAAGTGGGACAGAAGGGTGACATTCAGGGGGGTCTCATTTCATGGCGGGGGTCTTGGCAATGTTCTCTGTCTTGTTCCTGTGGCGGTGCCTCCTGTCCACTAGCGCCGGCGGAGGTGGAGGGCTGTTCATCGTCCAGGCTAGTGTCAGGGGCCCCTTGTTGTGCCACAGTGTCCCTCCTGGTGTTGACAAGGTCTTGCAGCACCCCTGCAATGGTGACCAGGGTGTTGTTAATGGACTTCAGGTCCTCCCTGATCCCCAGATAGTGTTCTTCCTGCAGCCGCTGGGTCTCCTGAAACTTGGCCAGTACTGTTGCCATTGTCTCCTGTGAATGATGGTAAGGTCCCATGATGTTGGAGAGGGCCTCGTGGAGAGTGGGTTCCCTGGGCCTGTCCTCCCCCTGTCTCACAGCAGTCCTCCCAGTTTCCCTGTTTTCCTGAGCCTCTGTCCCCTGAACCGTGTGCCCACTGCCCCCAGGTCCCAGATCTTCTTGGGTTGATGGGTTTGCCTGGGTTCCCTGTAATGGTGGACACACTGCTGCTTGACATGTCCTGGGTACAGAGGGTTGGGCCCGCTGGGTGGGTGCTGTGCTGGTGTTTCCTGAGAGGGAAGGGTCTGTGGTGGCTTGTGCCAGTGTCAGGGAACCGACTGTCCTGTGTTCCCTGATGGGCCGGGCTGGTCATCTTGATCCAGTTGTGCAGAGCGGCTGTCATCACTGTGGGTCTCTTCTGTGGGGGGACTGGATATGTCTGGTACCTCCTGTCCGGTGACGTTGGGTTAGGGTCCTACAGGGGTGTAAAGGCATGATTATTGCATCTGTGTGTGCCATCGTGTGCAATGGGTGAGTGACCTTGTACTCCAGTGCTTGCATTCTTGTCTTGGTCCTTGTGTGATATTTGGTTTGGGGTCTGTGTGGGTATCTGTAGTGGACATGCTTTGGTGATGGGTGTCCATGCTTTGGTGTTGCATGCAGGGCTTGGTGTTGGGATGGGTGGGTTGTGGTAGTGGGGTATATGTGAGGTGTTGGAATGATGGGGGTGAGGGTGGGAGTATGTGATGGCATGCAGGTAGGGTGGGGGATACAATAGTAAAGCTTTGACTTACCAGAGTCCAGTCCTCCTGCTACTCCTGCAAGGCCCTCAGGATGCAGTATTGCCAAGACCTGCTCCTCACATGTTGTTAGTTGTGGGGGAGGAGGTGGGGGTCCACTGCCAGTCCTCTGTACAGCAATCTGGTGTCTGGAGACCACGGAACGCACCTTCCCCCGTAGGTCGTTCCACCTCTTCCTGATGTCATCCCGTGTTCTGGGGTGCTGTCCCATTACGTTCACCCTGTCGACGATTCTGCGCCATAGCTCCATCTTCCTTGCAATGGAGGTGTGTTGCACCTGTGATCCGAATAGCTGTGGCTCTACCCGGACAATTTCCTCCACCATGACACTGAGCTCCTTCTCAGAGAACCTGGGGTGTCTTTTATTGCAACCTAATCAAAGAAAAGAAGAGATGGGACAGATTAGTTTGTGTGACCACTTTCAACCGCGTTAGCAATGAAATAAGAAAAATCATTGAACAACATTGGGATTTGTTAGAAGACCATCTAAACAATAAAGAATTACTGCTATTTTCATTCAAGAGAGGGAGGATCTTGAGGGATTCCTTAGTGAGAGCTAAATAACCGGAACCACCTAGAACAACTCTAAATGCTTTGTGGGGTGTCCCGGCAGTGGTCGGACACTATAAATGTGGGAAGTGTCTGGCTTGTAAGTTTAGTTTCAACACCAATGATTTAATTCATGATAACGTTGTAAATAATTTTAAAACGTTCTCTAATTGCAATACGAAATATGTTGTTTATGCTATATGTATGTAGGAAAAAACACACAAAAAGTGAAATGTAGAATTCTCCAACATAGAAGTAGGATAAAATGCAGGACCTTTGGAGCACCTCTTGTGGAACATTGCCAGAGCCTACAGCATAACAATGATGACATAAAGTGGCAAGTGATTGAACATGTGAGGATGGGACCAAGAGGAGGCGACATTGAAGTTTTTCCATCCAAGAGAGAGCTGTATTGGATGGACAGGTGCAACACAATTTCACGAGGACTGAACACATTGGAGGATTGGAGACAATATCAATCAATAAATAACTTCATTTCGGCTAAAAGCCATAAAAGTATCCAATAAACAGCAAACCATAATCATGCAGTAAAATTATAAATAGATAAAAGGAAGGGTTCCACATAATACGTTAAAGAGCACTAAAATTTCTTCTGGGTTAAGTTGTTAAAACACACAATTGTAAAAACAATACAGGACAGATATCAAATTTTGAAATCCTGTAAGCCTAGCTATCTTAATTCCACATGGTAATCTATTTCTACCTAAAGTAATTTAATCTAGAATGAATTATTAAAACACAGAATTATACCAACAATACAAGGCTGACATCAAAGTTTCTCTTTTAAAAAGCTAAGCCTTCCTATCTTGATTGCACTTAGTAATCTTCTTTTGCCTAGAGTGGTTATGGCTACGCCAATCAATCAGCAGAATTTTCTCTGGTTCTTATGGCCCATGCGCTTTGTAGATACCTTGCGATTGCAAAAACAACCTTGTCGCTTGTGTCACTTGCAAGAATTCGCAAAGATATGTTATGTTTCCTTATCCCAATTAATCTACATAGAGGGATAATCCACTTCTTCCTGGATGCTGAATATCTGGGACAAAAAAACATAAAGTGTGCAAGTGCCTCTGGTTGCTCAGGGCTAAAATGACAAAAGCTTGAGTTGTAATCCTCCTTGCTCCTTCTTACAGTGAATGTCTTAAGTGTCAGTATCCCTAGCCTAAATTTAATAAAAAGGGTTTTGACATAGGGGGGATTGATGTTGTCCATATAGGCCTCAAACTTGGGGCTACATTTGTGGTCTAAAAACTGTAGCGTCCTACTACCTTGGACCTTATTGGTCCAAGTTTGCACCAAGATAGTCTCCCAGAAGCACCAACTTATTCGTGCCTGTACTTCTTTTGTTAGATTACAAGGATCTCTCCACACCTCCTCCATTTTGATGAATTGGCACATATCTTTAATGTATTTAAGCCCAGGAATTTTTAATACACCACCGTCCGCTAAAAGCTCAGCTACTGCTTCTTGGTAGGTGGACAAGTATTCGGATGTCCAAAGACGGACCCCGGGCATAAGAGGTCTTAAGGCAATCTCATTGTGGATCTCGTTTAGAGATAAGTCAAATCTGAGGGGTATGAGAGGTGTACTCATCGGTAATCGCAGAAAATTACGAAGAAAGCGGTTTTCCACCGTTGTCAAACCTCTAGAGTTTCAATGCCCCCATAGCTCAGCACCATAAATTGAAGCAGCCACTGCTGCTGCCTTATATACTGTAATGGCAGGTGAGATTTCTCCTTCCGAGATATTAGCAATTTTCCTCACTATCATAACTGACCTCTGTCAGAGGACAGACAAACTCTTCTCAATCTGTGCAGACCACCGTTGGTCATCCGATAATCTGATCCCCAGATACTCAAATTGACTAACTCTCTCTACGGATTGTCCTGCTTTAGTCATTTTCCCCCTCAAGGACTTGTGTGGATTGATGGCCATAAACTTGGTCTTGGAGAGATTTATCTCGAGACCCCTCTTGGTGCAAAATTTTGAAAAAGCATTGAGTTTGTTTTGGAGGCCCATTGGGGTTCTTGAGATCAATAAGGTATCATTCATGAACATTAAGATAGGGACAGGAATTCCTGCTAACTTTGGGGCGTCATGGTTACAGTTCATCAGCTGATCAACCACACTGTTGATGAAGAGGTTAAACAGAGTGGGTGCCAAGACACACCCCTGTCTGACCCCCCTGTCAACAGGTATGGCTTCTGTCGATGCTCGGCTTTGAGACCAGCGTACCTGGGCATAAGTACCCTCGTGGAGACACCTGATCAATCTCAGCATCTCTTTGTCGAGTTTATAGGTCTCAAGAACATTCCACAATAAGTGTCTTAGGGCCATGTCGAAAGCAGCTTTTAGGTCGATGAAGGCTACATACAAGTGGCTCTTGTTGAGTGTCAGATATTTCCAACAAAGGAGATTGAACCTAAACGCCTGATCTATTGTGCTCACTCCTTTCCTGAATCCTGCCTGAAGATTGTAAAGGATCTGTGAGTCGTATCCATGCCTGTAGTCTAGTCAAGACTTGCTTACTGAAAACTTTTTGGCTAATATTGATTAGTCTTATTGGCCTATAGTTGGTTGGTATTTCCCTTGAGCCCTTTTTAAAAACAGGGATTATGATTGCTCCTTGCCATGTGGAGGGAAACCCACCACCCCTCAGAATATCGTTGCTAAGTGTATTTAAATATAAAGACCAAGTTCTGGGTAGGGACAAATACACATGGATTGGAGACAAGCTTCTGCTACATAACAGGATCATGGACTTTATCCCCTTGGCTTGTGAGAAGAGCTTTGTCTGTATTTTGGTTATAAGTACCACTACTATTTACTTTATTAAGTATAACAGAAGGTACGAATTCATATAACATGAACATATGTACACCTCTTTTGGAGGGTTCTATCATGGGAGCTAGGAATACTATATTTCAATCAGGACCGCATTGCCAATTCAAGGGCTCTGTTTATTTAGCATCATTTGATAGCAAATACCCACATAGACTGTGAACTAAGTATATGTCCACGTCTAACACATGATGGGACTTTTCATAAGAGTTTTCAAGCCACAAATATCCTTAACAATTAACCTGGACTTAGGGTAAGTATTAGGGCCCGTATTTATACTTTTTTTAGCGCCGCATTTGCGCCGCTTTTTGATGCAAAACGACGCAAACCTACCAAATACAATGGTATTTTGCAAGTTTGCGCCGGTTTTGCGTCAAAAAACGACGCAAATGCGGCGCAAAAAAAGTATAAATACGGGCCTAGATGTCACAAACATATTATTAAGCTTGGATGAAATCACAGTCGGTAATTAATAGAGACAAAGTCATAATATGTAATCATGAAAATGGTTCACCATAGAATCATAACCTGAATTTACATTTGAGGGTTATGTTCTATCGCTACATAATTTTACTTTTGCCTCCACTGTCTTTTTGGCCCAAGTAATAGAATTCTTATTTTGCTTTTTGTAGACTAGCAAAAGAATAGCTATTATAACCCTAAACTTTCCTTATTTAATAGAGGAACACTACATTTTTTGGCCTCTAGGTGGCAGTGCACATTACGTAAGTCTGGCTTCCTCATCTATAAATAGAACAAGATAGGCAGCAGGCTCTAATAGATTCACTGTGCTGCTGAACTACCAGCCGAGTAAGTAGATCAAATCAACGGGATTGCTGCAATTTTTAGCTGGCAGAGACTCATTTATCTGACTTCATTATATTCTGTTTACTTTGTTCCTAAAACTAGAGCATTTAACATGATTAACCCGTTCGCTGTCAGGCCTTTTCTCCCTCAGGTGCCAGGCCTTTTTTTGGCTAATTGGGGCAGGGTGCGCTTAGGCCCTCATAACTTTTTGTCCACATAAGCTACCCACGCCAAATTTGCATCCTTTTTTTCCAACATCCTAGGGATTCTAGAGGTGCCCAGACTTTGTGTGTTCCCCTGAAGGAGGCCAAGAAATTAGCCAAAATACAGTGATTTACTTTTTTATTTTTATTTTTAATGGGGGAAAAGGGCTGCAAAGGAAGGCTTGTGGTTGTTTCTCTGAAAATGGCACTAACAAAGGGTTTGCGGTGCTAAAATCACCAGCTTCCCAGCTTTCTGGAACAGGCAGACTTGAATCATAAAGCCCAATTTTTCAAAACAATTTTGGCATTTTACTGGGACTTTCCCCATTTTTACGATTTTTGTGCTTTCAGCCTCCGTCCAGTCAGTGACAGAAATGGGTGTGAAACCAATGCTGGATCCCAGAAGGCTAAACATTTTTCTCAAAAGTAGACAAAATTCTGAATTCAGCAATGGGTAATTTGTGTAGATCTTACAAGGGTTTCCTACAGAAAATAACAGCTGAAATAAAAAATTGAGGTAAAAAAAACTGCAATTTTTCTCTACGTTTTACTCTGTAACTTTTTCCTGCGATGTCAGGTTTTTTAAAGCAATATACCTTTACTTCTGCTGGACTCTTCTGGTTGTGGGGATATATAGGGCTTGTAGGTTCATCAAGAGCCCTATGTACCCTGAGCCAATAAATGACCTTCTCTTTGCAGTGGGTTTTCATTCTATATCGGGCATACAGCAATTCATTTGCTGAAATGTAAAGAGTGAAAAATAGGTATCATGAAAACCTTTGTATTTCCAAAATGGGCACAAAATAAGGAGTTGAGGAGCAGTGGTTATTTGCAAATCTCTGAATTGCAGGGTGCCCATACCAGCATGTGAATTACAGGGCATTTCTCAAATAGACGCCTTTTTGACACACTCTCTTATATTTGGAAAGAAAAAATGCAGAGAAAGACAAAGGGCAACAACACTTGTTTTACCATTCTATGTTCTCCCAAGTCTCCCGCTAAAAATGATACCTCACTTGTGTGGGTAGGCCTAGTGCCCGCGACAGGAAATGCCCCAAAACACAGCGTGGACACATCACATTTTTCCACAGAAAACAGAGGAGTTTTTTGCAAAGTGCCTACCTGTGGATTTTGACCTGTAGCTCAGCCGGCACCTAGGGAAATCTACCAAACCAGTGCATTTTTTAAAACTAGAGACCTAGGAGAATCCAAGATGGGGTGACTTGTGGGCTCTCACCAGGTTCTGTTACCCAGAATCCTTTGCAAACCTCTAAATTTGGCTAAAAAAACACTTTTTCCTCACCTTTCGGTGACAGAAAGTTCTGAAATCTGAGAGGAGCCACAAATTTCCTTCCACCCAGAGTTCCCCCAAGTCTATTGATAAAAATGATACCTCACTTGTGTGGTTAGGCCTAGTGTCTGCGACAGGAAATGCCCCAAAACACAATGTGGACACATCACATTTTTCCACAGTAAACAGATGTGTTTTTTGTAAAGTGCTTACCTGTGGATTTTGACCTGTAGCTCAGCCGGCACCTAGGGATAACTACCAAACCTGTGCATTTTTTAAAACTAGAGACCTAGGAGAATTTAAGATGAGGTGACTTGTGGGGCTCTCACCAGGTTCTGTCACCCAGAATCCTTTGCAAACCTCTAAATTTGGCTAAAAAAACACTTTTTCCTCAACTTTCGGTGACAGAAAGTTCTGGAATCTGAGAGGAGCCACAAATTTCCTTCCATCCAGTGTTCCCCCAAGTCTCCCGATAGAAATTATACCTCACTTGTGTGGGTAGGCCTAGTGCCCGCGACAGGAAATGTCCCAAAACACAACGTGGACACATCACATTTTTCCACAGAAAACAGAGGTGTTTTTTGCAAAGTGCCTACCTGTGGATTTTGGCCTCTAGCTCAGCTAGCACCTAGGGAAACCTACCAAACCTGTGTATTTTTTAAAACTAAAGACCTAGGGGAATCAAAAATGGGGTGACTTGTGGGGCTCTCACTAGGTTCTTTTGCCCAGAATCCTTTGCAAACCTCTAAATGTGGCTAAAAAACACTTTTTCCTCACAGTTCGGTGACAGAAAGTTCTGGAATCTGAGAGGAGCCACAAATTTCTTTCCACCTAGCGTTCCCCCAAGTCTGCAGATTAAAATGATACCTTACTTGTGTGGGTGGTTCGGGTGCCTGCAACAGAAAAGGCCAAAACTTGTAGCGATTGAGGGGATAGCACAGCGAGTTGATAAGCACACATTCTTCTTTTATGCATCTTTAGGCTGACTCTGCTTTGGGGACCCACACAAGTGAGGTGTCATTTTACTTGGGACGCTGATGGGAACGCTGGGGAGCCGGAATTTTGTGCAGGAGCGGTGATCCTACTAAGAAAAGTCAGGAAAATATTCTTTTTAAAGCACGTTTTGAGGTATGTAGAGGAGTCTGGGTAAGACAATGTTGGGGGATCCACGCAAGCCACACCTCCCTGCACTCCTTGGGTTGTCTAGTTTTAAAAAATGTCTGGGTTTGGTAGGTTTCCCTAGATGAAGGCCGCACCCAGGACCAAAAACATAGGTGCCCCCTCCCCCCAAACACAGGTAGTTTTGCAATATATAATTTTGATGTGTCCACGTACGTCTGTGATGTGCAAAACACTAAAATTGTGAAAAGAAACGCACTTAGGTTATGTGAAATATACCCCTCACCCACCAACCAAGTTGGTGGCATGCTTCATCATCGGGGTCCCACCTGAGACAACTAGCGTGTCACAAGTGTGCTGCAACGCCTGATTACAGCGGAGCACGTTTTGTCGTTTTTACCACAGATACTGGTTGGATTTGGCACAAGGGTGAGTGATTGTTCAGTAGATCAAATTTTATTAACAAGAGATTTCACAAAAGTGAAATGCACTGTTAATAACTGAAAGGCAAAAAACTGAACCAATGACTCACAGCTTGTGAGCTGTAAAGCCACGTCAAGGCACCAACCGTTTTACAGTCCATTCACAGACCTTTCATACATGACATGCAGAAGACCATTCACGCCGCCAGCCACGGGCCCAGCATTACAATTCACATCGACAGATAGCGCCACTCAAGAGCCCATCACTTACATACACCCACATGCCTGATGCAGCAGTCACACTAGCTGATGGGAGTATGTGGACTGACATTTGGCTGGCTCCGCCAGCCAAGCGCCACCCCACACACACCACCAAGGGCCACCCCACGCACACCACCAGACAAGCACCACCCCACAGACACCGCCAGCTGAGCACCACCCCACACGCACCGCCATCACTTTTGTTTTATAAACAACAAATAAACCACTAACTAATTATAAAATAAGTACAAAACTATAAACACAAAAGCTCTAACTAAATACATGACAGTAATGCCAAGCGTGAAACTGAACATATGAAAATATAAAATAGGCAATTTACGCTCACAGTATTTCCCAATAATTTTTTTTTGTGTGGTAACTTCTAAAACACCCCGCCAAACACAGCCCAGGCTTTGAAGGGCAATCGGGGCAGTACATCCAGCTCTCCCTCCGGTTACCTCTTTGGGCACATACTCAACATTTCTTAGTGGGCAAGTCTTTTTTTGGGAATGGGAGGAATGTGATCTGGAAAGTGACGATCTTTCAATCTAGCCTCATCCTCCACCACTGCTACTCTAGGAACTCTTGTCTGTTCCACCACAATAAAGGCCTCTATCACTGACTCCTGAAATTTAACAAATTTCATCCTTGACTCAGGTGAACAATCCTTGAACACAATAAAAGCATTAAAAGTTGCCAAATGAAATAAATGTAGGGCCAACTTTTTATACCACACGTAAGACTTACGACGAGCAGTGTAAGGTTCCAACCTCTGATCAACTCTATCAAAACCACCCATGTGCATATTGTAGTCCAAAATGCACCCAGGTTTGCACACTTCGGCAACCTGACCCCAAACAGTCACAGGGGAAGTACTCTCATCATGGATGGTAGATAGCATGTACACATCCCTCCTGTCTGAAAATTTCAGAGCCAGCAGCTCATTATTCCGCAAGGCACTGCACTGTCCCCTCTCAAGTTTTTTTACAGACAAGCTCCCTTGGAAAGCCTTTCCGGTTAGAGCAGATTGTGCCACAAGCAACAGTGTCCACTCTAAACAACTCCTTGAACAACTGCACTCCAGTGTAGAAATTATCTACGTATAAATGGTGACCTTTGCTAAACAGTCGTCTACCAAGTTCGCACACAATTATTTTGCTAACTCCAAAAGTGGCCCGACAACCAGGAGGGTCAATACTGGAACCCATACCAGTGTAGACCCTTGAAAAGGATCAAAGACTCGTCCACACTTATCTCTTTGCCTGGAACATAGACCTCTGAAAACTGATCTACAAAATGATCAAGGACAGGCCTAATCTTAAAAAGACGGTCACAATCAGGGTGATCTCATGGCAAGGCTAAAGCATTGTCTACAAAATGCAGCATACGAAGAAGCAAATAGCTATTACGTGTCATAGTTGCAGGAAATATAGCTGTTGCCATCAAGGGACTAGTAGACCAATTAGAAGCCAGTGACGGCTTCCTTATCAACCCCATCAAAAAAGTCAAACTTAAAACTTTTTCAACTCTTCCAGATATGTGGGAACCCACTGAGTAGCTTTAAACTGAGGCCTAAGTCTGGCAGCGTTGTCCCTCAAATATTGCTCTGCACACAAATTAGTCTGCTCCACAATCTCTTCCAAAAATACATTGTCCATAAACAAGTAAAAGAAATTGACAGGCAAAAAGTTTTCCGTATTGACTCTACACCCTGGGAGACCAGTAATGCAAGTAACTGTGGCTGCTCCATGTTTGGGGCAATCTATATGTCAGGTCTTCTAATGGGAAGCCCTTCAGCCCCAGGCTGCTCCACTCCTGGCACATCAATGTCCTCCTCTAAAACAGGCCCTTCATCTACACTGAGAGTGGCTTCCTCATCAGAAGAATGCTTTCGGACAGAAAACTCACTGCCAGAATCTCTCACTTCCTCCTCTGCCTCAGATGCAGAGTCAGTCTTGTAATCATGGTCTGAAGACGACTCAAAAAGCATGCCAACAATCTGCTGAGCGGTCACTCTGCGGCTAGCCATGATCCTCACTAACAACAAATGGATTGCCAACAACAACCAGCACTAAAATAAGTAATAAACAAAGTGTAGCTTTATCACAAAGAGTTATGTACTAAAAAACTATACCACTCACTTGCCTGAAAAAGCTACTCACCAGCAACTACTCTGCACAGACACAGCAATCACCAATGATATCCCACTAAAAAGAAAACGGAAATTAGACATATGACTACACAAATATCATTGTGCTCAAATCTAAGGACACATTTCACACACAATACTGCATTTAGTACACCACCTACAAACATATCATTCATGCATGTCAACAATACTCCTTTGGAGTAAATTGCTTTTACTTACCTAAAACATGCAACTATGCAAACCGCAGGACAACTGCTACCAAAACTGCAAGGATCCACAGCAAAGGAAGCAAAATCTTTGAAATAGAACAAAAAGAAGAAATAAACTGTTATAATCACAAATACAAATACTTCGCCAGTTGACAAACACCCCGCCACCAAGAAATTAGAAATTGTCCCTGGTGCCTAAGTGGCTTCTGCCTTCCTTGGGGGCATATGGGCTTAAAAAAAATAGGCCGACAGCTCTGAAGCCTGTTTGGGGGGCGACCCTTGCAAAGGCTGCGAAAGGGGGCGCCCCCAGCACATAAAAACTAAGGGGAGCAAAAAACAAAAAATATTCCCTCATGTCTTGGTGGCTTCTGCCCCCTTGGGGGCAGATAGGCCTAAAAATACTAGCCTGATCTGCCCCCAAGGGGAGCAGAAATGGTCATCAGTAATGTGCCCCCCTTTGGGGAGCGATGCTTGCCAAAGGGGCCACCCCCGTACCCACACAAAACACACACAAGATCCCTGGTGCCTAAGTGGATTCTTCCCTCCTTGGGGGCAGATGGGCATACAAAAATAGGCCAATCTGCCCCCAAGGGGGGCAGACATAGCCAACAGTTCTGTGCCCCCTTCAGGGGGGGCGAACCTTGTCAAAGGGGGCACCCCAGCACACAAAAAAACAAAGGGAACCAAAAAATAATTTCTCTGACATCATGGTGCCTTCTGCCCCCCTTGGGGGCATATGGGCCTAAAAAATATAGGCCGATCGTCCTCCAAGGTGGGCAGAAATGGCCATCAGTGACGTGCCCGCTTTGGAGGGGCGACCCTTGCCAAAGGTGCCGCCCCCCCACACAAAACACACACACACAAGATCCCTGGTTCCTAAGTGGTTTCTGCCCCCTTTGGGGGCAGATGGGCATAAAAAAAATTAGCCGATCTCCTCCCAAAGGGGGCAGAAATGGCCAACAGCTCTGTGGAGTGGCCCTTGACAAAGGGGGCAAAAGGGGGCACCCCCAGCCCAAAACAAAAAAAGGGGGAAAAAATCCCTGGCCTATGGGCCTAAAAAATAGCCCATCTGCCCCTGCGGGGGGGCAGAAATAGCCAATACTAATTTTCCCCCCTTTGGGGGGGACCCTTGCCCAAGGGGTGCCCTCAAACACACAAAACACACACACATACCACACAATCTTTGGCGCCTAGTGGGTTTCGACCCCCCACGGGGGCGAGATCAGCCAAAAACATGGCAGATCTAGCCCCATGGGGCAGCCGAAACATATAAACAATTATTGCCCCTGGGGCAGAGACCCTTGCCTAAGGGGTCGCTGCCAAAAAACTTATAAAATACATAATCCCTGGTGGTCTAGTGGTTTTTGACCCACCCTGGTGGCAGATCGGCCGAAACAACGGCCGATCTGCCCCCGGGGTGGCCGAAATAGGATTTGGTATTGCCCCCCAGGGGAGTGACCCTTGCCCAAGGGGTCCCTCCCCAAAATAAAATGAAAACAAAATCGCAGAGCAGGAATCCACTGAAAACAGGCACGGGGGAAAGGAAAAACTCTTTCCTTCCCCTGTGTCTGTTTTCCCCTCAAAAACTCCCCAAAAGAGAGAGACTTACCTTCTGAAGTCCTCTCCTGTCGACGTGCTGTAAGCAAATGGCTTCCAGCGCGGCAGCTTCTGATGAGCGCGCTCACATCATCAGATTGCCGAGGGTGGGGTCGGGGGTGGAATGGGAAGGGATTCCCCTTCCATCCTCGACTGGGGGGGTGTGGGTGGGAGGCCCATGGGGGGAGCGCTAGCGCTCCCAGTGGGCCGGGTGCAGGATGAGCTGGTCTCATCCAGGGCACACGGCAACTTTATGCCTGGACGAGACCATCTCACCCCAGGCACCCTGGAGGTTAAATCAGGGCTGCAGGGCCACGCCAACAAGTTTTTGAAAAGGAGTTTAAACACATGGCTCATTTTCATGGAACGATCTAAGACTTTCCTGAAGCATTAGATAACTATGAAGCAATTTTCAGGTTTATTTTCAAACCCTATACAGTAGCCTCGACCTTGGAAACAACAATATGACAATTAATTATATATATAAATATATATATATAAATATATATATATACATATATACAATTTTTTTCTAGATGGCAAAGTAAAAAAGTGGTATTATTAATAACACACCAGGGCTCCATGAAATATAAAGCAAATTGGTATAGTTGTATTGTTAACGCGACTAGGATGTGTCTGAGTACAAATAAATAGGGGTGAGTATGTCTTCAAATTGGTTTATTTTCTAAATTAATTATGTAAAGTTTGTTTCTATCTCTTAAGAGGTCGACTAACTATCACATGAAGAAGTGGTGACCTCACATTAAATATGGATTTGATAAAATAACAATATAATATGTTGTACTGTTGAAGTAATAGATGCTTGACCGGATGGAGGGCAAAGTACTGATACACGCTTTCTGTATTGCATTCTAGGTGCTTCCTATTTCAATATTCTGTCCTGATGATGACCCGCATTAATTAATTTCATTGATTGGGGTCGAAATGTTGACAATGTATTAGAAATTGTGGATTGACTTTGAAAAATTCAGCAGGCTCACAGTACCTATGGTTATAGGTGCTTATTTAAGACCTGATACTTTTAACCACAGTTTGCTTTTGGTTTTCATGTAAATAGCACTGCAAAACTTATACTAACACATAATTAACACACAGTGCGCTGTTAGACAGGAGCAACTCGATTACTTTACTTTAAATTGTTGAATTTATGTTTCCAATAAATGCAATATATTACTCACAAACCTCATCTATACAGAAAGTTCTTTATGGTACAACCACTGTCGTGGAGGTCAATTCATATCCTCCCTCCAGAGGGACACTTTTTGATACATGATCCAAGTAGGGGGCTCGGGGTAGGGGGCATGCTCCAGACAGAAAAAGTGACTGGGAAACCGCAGAAGGAGTGCAAAGAACTTACCCTATGAAAAAGGTAGATGAGCCCCTCATGGACCCTCCAGCCGCAAACACTGCGACTAACATGTGGGTTGCAATCTTGAATTCGATGCAGGTGACAGTAACAGCTCTTCAGTAACACTCCAATAAAATGGACATTCAGGTGGATTTGTTAAATATGCTGGCTGTGTTCGTCTCTGGAATTGATGACAAATTCGAAAAATTTAATTCAAAAGGAAGACATTTCCCCCGCAATTGAAAAAGAGGGAGCGGAAATGTGCACAACAGGGTAGGAAGAATGCCCGATTTGGCCACATAAATACCATAAAGGAGATGGTGGTATCAGCAGAGCAAGGTAACGAAGAAGGCAAGACACTAAGGGCCGTATTTATACTTTTTGGCGCACAACTGCGCCAACGCAGTTGTGCGTCAAAAAATGTAACACCGGCTAACGCCATTCCAAAGCACCATGCGGGTGCCTTATTTATGGAATGACGTTAGCCGGCGGAGCTGCCTGGTGTGCGTAAAAAAAAATGACTTACACCAGGCAGCGCCGGCGTAGGGGAAAATGGAGCTTGGGCGTCAAAAAATGGGGCAAGTCAGGCTGAGGCAAAATTTTCACCTCAACCCGATTAGCGCCATTTCTTTTTACTCCCAACCACCATTTAAACGACTCGTGTCTTAGCAAAGACAGGAGTCATGCCCCCTTGCCCAATGGCCATGCCCAGGGGACTTATGTCCCCTGGGCATGGTCATTGGGCATAGTGGCATGTAGGGGGGCACAAATCAGGCCCCCCTATGCCACAAAAATAAAATAAAAAATACTTACCTGAACTTACCTTAAGTTCCCTGGGATGGGTCCCTCCATCCTTGGGCGTCCTCCTGGGGTGGGCAAGGGTGGCAGGGGGTGTCCCTGGGGGCATGGGAGGGCACCTCTGGGCTCCTTCCGAGCCCACAGGTCCCTTAACGCCTGCCCTGACCAGGCATTAAAAAATGACGCTAAAGCGGCTGGACGTCATTTTTTTTGACACGCCCACTCCCGGGTGTCATTTTTGCCCGGGAGTGTAAATACAGCGCACATGCCTCAGAGTCATTTTTTAGAAGGGAACGCCTACCTTGCATATCATTAACGCAAGGAAGGTGTCCACGCTAAAAAATGACGCAAACTCCAAGATCTTTGGCGCTAGACGGGTCTAACGCCAAAGTATAAATATGGAGTTAGTTTTGCGTCAGATTTGCGTAAAAAAAAACGACGCAAATCCGGCGCAAACAGAGTATAAATATGCCCCTAAAGATAGTACAAAAGCCAGAGGGCCACATAAGCGCCACAAAGGAGACAGCTACATCAGCAGACGAAGGTAATGAGGAAGGCAAGACACTAAAGGCAGTGCAAAAGCCATAGGGTCCCTCCTGGTAAGTCATCACAGCACCTACGATTAGTATGCCAGACTAGAAAATGTGCTTCTGACAGCTCAGCCACTGCAAGTATCGAGGCCACTGACAACTAAAAAGGTACTCTAAAAAAAAAAGTGAAGTCTGATTAGTGGTCATTCAGGCCCTATACATTGGAGCGTAACGGTAGGAGGGGATGATCCCACAACTCGGAATTGCCCTACGGCACTAAGAGGAGTGCATACGGCTCAGCAAAATTTGAACACTGATGATTATCCAATACGATTGACCCGGAGCCGGGGCATCAGTTACTTTGGATTCATGAAATTAAATGAAGAGGTCTTCAGGATGTACTTAATCACTCAAGTATTTTAAAACTAATAAAGGTACTTCCTGGCCTAGACTATGTACCCTCTGAAGATATATTGGCCATAAATTTTATACAAGCAAGAGGAAGTCCGTAATCGGATCCAACTTTAGCCATCTTCTCGTCACGGATTATACTGATCAAATTCTGGAAAGAAAAAAGCTTCTGAAAGCATGGGGCATTGAGGTAATTGCTTACCAAGGAGATAGGTTTCCATACCTGTTATTAGAGAAGCATAACCCCAAAAAGAAAAAACGTTGTTCCATGGTCTGTTCTATGAGGGACAACCAGGAAACTCAGTTCTAGAGACGTCAATAAAGGAGCTAAAGGCCAGTTTAATGTGAGGGTCCATATTTTGAGTGAGGAGGAGCACAGGATGATTCAAATACGACGTGACTCCCTGAAAAATTGTAACTGGTTGCCCACAGCATTTTCACATGGAATGCCCCATAAAAGTTGAACAGCAATTCAACAGACCCCATTTCCACAGGACGAACTGAGCATCTGCTCATGGAATGTAGAGGGTCTGCAGGAAAAAAAGGAAGATCCAGAATTTACCCAATTCCTACGCTCATTTGATAATATAATGGTCCAGGAATTCTGGGTACAAGAGAGTATACCCCTTATTGGTTATTTAAAAAATTCAAGAAGCCCGCAGAGAAGACCAGCATATTCGGAAGGGCAAAAGGGGGCTTGGCGATTTATATCAACACTAATGTCTCCGTCAAGATCTCACAACTTGAAATGGATGACCAGCCCTTCTTGTCTGTCCGTTTGGATGGTTCTGCAAAGGACATACGTGAACCTCTCATTCTAATTAATGTATACATTAATCCAAAAAGAAAAATTGTTAAAGCTGATAATTTTGGAACATACTTGCTTTATTTAAAGAATTGGATTAGTACTGGCATATTGGTTAGTCTCAGGTGATTTCAATCTTAACCTATTCTATCACCAAGTGGAGAAGTGGAGAACATGTACAAATAGCTGGATATATGCCAAGTCAAAGTATGCCACTATATATGAGAAAAGATAAGATTGGAGAGAAGTTAATAAAGGCGTGTGAGCTATCTGGTCTCTTTACTTTGAACGGTCGGAGCCCAGCTGATACTCCACCAGCATGGACAAGAGCCTTAGGCGATGTAGTTTCACATCTAGACAATATGCTGGTAAACTTTTTTTATATAAGCACATGGGTGATTTCAGAGTCTCCGATCGCAAGGAGAGTGACCGTAATCCCCAGATAATTAAAGTACAGGCAACCATATGTAAACAGGAAACATCAGCAGCTCTTAAGGGGGAAATTGGCACTGAAAACTTTAAGCGATTGAAGTCGAGCTCCCAGAGAATTAAGGCCCATGCAGAAGTGGCTGTGGCCAACCTGGAGTGTATGGCGAATGGAAACACAAATTTGATATCTGTGTGGGAGGTCTTCACCAAAGAATTAACAAACCAAGGTTCAACTGAGAGAGTGAATAAGGGAGCCTATTTGGGGCAATGTGATCGCATAACCATGCCAATCTCAGTGCTTAAGAGAAAATCTGCTGTGGGTAGTCTGTTGACGCAAACTGCCAAATAATGAAATGTTATTAAGTCATCTCTGTGAACAAAGAAAGATATTAAAAAAGGAGATATGGTACTTCAAAAAACCCAACAGGAAACATTATAGGCTAAACTGCAGCATGCATCAGCATCTGTGGACTCATAACACTTCTGGAAATTCATTAATAACTGAATAACATTGAAAAAGGATCAAAAGCACCCCATAATGCCAACATAACTCACACTCTGAGTGTGCATCCAGCCCCATTGGGTTACCCCAAGCACTGTTTAAACAATAAACGTCAAGATGGGCAACCTTTCTTGCAGCAATGTTTAACCAGACTGTGTCAACTGGCATTATCCCAGATAGTTGGAATAATCCATCCCATCTCCAAGGAATAATCCATCCCATCTAATCCATCCATCCCTCACCAAATAGCTATTGATTAATTGCACTCTTGGATGTGGATCTTAATTATTTCTCGATGTGCCTTTTGCAAGAGTTTGTCACGGGCTATATATAATGGCAGATTGCCCATTGATCAAACGGGTTTTATCAAGAATAAAGCCACATTAACTAATCTTCTGACACTGGGTCTGACTGTTAATAGAGCAAAGGTAATTGGGACACCCCTGTACATGTGCTTTGTTGATTTTAAAGCAGCCTTTGACTGTGTCCCTCTGGGCAATCTCTGTGCAAAATTGCAGCACTGGGGACAACCTTCAAAGTTCTCGAATTCCATTAGACTACTTTATTCTGATACCTGGGTAAAAATTCAGCTCGGGAGGGTTCCCACTTGTCCAGGGCAGTGAAAACAGCATCTGGCTTAAAACAAGCCTGTGTTTTAGCACCACTTCGTTTTAATTTATATATTGCTGACCTTCCTGCAGCCCTAGACAGTCAGTTAGCACATCCACGTACCCTGGGCGGACTTCAGCTATCCAGTCTGTTGTATGTGGATGATCTGTGTTGCTTAGCAATTCCAGAATAGGTTTACAAAGTTTATTGAATAGTTTAGGGGTGTATACTAAGACCAATGATCTGGAAATAAATCAAACTACAACAAAAGTGATTGTTCTTAATTGTAGACCTTCCAACCAGTGTAAGTGGCACCAAAATGGAAAGCTACTTGAAGAAACAGCCACATATACATCTCTAGGGGTTAAGATACACTCTAGAGGCTTGTAGGCACCTCACAGGAAAGTGAAAAGGATTAAGCTCAGTCCCTCAACCATGCCTTTGGGACATTACCAAGAACCATTCATGAGCATACCCTCAATCTGTTGGCATCAGTCATGAGAGCCAATTTACTACCTATGCTTTCCAATGGCACAGAAATAATGAGTAGTGCAGAGAGTACTCTTTTGGATAACCTAATGGTAAAACTATATAAGCAAGCCTTCCTGGTACCCATGCCGACTTCACCTGCCCAAGTCAGACTGGAATTTATGCTAGTAAGACAGTCACTTGCCAGACCTGCAGCTTTTGTAAAATGATGTCATAAATTGTGGCAATCCACGGAAGGAACGCTAGCAAATCTAGTATGGCTGGAAATTAATCTTGAGAGGGGCAATAGTAAATAAAAGGATCATCAGGAAAAAAGCATAAAGCAGCTGGATCTGGGCGGCGTGTGGGAATGCAATATGTCTGATCCAGCTTTTAGGAAAGCAGTTAATAAATCAATTAAGCTCCATAGCTGGACAGAAGATAAGGAGGAGCTATCTAACTGGTCACATGGGTGGCTAGTTCTAACATCTTATAAAGCATATAAGGAATCACCCATTTTTGCTGCTCCCTATTCCTTGAAAATAAAGCAGAGTGAAGCTATTCCAACATTAGATTTCCTACCTAAATGGAAGGGAGATGCTCAAAGGGGAAACAGGAATGCCGCCTAAGCCATCTGGCTGTGGAAATGCTGCTTCATTTTGTCGGTGTATGCCCAGTTCTGGTTAACCAGAGAAGAAAAGTGCTGAAAAGGGAATTAAATGCATTGGGAATTAGAGCCTGTAGACCAGCCCTTATTGAGTCCTTTGATCAATGGCATAAAATGTTGAATATTAGGCTAGTCCAGTTTCTGGAAAGTTTCACTCAACTTGCTGCTTCAATTAATTGTTAACAAAGACTGAAACTAGGCCAATAACGAGATATGTAGATAAGGTATTCTGTGCCTAATTGTTAATCACCTTTGACATTTGCACCATCAGCTTTGATAAACTGACTTGGCAGAGGAAGTGCAAACAACATGCATCTCCGGCTCACTATGCTAGCATTAAGTACTGGAGTTCGGCTGGTTATATGGCATGTTGACAAATAATAATGTACCTAATTGTTAGAAACTGCAAGAACTGTTTTTATGCTGATGGGACGATATGCACTTCACCGCTCTATTTTGCACAAAACATTTATTTATAAATATACTAATTATTGGGCTCTCATAAGGTTGAATTAGTAAGCATTTATTGCACATTGTACCTTTTAGCGAAGGCATTAAAACGGAATATGCACTTTATGTATAACTTTGCCCATTATATTTGCCAGTATTGGAATTTGAAGATGGGTCAGTAGCTGGATATTTGGTAAGATCTAATTATTTTAAGCTTAACTGGTATATGGTTTTAGAAAGATGAATTGTTATTCATCCCTTGCCTAATTCTGCCCATTATAACTGCTTGTAATTGAAATTTGAGGATGGGCCAGTGCCAGGATGTTTAATGTTCAACAGCTCCTGACATTTTGCTTCAAGGAAGAAGGAATCATATGTGTTGTTGGCATAATAATTTGGCACATCAGGAGGTCTACCTGGTATGCTAGAATTAATTTAGCGTAATTTTATATATGCCTTGGTCAATGAATATTTTAAAGCTGGCATGTTACCCCCAATTTCTGCCTGATGTCAGTGTGTGTTTTTGACTGTCACTGGGATCCTACTGGTCAGGACCTCAGTGCTTATGACTTATGGCCTGCTTGTCAGTCTGTTTCACAGTTTTTTAAATTGTAATTGGAGACCTGCTCATTATGACCCCAGTGCTCATGCTCTTTCTGTTTCCAAATTTGTCAGTGCATACTGGTAACTCAGTATTTCACTCCAAATTGGCATACTGGTCCCCTTTAATAAATCCCTAAGTACCCAGGGCGTCGGGGTTCCAGGGAATCCCTATGGGATGCAGCATTTCTTTTGCCACCCATAGGGAGTCCAATCAAAGGCTTCTACAGGACTACCATTGCAGCATGTGTGAAATAGTGCATGCAGTATTTCACAGCCATTTTCCCTGCACCAGGTCACTTATAAGTCACCTATATATCAGGTCTTCCAACCCTAAAGGCTGGGTGCAAAGTACCTGTGTGTGAGGGTACCCCTGCACTAGCAGAGGTGTCCACATGTCATCCAGGCCCATTTTCCCAGACTTCATAAGTGCGGGGACACCATTTTAAGTGTGCACTAGACATAGGTCAATACCTATGTCCAGCTTCCCAATGGTAACTCCGAATATGGCCAAGTAAGGTTTCTAGCAACTGGGAATTGTACCCCAATATGGATTCCAGTATTGGTTTTACAATCCCTTGCACTCTGGGGGCTCCAAAGTGGACATCAAGTACTGCCATACCAGCCTTCGGAGGTTTTCCAGGCAGCCCCAACTGCTGCCACCTCACGGACAGGCGTCTGCCCTCCTGGGGCTTGAGCAGCTCAATCCCAGGAAGGCAGAACAAAGCATTTCCTTTGAGATATGGGTGTTACACCCTCTCCCTTTGGAAATAGGTTTTTCAGGCATGGGAGGGGGTATCCTCCCAGAGCCTCAGGAAATGCTTTGAAAAGCACAGATGGTGCCCTCCTTGCATAATCCAGTCTACACCGGTTCAGGGACCCCCCCGTCCCTGCTCTGGTGTGAAACAGGACAAAGGAAGGGGGAGTGACCACTCCCCTGTCCATCACAACCCCAGAGGTGGTGCCCAGAACTCCTCCAGAGTGTCCCTGGGTTTTGCCATCTTGGATTCCAAGGTGGTGGGGCACTCTGGGAGCATGTCAGTGGGCAGTGCCAACAGGTGACGTCAGAGACCCTTACTGATAGGTGCTTACCCGGTTAGGTGACCAATCCCCCTCTCAGGGCTATTTAGGGTCTCTCCTCTGGGTGTTTCTTCAGATTCAGGTTGCAAGACTCCAGGAGGAATCCTCTGCATTCTTTACTTCATCTTCTACCAAAGGAACAACCGCTGACCACTCCAGGAACTCTACAAAAATGCAACAAAGAAGCTAAGAGGAGTTCTGCAACATTGTTTCTTCAGGTCCTGCCAGCAACTGCAACAGTTTCCAGGTCGTCCATCCTCTGAGGACTGCCTGTCCTCAGCCTGCACCAGGAGAACCAAAGGAATCTCCTGTGGAGTGACAGAGTCACTTCCATGCCTCAGCAGGCACCTCTCTCCAGCGATGACCAGTGGCTTGGTTCCCCTCTCCAGATGAAAGGCATGGATCCAGCAACACGGGTGGTGGACTAAAGTGACCCCGACAGACAAGAGGTCCAGCTGTCCAACTTTGATGGAGTTAAGACAGTACCACCATTCACCACATGACTTGCAATTGCCAAGGCTGGTGTGCGACCTTTCAAGACGTTCTTCGTGCACAGCACAGCTTAGGTCCCCAGCACTTCATCCTGTGACGCACAGCTTCCTGAGTGGTGCTCCAGAGGCGTGGGATTCCTTTGTGTTGTACTGCGTGGGCCTCCATTTGCAGCTTCTTTGTCACCCATGCTGTGGGACTCCTGTGCACACTGCCTGGTCTTCTGAGGGCTCTCTGAATTGCTGAGAGTCTCCTCTGTCTCTCTGTCCTGGGTAGAGGCCACCAGGTCCCTCCTTGTCCCATGCAGCACTATTTTCCAATAACTGCGAGCTTTGCGGTGCCAAGGCTTGTTGGCGGAATCCAGTGAAGCAAACCAGACTGCATTCATCCATCCATCGTGGGACATCTTCTGCACCAAACAGGAACCCGCATCTGTCTTCTTTGATGCAATACTGACTTTGTCTTCTCACTGGTGGTTCCTCTTTTTCTCCTTCATCCGCGTTAGCAGGGGCTCCTGTTTTCCCTGGACTCTACAGTGCTTCTTGGACTTGGTCTCCTTCTTCCACAGGTCTTCAGGTCCAGGAAACCATTGTTGATGTCTTGCAGTCTCTTCTGGTTCTTGCATAATCTTCTATCATGACTTCTTGTGTGTTTTAGTATTTACTCTCTCTGGGGTGGGCTCTATTACTTACCTTTGGTGTTTTCTTACACTCCAGCGCCCCTCTACACACTACACTTGCCTAGGTAGAAAACCAACTTTCGCAATCCACTATTTTAGTATGTGGTTTGTGTGTCCCCTAGGCCCATTGCAACCTATTGTGATTTTCACTACTTGCACTGATTTCTGTGTACTGTGTACGGCAGACTCATAGCGCTGCATATATTCGAGTCTACTCCTGCCTCAAGCCCTTTGCTTTTACTTCAGTCTTTTGCTCACCTTTGTAGTTTATTGCCTGCTGCCTGCATACCGTGCTGCATCCTCTGCGCTGGGTGTGCAGCGGATTACGAGTCCATACGAAGGTATTCCCTAAACCCATGACCTATTGAGTATCTCTTTTATGTTAGATTGTTGTTTTATTGTATTTTAACCTGCACTGCCTACGCCTATGTTCAGAGACGGACGCAGGGTCATAGCGCTGCAGATATTCGAGGCTACTCCTGCCTCAAGCCCTTTGCTTTTACTTTGGCATTTTGCTCAACTTTGTAATTTATTGCCTGCTGCCTGCATACCGCGGCGCATCCTCCCTCTCTCCCACGCCTGATATATTTTAACTTTTCTCAGCCCCCATTTTTTATCCCCCCATGGTTCCCTTCTCTTCCGCCATTTTGGTAGGTGGTCTGGTTGTTTAACTCACCAGGAGCTGCCCAGTATAAAGGGCTTCATGCACCGGGCACTCAGCAGATTATAAGTCCATACGAAGGTACTCACTAAACCCATGACCTCTTGAGTATCTCTTCTTTATTAGATTGTTGTTTTATTGCATTTTAACCTGCACTGCCTATGCCCCTGTTCAGAGGCGGACGACAGACTCATAGCGCTGCATATATTTGAGGCTACATGTAGGAGGCTGGCCTGGCTTATGGTAGGTACCTGATGGTACTTACACCTTGTGCCAGGTCCAGTTATCCCTTATTAGTCCATTAGCAATGTTCTAGCAACTTAGGCTGATAGAGGTAGCTATAGCAGAGCAGCTTAGGCTGAACTAGGAGTCATGAAAATCTCCTACTATACCACTTATATCATATAGCACTACATCATAAGAATCACAATACTCAGAGTTACTAAAAATAAAGGTACTTTATTTTAGTGACAATGTGCCAAAAATATCTCAGAGGATATACTCCCTTAGGAGGTAAGTAAAATACACAAAATATACAAAAACCAAAATCAGGGAAGTAAACAGTTAGAAAAGTAGTGCAAACACTGTAGAATACAATAGGATGCAATAGGTCTAGGGGCAACACAACCCATATACTAAGAAAGTGGAATGCTACACCCCAGGCCTAGTGTAGTGTGTAGAGGGTCACTGGGAGTGTAAGAAAACACTACGGGTGTCCAAGATACCCTACTCCAATACTCTGAAAAGTAGGAGTAAAGTTACCCTACTTCCCCAGAAACACACTAAAGTCGTGATAGGAGATTCTGCAAAGACCACGACAGACTGCAAAGCACTGAAGATGGATTCCTGGACCTGAGGACCTGCAAAGGAAGGGGACCAAGTCCAAGAGTCACGAAAGTGTCCGGGGGGGCAGGAGCTCACTAAACCCCGGATGAAGGTGCAAAATGGCTGCCTTCGGGTAGAAGAAGCTGAAGATTCTGCAACAACAGAAGATGTCAGGAACCTCTCCTTTGCACAGAAGATGTCCCAGGGTGTGCTGGAGGATGCACCGTTGTTTCCACGCAGAAAGACCACAAACAAGCCTTGCTAGCTGCAAAGGTCATGGTTGAAGAAAATGGGTGCTGCCTGGGCCCAGAAAGGACCAAAAGGTTGCCCCTTGGAGGAGGAGGCAGATGGAGTGCTCAGCAGCACAGAGAGCCCACACAGAAGCAGGCAGCACCCGTAGAAGCACTTGAACTGGGATTCAAGAGAACTGAGCAAGGCGGTCATCTCAACACTACAAAGGAGGGTCCCACGAAGCCGGTGGTCAACTTAGCAAGTTGAGCAATGCAGGACGGAGTGCTGGGGACCTGGGCTATGCTGTGCATGAAGGATTCCTTGCAAAAGTTCACACAGCACACAGGATTACTGCCTGGCATGGGGAGGTAAGGACTTACCTCCACTAAATTTGGGCAGATGGACCACTGGACTGTCGGGGTCACTTGGATCCAGCTCCTGTGTTCCAGGGACCATGCGCGTCAAGATGAGAGGGTACCCAGAGGACCGGTGAAGCAGGAGTTTGGTGCTTGCGTTAGCAGGGGGAAGATTCCGTCGACCCACTTGGAGATTTCTTCTTGGCTTCCAGTGCAGGGAGAAGGCAGACAGCCCTCAGCTCATGCACCACCAGGAAACAGTCGAGAAAGCCGGCAGGATTAGGCACAATGTTGCTGGTAGTCTTCTTGCTACTTTGTTGTGGTTTTGCAGGCATCCTAGAGCAATCAGCGGTCGTTCCTTGGCAGAAGTCGAAGAGGGAGATGCAGAGGAACTCTGGTGAGCTCTTGCATTCGTTATCTGATGAGAAACCTGCAGGAGAGACCCTAAATTGCCCTCAAAGGAGGATTGGCCACCTAGCCAGGAAAGCACCTATCAGGAGGGGTCTCTGACATCACCTGCTGGCACTGGCCACTCAGAGGCCTCCATTGTGCCCTCACACCTCTGCATTCAAGATGGCAGAGGTCTGGGACACACTGGAGGAGCTCTGGGCACCACCCATAGGGTAGTGATGGACAGGGGAGTGGTCACTGCCCTTTCCTTTGTCCAGTTTCGTGCCAGAGCATGGGCTGGGGGATCCCTGAACTGGTGTAGGCTGGCTTATGCAAGGAGGGCACCATCTGTGCCCTTCAAAGCATTTCCAGAGGCTGGGGGAGGCTACTCCTCCCCAGCCCTTAACATCTATTTCCAAAGGGAGAGTGTGTCAAACCCTCTCTCAGAGGAAATTCTTTGTTCTGCCTTCCTGGGACTGGGCTGCAGCAGCAGTAGCTGCAGTGAAAACCACAGAGAGCTAGTTTGGCTGTTCCCGGGGTCCATACTGGAGCCCCGGGAATGCATGGGATTGGCACCTCAATACCAGATTTGGCATGGGGGGACAATTCCATGATCTTAGACATGTTACATGGCCATATTGGGAGGTACCATTGTGAAGCTATATGTCGGTATTGACCTATATGTAGTGCACGCGTGTAATGGTGTCCCCGCACTCACAAAGTCTGGGGAAATTGCCCTGAACTATGTGGAGGTACCTTGGCTAGTGCTTAGTAACTTTGCACCTAGCCTTCACTAAGTGAAGGTTAGACATATAGGTGACTTATAAGTTACTTCAGTGCAGTGTAAAATGGCAGTGAAATAACATGGACATTATTTCACTCAGGTTGCGGTGGGAGTCCTGTGTAAGAGTTGTCTGAGCTCCCTATGGGTGGCAAAAGAAATTCTGCAGCCCATAGGGATCTCCTGGAACCCTAATACCCTGGGAACCTAGGTACCATATACTAGGGAATTATAAGGGTGTTCCAGTGTGTCAATCATAATTGGTAAAAATGGTCACTAGCCTGCAGTAACAATGTGAAAGACAGAGAGAGCATAAGCACTGAGGTTCTGGATAGCAGCACCACACAGGGAACACATTTAGGCTGCAAACTATAAGCACTGGGGTCCTGGCTAGCAGGATTCCAGTGAGACAGGCAAAAACAAACTGACACACAAGTAAAAATGGGGGGAATACGCTACTCCTGCCTAAAGCCCTTTGCTTTTTCTTCGGCATTTAGCTCACCTTTTATCTTTTAACTTTTCTTAGCCTCCATTTTTTATCTTCCCTACGATTCCCTTCCCTTCCGCCATTTTGGTAGGCGGTCTAGTTGTTTAACTCACTAGAAGCTACCCTGTATAAAGGGCTTCATCAGCCAGGTGCAGTGTATCCGCGCTGCAGGTGCGCCAAAGGCAAGCCCGTCAGCACCTGTCCACGCCCAGCAGAGACTAGAGTCCAGACATGCTGCCCATGCTGCTCCTCGCTGAGCCATACTCTTTTTAATATTTACTTGTCCCCCTTAGCTAAAATTGTTGAACCACATGGTCTTTCCTTGATGTCATATGCCGACGATACCCAGCTGGTAGTTTCTCTTTCAAGTCCTAGAAACATTGCCATATCCAATTTATATTCCTGTCTCATAGCTAGATGGATGACTGTCTCTAAGCTTAAACGTAATGACCAGAATTGGAAGTAATGATAGTTGGAAATCATGCTCTCCAGGCTGTATCCTGTTTCGGCTTACTAAGAACTATGAGGAAAATCTTTAATATCTTACTACTTTTGACCAGAAGACTCATCATTCAGGCCCTGATATTGTCCCGCTTAGACTATGGCAACTCCCTTTTTCTTAGCTCTCCGGGCTATGTAATAAGGAGATTGCAGGTTGTGCAGAACGTTGCTGCACGTTTGCTTATGAACACACCCAGACATCTGTCTGCTAAACCGGCACTGACCACTCTTCATTGGCTTCCCATAAAACAACGGATCAACTTTAAGGCTATCTGCATGACACATAAAGCCCTCCATAATAATGTTCCACAGTTTCTTATGCAATGTATGTCACCTTATGTCCCTCTAAGGCCACTCAGATCTTCCACTGCCTCGTTGGTCAACATACCCCGAATCAAGAAAGCAACAGGGGCAGGCAGATCTTTCTCAGTTAAAGCCACATATCTCTGGAATTCACTTCCATTGGAACTTCCACAAGAACAGCTGGAATCTTCCTTTCGTATTTTGAAAACATTTTTACTCTCAGTATAGGCTCTGCTGAGTTTATGGTCTACTTTCAGCGCTGGTAAGCGCTTGGGTAGCCATGCGCTCTAAAAATTAATTAAACTAAACTTACCTGTTTTCGGTTATTAGTGTTTATATTGTGTATTACTTACCTCCTAAGGGAGTATAGTCTCCAAGATATTTTTAGCGTTGTGTCACTGAAATACAGTACTTTTATTTTTGTAACATTGAGTATTGTCTTTCATGTGTGTGAGTATTGGGAGACTACAATGGTACTGCAAGAGCTTTGCATGTCTCCTGGTTTAGCCTTGGCTGCTATGCCTGCAGTTACCTCTAGACAGCCTGGCTTCTAGACACTGACTAAATTTCACAAATAAGGGAAAACTGGACCTGGTATAAGGTGTAAGTACCTTTGGTACCCCCTACAAACCAGGCTAGCCTCCTACATTTTGGTCTTGTTTTGTTTAGCTAAATATTACCTATTTTTCTAAACTTGTGTTGTGTTGTTTTGTAGTGTTTTTACTGGGTTACTGCATGTGTTGGCACAAATACTTTAAACATTGCTTATGAAGTTAAGCCTGCCTGCTCGTGCCAAGCTACCAAGGGGGTGAGCGAGGGTTAACTGAGGGTGACTCTCCTTTACCCTGACTAGAGTGAGGGTCCTTGCTTTGATAGGGGGTAACCTGACTGCCAACCAAAGACCACATTTCTAACACTGGTGATCAGAGGTTGAGATTGGACTTGTATTTGTACTTGACATACAGTGATTAAGTCTACACTACTGTTTTCAGTGTGGACCATTAAGTGACCACATACTACTTGTCTTTGTGATTTTTGCTTTTTTCTCTTACTTCCATATTTGGTGGTAATCCTTTATTGACTTTTGAACATCATTGGGAACTCGTTTTTCTGCCTTTGGAACTTTGCACTTTTGACTCTTCATCATGTCTCACTCTGGAGATTCATCAGCTGGAGCTGCTTTTGACCTAGGGAAACTGGAAAGCTATACCGCTGCCCAGTTGAGGCAGTTCTGCAAAACAGCCAAGGATGCTGAGGGGCACACAGAGGGGTACGAGGAAGAAGAGCAATCCTTACACAATGGTGTAGTGGGTGGGTCTGTTATGTCCAGAGAGAGGGTCTCCAGGGCAAGTAGCAGTGTGTCTTCCAAGGGTCCAACACCTGAAGATTTGCAGGACAGACAGGCAGAGAGGGCTCACCAGTTGGAGTTGGAGAAAATGAGGATGGCCATAGAAGAGAAAAAGTTATTGTTGGCTCATGAGCTCAGCTTGAGGGAGCTGGATCAGAGGAGCTAGTCTAGTAGGGATAGTGGCAGCAAGAACACAGTGTAGCCTGAGAGGAGCGTACACAGGCCCGAGGATCTGGTCTCCCTGACACTAGGAAGCTTGAGCAGGAAGGCGACCATTGGGAGAGTATTGGAGTCCAAAAGAGGTATTGGGGAGACCATGCCAAGGGTGGGCATGTTCCCCATCAGAAGAAGTGAGGGTGTAAGGGTAAACAGGGGGAGTTCACTAAAGGGCCCCAACTAGTTCCCAAGGTAAAGAATCCTAGCCCCCAGTGAGAAAAGAAACCATGGGTCTCTACAGGGAAACCTGCAGAGAAGAGTTCCTGCAAGTGCTTTGCATGTGATCAGGAGGGTCACATGATGAAGGACCCTAAATGTCCCAAGTGGACACCTGCACCCACTGGTGCTCAGTCACAGGGTTTGGCCAGTGTAGCGCTTGGGGAGGAGTTGGTTCCAGGTGCGTGGGAGCCAGCTGAGATGACCCTTGTGTCACAAGGGGACAGTGAGATGATGTAGAGGACCCTCGTGCCTGATAACATTAAGAAGTACAGGTGGTGGGTAACTACCAATGGACAGAGGGTGGAGGATCTGAGAGACACCGGAGCCAGTGTGACTACAGTGAGGAGTCACCTGGTGTCTGAAGAGCAGATAGATCCCCATGTACTTCACCAAGTAGTTACAGTGGACAACTCAGAGCACCTGTGCAGAGTGGCACAGGTTCCCTTTCAATGTGGGGGGGGGGGTCTCAGGTTCCTTGAAGGTAGCTGTGAGTCCAACATGCCTTTAGATTGTCACTTGGCAATGACCTGGAAGATTCCCCATGACAGGAGAAGGAAAGTCGGTCACACTTGGAAATGTTGGGTCTGCCTGGGTGTGTGTGTGTATCTACTTGGTCAATGACAGCCCATCAGGGTGATCAGGAGACCCTGGAGCCTGAAAGAGTGGCCCAGGTGTCTGCCAGAAGGAGGAAGGGCAAGGGGTGCAGGAAACCGTCCCAGACGTTCCCACTGTCCAGGAGGAGGCTGAATCTGAAGGGGTGGCCCTGGAGCCTACAGTGGAACAAGTGGCTAAACTGGAAAAGTTCCCTGAGCTGTCACAGTGGCAGCAGGAAGGGGGCCCACCAAGGAATCAGTATGAGGCACAGAATTTATGCCCTACTCTGGAGGGTTTGCGGTGGCAGGCTGCAGACCAGGGGTCTGGCAAGGAGCCTGGATCACATTTGATTTACTGGGAAGATGGCCTCCTATATAGCGAGCCAAAGATTCCTGAGCCTGGGTCAGCCCGTGTGCTGGTGGTACCCCAGCGCTTCAGAGCCTTCCTACTGGGTCTGGCTCATGATGTGCCTTTATCTGGTCATCTGGGGCAGGACAAGACCTTTGAACGGCTTGTCACCCACTTTTACTGGCCCCTAATGCGCAGGCACTCGAATGGTCATTGTAAGTCTTGCACAACTTGTCAGAAAAGTGGCAAAAGTTTGGGGGGGGTTTATTGAAAGGCTCCTCTCAAACCTTTCCCTGTGGTAAGGTTAGTACGCCCTTTTGGAAGGGTTGGTATTGACATTGTGGGGCCTCTGGATTCCAAGACAGCCATGGGCAACAGTTTTATCCAAATTGTGGTGAGATGTGCATTGATGGCATTTTCTCCCCGCTGGGATTGGAATTGTATGGCCACTCTGTTAGGGGAGCTTTGAGTCTGGTAAAGGAGGCTTTGGAGAAAGCCCCTAGGAAACCCCCTGGGATATATTCAGTTACATGCTGCCTCAGAGAAACCAGACTGCCTGCTTCAGGGGTCTCCATCAGAAGAACCTGGAAGCAAGCCAGGAAGACATGAAATGCTGGTATGACCAGAATGCCACTCTGGTCATGTTTCAACCTGGTCAGAAAGTGTGGGTGATGGAGCCAATAGAGCCGAGGGAACTCCAGGACAAATGGACTGGACCATGTGAGGTGGTGGAGAGCAAGAGTGAAGTCACCTATCTGGTGGACTTGCGAACTCCCAAGAACCCCTTGAGAGTCCTGCATGTGGACTGGCTCAAGATACACTTTGAATGGACTGAATTGCTATGATCCTTGCAACAGATGATGGGGTGGAGGAAAAGTGTGAGCCTCTTCCTGTCCTCCTGTCTGCTGGAGAGAAGGATGAGCCTGTGGAGGGAGTGAACCTCTCCCCCTACCTGACCCCAGAGCAGCAGTGGGACTGTCGCCAGGTGTTGGGTCTGTTTGCCTTCCTGTTCTCCTTGATCCCAGGGGTCACACACTTATGTACACACAATGTGGACACTGGAGGCAGTCCTCCTGTTAAACATAAAGTTTACAGAGAGACTAACAGGGTTAGGGCTAACATTAAGGATGAAGTTTCTAAAATGTTAGCGTTGGGGGTTATTGAGTTTTCTAGCAGCCCTTGGGCCAGCCCTGTGGTCTTGGTCCCAAAAGCTGCTTCTCCTGGTGCCACTCCAGAATTCAGATTCAGTGTGGATTACCGGGGACTCAATGTGGTCACCAAGACTGACGCACACCCCATCCCCCAAGCTGATGCGCTCATTGACCGGTTGGGAGTTGCCAAATACCTAAGTACGTTTGATCTTACCTCTGGGTATTGGCAGATTGCCCTAACTGAGGGGACTAAGGAAAGGTTTGCATTCTCCACAGCATATGGGCACTACCATTTTAGGGTGATGTCCTTTGGGATGAAGAATGCCCCTGCCACCTTTCAGAGGTTGGTCAACCAGGTGCTGGCTGGACTGGAAGATTTCAGTGCTGCCTACCAGGATGACATTGCGGTATTCAGTTCCACATGGGGAGAACACTTGCAACACCTCTGCAAAGTGTTTGAGGCCCTGCAGAATGCAGGCCTCACTATTAAGGCAAGCAAGTGCCAAATAGGGCAGAGATCTGTGGTGTACTTGGGACACCAGGTGGGCAGTGGCCAGGTGGCACCCCTACAGCCAAAAATTGAAACCATTGTGGCTTGGGAGCCTCCCATGACCCAGACTGAGGTGTGAGCCTTTTTAGGTCTCACTGGATAGTATAGGAGGTTTGTCAAGTGGTATGGCACAATTGTTGCTCCCTTGACTGAGTTATCTTCCAAAAAGCAGCCCAGAATGTGATCTGGACTGAGGTGGTCATTATGACATTGATGGTGAGTGATAAAGTGCCAGAAATACCATTAACAGGCCGGTGGTAATTATGACCATGACGGTGAGAACTCCCATAGACAGCCAATGTACCACATCATCCGCCAGGGCGTTAACACCACTCATGCTAGCGGTCGCCATCAACAGCCAGGTGGAAGACAAGTACCGCCCACCATATCACGACACAGCACACTGCCATGATTTCCGGGGTGGAACCAACACCATAAAAAGCCTGGAGGAAACACTGCAAAGAAAACGAAAGACTCACCATCAGAGACACAGAGAAGGACAATGCCGCCATGGAACCGGAACTGCAAGTCTTCCCAATATTCTTCTACACCATACTCCACCTGGAACACCAACGCAGACGAAGATGACAGCGGTGAGTACAGCTGCCTTGCACACAAGGGAGGGAGGGAGGAAAAGTAGAGTGACACACACGTACACAACACACAACATTCACACACACACCATACACACAACCAGCTGCAGACAAAAAAATGGTACACAATACACGGCATAATAATGCAAGGACAACAAGAAGGCAGTAGTGAGAAACTATTGAATGGGAACAGCCACCAAATGAAACAATTTTATAAAAAAGATATATGTACAAATGTCCACAAAGGGCCAACGCCCAGCCCAAAGTACAAAGAGCCCACATGGCCACTGGGCACAGTCCAAGGCCCAACATGTTTCCTGACATCATCCACACAGAACTCTGTAGGAGCATCAGTTTCCAAGTGGACAGGTGCCTCAGGGGGATGGGGGTGTGGGGGGCACCTCAGCCGAATTCAGGAACTTGCCCACTGGTTCTGGAGAGGGCTCCATGCCCATTTCTCTGTGCTGGGAAGTGCAAGGTCACAGTCTCTCAGGTGGGGGACTTGCCCACTGGTTCTGGAGGGGGCTCCATGCCCATTTCTCTATGCTGGGGAGAGTAAGATCACAGTCTCTCAGGTGGGTGACTTGCCCACTCCGGAGGCGGTTCCATGCCCATTTCTCTGTGCTGGGGAGTGCAAGGTCACTGCCTCTCAGGAGGCTGACTTGCCCACTGGTTCTTGAGGGGGCTCAATGCCCATTTCTCTGTGCTGGGGAGTGCAAGGTCACAGCCTCTCAGGTGGATGACTTGCCCACTGGTTCTGGAGGGGGCTCAATGCCCATTTCTCTGTGCTGGGGAGTGCAAGGTCACAGTCTCTCAGGTGGATGACTTGCCCACTGGTTCTGGAGGGGGCTCCATGCCCATTTCTCTGTGTTAGGGAGTCCAAGGTGACAGTCTCTCAGGAGGCCGACTTGCCCACTGGTTCTGGAGGGGGCTCCATGCCCATTTCTCTGTGCTGGGGAGTGTAAGGTCACAGTCTCTCAGGTGGGTGACTTGCCCACTGGTTCTAGATGGGGCTCCTTGTACAGCAGGCCAAGGATGGTGGCCTACACGCCCTCTGTTGGATGTGAGGGCTGCACTGCCTCATCTGGAGGTAAGGGCTGCACTGTGTCAGTAGGTGAAGGTGCCTCCTGGGCAGCCTCTGCTGTACGTGAGAGATGCACTGCCTCAGCTGGAGGTGAGGGCTATGTGACCACTGGTGGTGGTGGTGGTGTCACCCTGCCAGCCTCTGCTGGAGGTGAGGGCTGCACTGTGTCAGCAGGTGAAGGTGCCTCCTGGGCAGCCTCTACTGGAGGTGAGGGCTGAACTGTGTCAGCAGGTAAAGGTGCAACCACTGCAGGAGGAGTGGGCTGCACTGCCTCAGCTGGAGGTTAGGGCTCTGTGTCCACTGGTGGAGTTACCCTGACAGCTTCTGCTGGAGTCAAGGGCTTCTTCCCCCTCATGGCAGGAGTTGCGGGCTTCTTCCCCTTCATGGCAAGAGTTCAGGGCTGCTTCCCCTTCATGGCAGGAGGTGTGGGCTCCTTCACCTTCATGGCAGGAGTTGCGGGCTTCTTCCCCTTCATGGCAAGAGTTCAGGGCTGCTTCCCCTTCATGGCAGGAGGTGTGGGCTCCTTCACCTTCATGGCAGGAGTTGAAGCCTTCTTCCCCTTCATGGCAGGAGGTGCGGGCTCCTTCCCCTTCATAGCAGGAGTTGAGGGCTTCTTCTCCTTCATGGCAGGAGATGTGGGCTTCTTCCCCTTCATGGCAGGAGTCGAGGGCTTCTTCCCCTTCATGGCAAGAGTTCAGGGCTGCTTCCCCTTCATGGCAGGAGGTGTAGGCTCCTTCCCCTTCATGGCAGGAGTTCAGGGCTGCTTCCCCTTCATGGCAGGAGGTGTGGGCTTCTTCCCCTTCATGGCAGGAGTCGGGGGCTTCTTCCCCTTCATGGCAGGAGTTCAGGGCTGCTTCCCCTTCATGGCAGGAGGTGTGGGCTCCTTCACCTTCATGGCAGGAGTTGAAGCCTTCTTCCCCTTCATGGCAGGAGGTGCAGGCTCCTTCCCCTTCATGGCAGGAGTTGAGGGCTTCTTCTCCTTCATGGCAGGAGGTGTGGGATCCTTACCCTTCCTGGCTGGTGGAGTGGGATCCTTCACTGTCTTGCCTCTACGACTAGGAGGTGCCTCCACTGTCTGCGTGGACTGTTTGTCTGAGGGGCTGGGCTGGGGCGGGGAGAGGGAGGAGGAATGGGAGTGGAGGTTGAGGGAGTGGTTGTTGGAGGTATATGTCTGCTGGATTTGGGTGCAGGTGCATGGGCAGTGTGCATGTGTGTGTGAGCTGGATGGCTGTTGGGTGTCTGAGTGCTTGTGTTTGTGTCCTTTAGGAGGGAGGGGACAGACAGGATGGGAGAGGACACAGGGGACGCATGGATGGATTGTGTGGAGGTGTCTGCTAGTGAGGTGTGTGTGCTGCTTGGTGTGGTGATGCTGGTGGTGGATGTTGATGCAGTGCATGCAGGTGTGAGTGTGGACATGACTGGGAGGGAGGTGGGGGAGGAGGAGGGGGAGACAGTGGAGGCAGTAGATGTGGTTGTGTCTGCAACTGTCTGGTGTTTGCGTGAGTGCTTGTGGGCTGAAATGCGGTGCCTGTGTTTGACTGTGCCACTCTTGTGTGATGTCTTGTGTGCATGCTCGTCTGTATGTGTGCATGGGATGGGTTGGGGTTCAGGAGACTGGGACTGGGAAGTGGTAGATGGAGCGGGGACGTTAGGTACGGGGACAATGGCTGCCATCAGAGAAGAGGCTAGAGCCTGAATTGATCTCTGTTGGGCCGTCAATCCACAGTGGATGCCCTCTAGGAATACATTGCATTGCTGCATCTGGCATTCCAACCCCTGGATGGCATTCACAATGGTTGACTGCCCTACAGAGATGGATCACAGGAGGTCAATAGCCTCCTAGCTCAGGGCAGCAGGGCTCACTGAGGCAGGGCCTAAGGTGCCTGGGGCGAAGGGGATGCCCACCCTCCTTGGTGAGCAGGCACTGGCAACTAGCTGAGAGGCTACTGGGAGGGCGGTACTGGCACGGGGGTGGCGGCTGTACCTGCAGCTGAGGTGGTCACAGAGGTGTCTGCCACCACCAGGAAGCTTCCATTGGAGGAGGTATCCGAGACTGTGTTGTCACCTCCTGTCTCCACAGTTGTGCTCCCCTCGCCCTCCGTCCCACTGGTACTCTCTGTGTAGGTGGATTCTGCCTCCTTGGTCCTGTTGGATGCAGCTCCCTCTGTCGCCAGTTCCCCTGCTCCTCCGCCAGATGATGCTAATTCACACATGGACAGTATGACAGAAGAAAAAAGGGGGGGAGAGAGAGAAAGGGAGCACTAGGTCAATTACTGCACCAACACTACAAAAGGGACACACAGTATCGTCACACACATGGATCAGGATTGAGCACTATGCATTGCACTGTCAAACAATTGGCTGGATTCCACAGCACGTTGAGGGCCAACCACTGCCAACTGCACCCCTCCTGGGACCCACTAAGCCCTGTCTGCCATGGAATGCAAACTAGCTAGGTTACCTCTTTTTCCTTTCAAGCATTATCCTTGAGCTGGATCACGCTGCAATGTCTGGCCTGGCATAAAGGGGCACCCACTAACTGACACCCAACACCCGGATGCCATGCCACCTACAAATTATTGTTGTAAAGGCCACTGTACTCACCCCTTTGGGGCTGCTGTGATGCCCTCAAGCGCCCATCCAGCTCTAGGTAGGCCACCGCCAGTATGCAGGTCATCAGGGGGGTCAGGTTCTGACGGGCACCCCTTCGCATGCCATAGACCCCCAGGGTCCGCACGTCCTTAGCGATGGCACACCATAATCCCTTCTTTTGATGGGCACTGACCTGCAGAGGCGATACAGATGGAAGGACACCATTACACATACAATCCTTCCTGTCACACATATGGCCCACCAATCCCGCTTTCATCACCATTAGCACAAACATCGCACAGCACACACCATATACACCACCAAAAGACATTCCACCCCAATGACACGATGCTTGCATACACATCTCCATGCATCCTTCCCACATGCATCATGCCCAAGGTGTACTCACCTGTTGGTCAGGCAGCCCATACAGCAGTCTGTACTGGGGTAGGACTAATCACTCCAACTCCTCCGCAGTGAAGGCAGAGGCCCTTTCCCCGGTCACACAGGCAATGGTAGGTTCCAGATACAGGTCACAACAGCACACGCAGTGTAGGTGTTCTCCTGGAAACTGGAACGGCATGGGTAGCAAAAAAACGATGGATTTAGGCTAAGATCTCTGTATTGGGGGTGAATGTTTGATATTATTCAGCATTCCGTCCATCACTTGTTCTTTTTGCATTTGCTGCCCCAAGTGGGAAGGGTATGCCCACATGTGGGTCCCGTGCTCCCCATGCCACTGGAATCAAGCTAGCCTGCTGATGAAGGGTGATACCCTGAAACTGGTCCTAGGATGCTTGTTTCCAGTTCAGGGAGGACCTGGCTTGGCAGTTCAAGCTGGACTGTTCCCATGGAGAGGGTCAAGACTGATTTGCATATGTCTGGGTCCAAACTGGAACAGCATGGGTAGCAAAAAAAACAATGGATTTAGGCCCAGGTCTCTGCACTGGGGGTGAATGTTTGACATTGTTCAGCATTCTGTCCATCACTTGTTCTTTTTGCATTCGCTTCACCAAGTTGGAGGGGTATGCTCAGACGTGGGTCCCGTGCTCCTCCATGCCACTGGAATCAAGCTAGCCTGGCTGATGAAGGGTGATACCCTGAAACCAGTCCTAGGATGCTTGTTTTCAGTTAGAGGAAGGACCTGGCTTGGTAGTTTGGGCTGGACTGTTCCCATGGGGAACAGGGTCAAGTCTGATTTGCATATGGCTGGGTCCAAACTGGAACAGCATGGGTAGCAAACAAATGATGGATTTAGGCCCAGACCTCTGTACTGGGGGTGAATGTTTGACATTGTTCAGCATTCCGTCCATCACTTGTTTTTTTTTTATTTGCTGCCCAGACGTGGGTCCTGTGTTCCTCATGCCACTGGAATCAAGCTAGCCTGGCTGATACCCTGAAACCGGTCCTAGTATGCTTGTTTCCAGTCCAGGGAGGACTTGGCATGGCAGTTTGGGCTGGACTGTTCCCATGGGTAACAGGGTCAAAACTGATTTGCATATGGCTGGGTCCAAACTGGAACAGCATGGGTAGCAAAAAAATGATGGATTTAGTCCCAGATCTTTGTACTGGGGTGAATGTTTGACATTGTTCAGCATTCCGTCCATCACTTGTTCTTTTTTGCATTTGCTGCCCTAAGTGGGAGGGGTATGCCCAGATGTGGGTCCCGTGCCCCCCATGCCACTGGAATCAAGCTAGCCTGGCTGATGATGAGTGATACCCTGAAACCAGTCCTAGGATGCTTGTTTTCAGTTAGAGGAAGGACCTGGCTTGGCAATTTGGGCTGGACTGTTCCCATGGGGAACAGAGTCAAGACTGATTTGCATATGGCTGGGTCCAAACTGGAACAGCATGGGTAGCAAACAAATGGTGGATTTAGGCCCAGACCTCTGTACTGGGGGTGAATTTTTGACATTGTTCAGCATTCCGTCCATCACTTGTTCTTTTTTGCATTTGCTGCCACAAGTGGGAAGGGTATGCCCACACGTGGGTCCCATGCTCCCCATGCCACTGGAATCAAGCTAGCCTGCTGATGAAGGGTGATACCCTGAAACTGGTCCTAGGATGCTTGTTTCCAGTTCAGGGAGGACCTGGCTTGGCAGTTCTAGCTGGACTGTTCCCATGGAGAGGGTCAAGACTGATTTGCATATGTCTGGGTCCAAACTGGAACAGCATGGGTAGCAAAAAAAAAGGATGGATTTAGGCCCAGATCTCTGTACTGGGGGTGAATGTTTGACATTGTTCAGCATTCTGTCCATCACTTGTTCTTTTTGCATTTGCTGCCCCAAGTGGGAAGGGTATGCCCAGACGTGGGTCCTGTGCTCCTCCATGCCACTGGAATCAAGCTAGCCTGACTGATGAAGGGTGATACCCTGAAACTGGTCCTAGGATGCTTGTTTCCAGTCCAGGGAGTACCTGGCTTGGCAGTTTGGGCTGGACTGTTCCCATGTGGAACAGGGTTAAGACTGATTTCCATATGGCTGGGTCCAAACTGGAACAGCATGGGTAGCAAAAACAAATGATGGATTTAGGCCCAGATCTCTGTACTGGGGGTGAATGTTTGACATTGTTCAGCATTCTGTCCATCACTTGTTCTTTTTTGCATTTGCTGCCCCAAGTGGGAGGGGTATGCCCAGATGTGGGTCCCGTGCCCACCATGCCACTGGAATCAAGCTAGCCTGGCTGATGAAGAGTGATACCCTGAAACCAGTCCTAGGATGCTTGTTTTCAGTTAGAGGAAGGACCTGGCTTGGCAGTTTGGGCTGGACTGTTCCCATTGGGAACAGAGTCAAGACTGATTTGCATATGGCTGAGTCCAAACTGGAACAGCATGGGTAGCAAAAAAATGATGGATTTAGGCCCAGACCTCTGCACTGGGGGTGAATGTTTGACATTGTTCAGCATTCCGTCCATCACTTGTTCTTTTTGCATTTGCTGCCCCAAGTGGGAAGGGTATGCCCACACGTGGGTCCCGTGCTCCCCATGCCACTGGAATCAAGCTAGCCTGCTGATGAAGGGTGATACCCTGAAACTGGTCCCAGGATGCTTGTTTCCAGTTCAGGGAGGACCTGGCCTGGCAGTTCAAGCTGGACTGTTCACATGGAGAGGGTCAAGACTGATTTGCATATGTCTGGGTCCAAACTGGAACAGCATGGGTAGCAAAAAAACCTGATGGATTTAGGCCCAGATCTCTGTACTGGGGGTGAATGTTTGACAATGTTCAGCATTCTGTCCATCACTTGTTCTTTTTGCATTTGCTGCCCCAAGTGGGAAGGGTATGCCAGACGTGGGTCCCGTGCTCCTCCATGCCACTGGAATCAAGCTAGCCTGGCTGATGAAGGGTGATACCCTGAAACCAATCCTAGGATGCTTGTTTCCAGTCCAGGGAGAACCTGGCTTGGCAGTTCGAGCTGGACTGTTCCCATGGGGAACAGGGTCAAGACTGATCTGCATATGGCTGGGTCCAAACTGTAGAGGCATGGGTAGCAAAAAAACTATGGATTTGGGCCCAGATCTCTGTACTGGGGGTGAATGTTTGACATTGATTAGCATTCCGTCCTTCACTTGTTCTTTTTCCGTTCTCCTGTTGAAGGTCAGGAAACAATTGAAGAATCGGATAGAAAATAGCAGTCACGTCTGTGGCGGTGTATACCGATACCACAGGCACTGATCCCCATTGGCCACTGTACTCCATAGAGCCCCATATTATCCAATGAAGAATTGCATGGCGGTGCAAGACCGCCTTCTGCCACGATGCCCAATGTCGGCGGAGTTACCTCACTTCCACCTGTCCCTACATACAGGACAGGTGGTCGTCATTTCATGGTGGTGGACAACGATCAGATTAACCTTAACTGAGTCACTGCCTAGATTTGCACATACCTTGCCATTCCCACTGTCCCATCACATAAACGCACTATGTACACTGAGATGGGGGTTCCATTGTTCAAATTGTGACAGCCTACTCACTCTTGTGTCCCTTAGATACATATCGCTGCAAATGAATGGGAGCAGAAGACAAACACCGTGTAGAGACCCCTTGTGGACTTCGCTACACTGAAGGACAGGCGCATAATACTGACTTATAGACTGGACAGGGCCACACTCACAGAGCTGAGTGCCCAATTGGAGCATGACCTGAGATCAGCTATCCGTTATCCAACTGGGATCCCCCTCTTGTGCAAGTGCTGTCAGTGCTCTATTTCCTAGCAACTGGTTCTTTCCAAGTGACAGTGGGCTTGGCAACAGGACTGTCACAGCTAATGTTTTCAATCGTGCTGGCAAGGGTTTTGTCTGCCTTGGTGAAACACATGTGCAGCTACATTGCTTTCCTCCAGGTGAAAAATATGGCCACTGTGAATGCAGACTTGTATGCAATGGGGCATAGCCCCAATATTATTGGGTCACTTGACGGTACACATATAGCGTTTGTCCCCCCCGCCAGAATGAATAGGTGTTCAGGAATCGTAAGAGTTTCCACTCAATGAATGTGCAAATGGTGTACCTGGTGGACCAGTACATCTCCCACGTCACTGCCAAGTATCCTGGGTCGGTGCATGACACCTTTGTCCTGAGGAATAGCAGCATCCCAAAAGTGATGGCCCAACTACAGAGGCACAGGGTGTGGCTAATAGGTGAGCCAGCGTCCCCACCCACTGTATGTCAGTGTATGCCTTCAGGTGTTATCCCCTTAGCATTGTGTAAGGCTAAATGTTGTCCCTCAATACTTGCAGGTGTCTCTGGCTACCCAAAACTATTGTGGCTCCTGACCCCTGCGAGGAATGCAGGGACAGGGGCTGAGGACCGTTATAATGAGGCACATGGGCAAACCAGAAGAATAATCGAGAGGACCTTTGGGCTCCTGAAGGCCAGGTTCAGGTGCCTCCATCTGACAGGTGGGTCCCTGTGCTACTCACCCAGAAAGGTCTGCCAGATAGTAGTGGCATGCTGCCTGTTGCACAACCTGGCCCTCAGATGACATGGGCCTTTTCTGCAGGAGGAGGAGACTGGAGATGCCCCTGTGGCAGCAGTGGCCCTGAGGACAGTGAGGATGAGGATGAGGACAACAGAATATCAGTTATACGTCAATACTTCCAATGACACACAGGTGAGACAGTGGAACTGACCATTACTCTGACTACTGATGTTTTCTGTGTGTCTGTAGGATGAAGGCATTCACTTCCTTTGCATCTCAACTTACTGTCACCTATGGCTTCTCATTTTCCAGATGTTGGTGATATGACAACAATGTCCTGATGTGATCACTACAGCCAGTTACAGGTCATTATTTGTATACTATCATAGTGTTCAGATCATTTGCACTAGATGTGACTGTTCCCATAAATGCACATTTCAACACATAAAACAGTGTCACTCAAATTGTGTTCAAGGGTGTTTATTGTAGTGCAAATAAGTGACTGAAAAGTGCAATGGAATAGGGTGATTGTGGAGGAAAGTTCAGGTTATTGTTCCAGTCTGTTTGTAGCACTGGTCCAGTGTCCAAGGGGCCATGGGAAGGGGAGCAAAGGCAGTTCAAAGTGGACAAGGTGACAGGGTCGGACACAAGGGGAAAAATCAGGAGAGTCTCATTTCATGGTGGTGGTCTTGGTCTTGGTAAGTGTCTCTGGCTTCTGTCTGGGTCGCAGGGAGCGTTTGTGGGGTGGTTCACCTTCTGCACGGGAAGGGGTGCTGGTGGCCTGGGGGTCCAGTGGCGGGACCTCCCATCCACTAGCTGCAGCGGAGGTGGTGGGCTGGTCAACAGATTGGCTAGAGGTAAGGGGCCGCTGCTGTGCAGTCGATTCCCTCATGATGTTGGCCATGTCTGCCAGCACCCCTCCTATGGAGATCATGGTGGTATTGATGGCCTACAAGTCCTCCTTGATCTCCTGATGGTGTTCCTCCTGCAGCCGCTTGTTCTCCTGCATGTTGTTCAGGATCTGGCCCATCGTGTCCTGGGATTGTTGGTAAGCCCACAGGACATTAGTGAGTGCCTCATGGTTCCCTGGGCCTGTCCTCCCTCTGGCTCACAGCGGTCCTCCCAGTGTCCCTGTTGCCCTGTGCCTGTGTCCCCTGAATGGTGTGCCCACTGCCACTGTCCCCAGGTCCTTGATTGTCTTGAGGGCCAGGTGTGGACTGGGGTCCTTGTACAGATGGGCACACTGCTGAATGACGTGTCTCGGGGACAGAGGAGTAGGTATGCTGGGTGGGTGCTGTGGTGTTGGATACTGATGGGGGAGGTTCTGTGGTGGACGGGGAGTGGGCTGGGGTGACCAACTGACCAGTGGTCCCTGATGGGCCAGGTTTTTGATCCAGATCCTGAAGTCCAGTTACTGTCATCACTAGCAGCGTCTTCTGTTGTGGGACTGGATAGTCATGGCACCTCCTCTCCGCTGAGATTGGCTGGGGCACCTGTGGGGATGTAAGTGATGTATTATGCTTCATGCCTGTGACATATTGTATATCCCTATCTTCCCCTCTATTGTTGCTGTTGCCCTGGCACCTTTGAATGTGTATGGTGATATATTGTGGGATTGTTAGTACCCCTATGCTGTGCATGCTTTGGTGATGGGTGTCCATGCAGGGCTGGGAGGACTGTCCATGCAATGGTATGACATGCAGGGCTTGGCATTGGGGTTAGTTATCTGCGTTGGTGCAGTGTGTGGGATGGAGTGGAGAGATGGGAGTGAGTGTGTGAGATGGCATGCAGGTATGGGGGTGATAAGTGGTAAATGTTGACTTACCAGTATCCAGTCCATCTGTCTACTCCAGTGAGTCCCTCAGGATGCAGTAATGCCCAGACCTGCTCCTTCAATGCTATGAGCTGTGGGGGAGGAGGTATGGGTCCACCTCCAGTCCTCTGTATGGTGAGCTGGTGGCTTGCTGCCACAAAGCCTACCTTCCCCTGTAGGTCATTCCAACCTCTTCCTGATGTCGTCCCTTGTTCTTTGATGCTTTCCCACGGCATTCACCCTATCCACGATTCTCCACCATAGCTCCATCTTCCTTGCAATGGAAATCTGCTGTACCTGTGTCCAAACAGCTATGGCTGTGACCATTTCCTCCACCATGACCCGCAACTCCTCTTCATGGCCCCTTTGTGAGGGCCATGGGTGTTATGTGGTGTGTGTAAGTGTGTGAGTGTTGGGTAGTGTGATTGGGTGTGCATAGTGGAGTGTGTGAGAGATGTATGGGTGTGTGTGTGTGTAATTGTCACAGGGGTCTTGATGTCTGTCTGGTGACAATGATTTGTATTTGTAAGGGGTTGTGGGTAATGTGTGTTTTATAGTGGTGTGAGTGGGTGGGTGTGGTGTGTGTGTGGGTGTTTTTTTCAATTGACCAATGTTGTGTAGTTTAGGTTTTGGGTGTCCATTCTGAGCGTGGCAGTGTGCACCGCCAACGGTTTGAATGTCCATCGTGGTGCTTCATTGGGCATGATGTGGTGGGCATTGTTTTGTTGGCGTAATGGTATGGGTGTTGGTACTGACAGTTTACCACCGACCTTTGGGCTGGCGTGTTTGTGCATGTAACTGTATTCTGTCATTTAATTGTATGTGTTTCATAATATGGCGAACCGCTATCTGCCACCGCGCAGTATGTTGCCGGCCTTCACCGTGGCAGTAAGCAGGATTTACCACCAATGTCATAATGAGGGCCTGAGTCTTGCCAGACAGCTTTTGATGCCCTGAAGTCTGACATGTGCACAGCACCAGTGCTGAAGGCACCCGACTATTCCAAGAAATTTGTTGTGCAAACAGATGCCTCAGAGCATGATATTGAAGCAGTACTCTCACAGCTTAATGAAGAGGGCCTAGATCAACCTGTAGCCTTCATTAGCAGGAGGTTACTTCCCAGGGAACATAGGTGGAGTGCAATTGAACGTGAAGCTTTTGCTGTGGTCTGGGCACTGAATAAGCTAAGACCCTACTTGTGCGGATAAGGGATGAGAATCCCAAATTGTTGAGGTGGTCCATCCCACTATAGGGAATGGACTTTACGGTGCAACACCGCCCTGGCACCAACCACGCTAATGCTGAAGGTCTGTCCAGATTCTTCCGCCTTAGTAATGAGAACTCCCATGAGGTTGGGTAGTTGCTCTCCACTTTCAGCTGGGGGGACACGTGTTAGACTTGGTATCATTGGCATGACCTCCCGTAACTCTCTGCCTCCTACCTCACAGTTTGCTTCTGTGTGCTGGACTCTGTTTTTCCTGTTCTGTTTGCTCTGGATGCTTTACCACTGCTAAAGTGTAAGTGTTACCTGTGTAAATTGTATGTGTACATTGGCTTACCCTTGATTGGTATATTTGATTTACCAGTACAATACTAGTAAAGTGCACTAGACGTGCCCAGGGTCTGTAAATCAAATGCTACTAGTAGGCCTGCAGCACTGGTTGTGCCACCCACATTAGTAGCCCTGTAAACATGGCTCAGACCTGCCACTTCAGTGTCTGTGTGTGCAGTTTTAAACTGCCAATTCGATTTGGCAAATGTACCGACTTGCCAGGCCTAAGCCTTCCCTTTCAATACATATAAGGCACCCCTAAGGTAGGCCCTAGGTAGACCCATGGGCAGGGTGCAATGTATGTTAAAGATGAGACATGTACTTATGTGTTTTACATGTCCTGACAGTGAAATACTGCCAAATTCGGTCTTCACTGTTGCAAGGCCTATCTCTGTCATAGGTTAACATGGGGGCTGCCTTTAAATATAATTAAAACGCAGATTCCCTTTGGCAGCTGTAGGGGGGCTGGCCTGGTTTGTAGTGGGCACCTAAGGTACTTACACCTTATACCAGGTCCAATTATCCCTTATTAGTGAAATGTAGGAAGCGTATAGAAGCCAGGCTGTCTGGAGGTAGCTAGAGGCAGAGCAGCCAAGGCTGAACTAGGAGACATGAAAAGCTCTTGCAATACAACTGTATTCACACAGTACTCACACACAAGAAAGACAATACTCACAGTTACCAAAAATAAAGGTACTTTATTTTAGTGACACAAGGCCAAAAATATCTTAGAGGATATACTCCCTTAGGAGGTAAGTAAAACACATAAAATATACACTAGTAACCAAAATCAGGTAAGAACACAGTCACAAAATAGTGGAAATAGTGAAAATCACCATAGGCTAAACTGGGCCTAGGGGCAACACAAACCATATACTAAAATAGTGGAATGCGAAAGTTGGTTCCCCACCGAGGCAAGAGTAGTGTGTAGAGGGGTGCTGGGAGTGTAAAATAAACACCAAAGGTAAGTAAAGTAACAAACCCCAGAGCCCAGGAAAACAGGAGTAAAGTACAGCAAGTTTCCTCAGAACACACTAGGAGATGTGGTAAAGGATTATGCAAAAACCAAGCAAGACTGCAAGACACCAACAACGGTTTCTTGGACCTGAAGACCTGTGTAGAGAGGAGACCAAGTCCAAGAACAGATGAAGAGTCCAGGAAGAACAGGAGACGTTGGATGCAGGCTGGTTTTCGTTGTTGGACTCCCTCAACAATCCTTGGCTCACGCAAATGTCATGGCTGGTGGAAATAGGTGCTACTTGGGCCCAGGAGGAACCTGGGGGTCTCAACTTGGACTGAGGAGACAGAGTGGGCTCTCAGCACTTCAGAGAGACCTCAGAAGACGAGGCAGCACCCACAGGAGTCCCAGGACACAGGGACAAAGGAGTTGCAAACTGCGGTCATCGCAGCACTACACAAAGGGATCCCACACTGCTGAAGAACCACTCCGGGACATGAGCATCACAGGATAGAATGCTGGGGACCTTGGCTACGCTGTGCATGAAGGATTTTTGGAAGAAGTGCACAGAAGCCCAAGGAGCTGCAAAAATCACAGGGGTACTGTCTGGCTTGAGAAGGCAAGCCCTTACCTCCACCAAATATGGACAGTTGGACCTTTGTACTGTGAGGATCACTTCGGTCCACCACCTGTGTTCCAGGGATCATGCTCGTTGACAGGAGATGAGTCCCAGTGTACTGGTTGTCACTGCAGAGGGGTACCTGCTAAAGCAGGGAATTGACTCTGTCACTCCACAGGAGATTCCTTTGGTCCTTCTAGTGTAGGATGAAGACAGGCAGTCCTCACAGCATGCACAACCTGGAACACTTTTGCAGTTGCTGGCAGGAGATGGAGTTACAGAGTTGCAGTAGCCTTCTTGGATACTTTGTTGCAGTTGTAGAGTTCCTGGTGAAGTTCTGCGGTTGATCTGATGTTAGAAGGTGAAGCAGGAATCTTGCAAAACCCAATCTGCGGAAAGACACAGATGAGAGAACCTAAATAGCCCTGAGAGAGGGATTGGTCACCTAACCAGCGAAGCACATATCAGGAGGGGTCTCTGATGTCACCTTCTGGCACTGACCACTCAGATGCTCCCAGAGTTCCCTGACCATCCTGAAAACAAGATAGCAGAACACAGGGACACACTGGAGGGGCTCTGGGCACCACCCCTGGGGTGGTGATGGACAGGGGAGACGTCACTCCCCTTTCCTTTGTCCAGTTTCACACCAGAGCAGGGGCTGGGGGATCCCTGAACTGGTGTAGACTGGATTATGCAAGGAGGGCACAGTTTGTGCCCTTCAAAACATTTCCGGAGGCTCTCAGAGGATACCCATCCCATGCCTGTAACGCCTATTTCCAATGGGAGAGGGTGTAACATCCCTCTCCTAAAGGAAATGCATTTTTTGCCTTCCTGGGATTGAGCTGCTTAATCTCCAGGAGGGCAGAAACCTGTCTGTGAGGTGGCAGCAGCTGGGGCTGAAGTGGAAACCTCAGATAGCTGGTTTGGAAGTTCTGGGGGTCCATGGTGTAGCCCCCAGGGTGCATGGAATTGCCCCCCATACCAAAATTGGATTGGGGATACAATTTCTCAATCTTAGACACCTCACATGGCCATATTCGGAGTTACCACTGCGAAGCTACATCTATACATATATGAAGTGCACACTTATAATGGTGTCCCACACTCAAAAAGCCTGGGAAATTAGTCCTGGACAATGTGGGGGCACTCTGCTAGTGCAGGGGTTCCCTCACACATAGTAACTTTGACCTAGCTTTCAGGAACTGAAGGTTAGACACATAGGTGACTTATAAGTTACCTGGTGCAGTAAAAATGGCTGTGAAATAGTGCTAACACTATTTCACTCAGGCTGCAATGGCAGTCCTGAAGGAGTGTTTGTATGAGCTCCTTATGGGTGGCAAAAGAAATGCTGCAGCCCATAAGGATCTCCTGGAACCCCAATGCCCTGGGTCCCTAGGTACCATATACTACGGAATTAAAAGTGACGTCCAGTGTGCAATCTGGAGTGGAATATGGAGTCACTAGACTATAGTGACAAATTTGGAAATAGAGAGAGCATAAGCACTGGAGTTCTGGTTTAGCAGGACTCCAGTGACACAGTCAAGCATACTGCCAACACAGTAAAACATAAGCCCTCATTATGAACATGGCGGTCTGTTCCGCACCGCCGGCGGTGGCGGCAGACACCGCCAATAGCGGAGCAGTCCGGACCGCCAAATAATGAACCAAACCAAACTCACGCATCCCGTGCACCACCCACCGCCAGGAAATGATTCCCGCTGATGACGGCAGAGGCCACCCACAGTTGTCGGAAAGGCCCAACCCGCCCATCAAATTCTGAACCACCATTCTGCCGCCAGTTCCGGGGCAGGTACCACCACCACAAAAAGCCAGGCGGAAATTAAACAAATAGAAGGAAACACTCACCGAGCTCAACAAAAAGTGCAGCGGCAGCCATGGACAGAGAGCTGCAGATCATGCCAGCCTTGCTCCTTGCCATATATCTACATGACCGAGATCACCGACAATGACGACGACGGTAAGTACCCCAACCTAGAAAACAAGGGAGGAAAGGGCAAAGTTACATACCCACCCACTCCACCCACCCCGCAAAGCCCCCCAACCCTACCCAGCAGCAATAGTCAGACACCCCACACAAAGAGGGACGTACCCGACCAAAGCCCACTGCAACTTGGCCCTAGGACATACAATAGCACCACAGCCATAAATTCTATAAACAAACACCAGGGTGGAACTGCGTGCAGCCCAAACACAAGCCACACCAAAACTTTATTATGAAGCTCACTGAGCAAAATGATGAAAACAGGGCTAATGGCCAGTCCATAAAAAGTCAATTTTCCTTGGCCACAACTGGCCACACCTGACTCCCACAAGTGCTGGGTAGTCCACTCAACAGGGCACCATAGGGTGATCCAGGCACCTCACGGAATGGGGGCAGAAGGGGTGGGGGTGGGTATTTACAATGGGGTGGGACTTAGACTTGTGTGAGGAGGTTGGAGTGGGGGTGGGCTTCTCCTTAGAGGCGGGTGGGGGCTGTTTGGCACGGGCGGAGCTGGATGCCTTAGGCTGAGTGGGCCTTCTTCTTAAGTGGAGAAGGGGAACGGGAATGAGAAGGCTGGACCGGGGTGGGGTGCGATGTGGAAGGAGCGGAAAGGGCAAGGAGGTGGGCATGTTTTGAGACAAGACGGGGTGGGCCAGTGGGCTCAAACAGGTCTACACAGGAGAGGAAAAGTTTCTTGGGAGCAATTGGGGTGGGCGTGGATGAGGGCGTGGGAGTGGAAGCAGAGGGAGTTGATGTATGGGGTGTAGGTGTGTGTGTAGTGGGTGCCGGTGACTGCTCAGTGTGCTGTGGTGTGGTGGATGTCTGATGGGTGGGTGTCTTGCTGCTTTTGAGTGTTTTGGGAGGTGGGGGGGACACAGTGGGAGAAGACAGACAGCTAGTGTGGATGTATGTTGGGTGGGTGTCTGCAAGTCGGGTGAGTGTGCTGCATGTGTTAACTACAGTGGAGGTGGTGAGTGCAGGTGTGGTGTATGGGGTGCATGTATGGCTGTCTGCTATTGTGGTCAGTGCATGAAGAGGAGCAGTAACAGTGAGTGACGGTGCAGTGCAGGAGGGTGTGCATGTAGAGGGGACAGACAGGGAGGCGAAAGAGGCGGGCACACTGGGGGAAGTGGACGTTGTCATGTGTGCATGTGTATGTTGGCTGTGTGAATGCTTGTGGTGGGAGGTGTGTTGCTTGTGTTTGGAAGTGTGTTTGTTGTGTGTTGAACTGCTTGACTGCGTGTCTGAATGTGTGCCTTGGACGGGTGAAGGGAGTGGGGTGCTGGAAGGGGTAGAGGAGGTTGGAAGGGGGACTGAATGGCATGGGAAACTGGCTGCCGTCCAAGAGGAGGCAGAGCCTGAAAAGATCTCTGTAGGGCAGACACGGCACCGTGAATGCCATCCAGATAGGCATTAGTCTGCTGCACCTCTAATGCTAGCCCCTGGATGGCATTGATGATGGTTGTCTGCCCTACAGAGATGGTTCTCAGGAGGTCAATAGCCTCCTCTGTGAGGGTAGCAGGGCTGACTGGGGCAGGGGAGGAGGTGCCTGGTGCGAAGGAGACACCCACCTTTCTGGGTGGGCGGGCATGGCCAACTCAGTGGGGCGCAGAAGGGAGGGCACCAATGGTATGGGTGGTGGCGGAAGATGTCACGGTCGTGATTTGTCCACTAGTGTCCGCCACCGCTGGAGGACCCCCATCGGAGGAGGTTTCAGCGTCACTACCACCGGTGGTAGTAGCCTCCCCAGTGGAAGTCCCCTCGCCCTCCCACCCACTGGTCCCCTGGGCGTCCGTCATCTCTGCCTCCTAGGATCCGTGGGCCGCTGTCTCCCCACTAGCCAGTGCCTCAGCTCCCTCGCCTGATGTTGATGCTGTACCAGACACACAAAAGAGAACAGGGATGGGGAGACAAAACAGGAGAGACACTTGTAAGTAGCTGAATACTAATACACAATGGCCAGACATACACCTACCCAGCAGACACACCCAACAGGCAGCACTGTGCACTAGGCCCATGACCATGGCCCTGACTACTGAGCAGTATATTGCCCTACACCCATATCCTGTCATTGCATTGAAGCTGAGGTAGGTGAAACCTGACAGGGACACCCCTACACCCTTTGGGGAGCAGACAGTAGCTGGACACCAGTCAAAACCCTGCTCTAAGCCCCATGAGCCCTATCGCACACACACTCATCCTTCTAGGCTGAAGTATGGAAGTATGGGCTATGAGTGCTCACCCCCTTGTGACTGCTGCGCAGCCTTCAAGCGCCCATCCAGGTCTGGGTACGCCACCGCCAGGATCCTTCGCATTAAGGGGGTCAGTGCCCGACGGGCACCCCTACCACGTTGGGAGGACTTCGCCAGCTGGGCTTCACTGATCTTCCGCACCCAGCACTGCAGGTCCTCCCACCTCTTCCGACAGTGGGTGCTCTGCCGGCTGTAGACCCCCAAGGTCCGTACCTCCTTGGTGATGGCATGACAATGTGCCCTCTTCTGGTGGGCGCTGACCTAGTAGGGAGACACAGAGAAGAAACACAGAGGTCAGGCACCTGCAAGATGGCAATAGCTGGCTGATTGTTAGACATAGGACAGACAGTACTCCCAGACATGCAGGACAGTGGCACACAGTATTCCATGCACCAAGCCCCATCCTGGCTCACAGGAACGCACATCAGAGCAATCCACTCCATCCATTACACACATAGTGCCCCCAAACCCGGACTCACCTGTACCTCTGGCCGGCCGTAGAGTCTGCCGTACAGGGGCAGGACCCCTTCCACCAGTTTCTCCAGTTCTTCCTAGGTGAAGGCCGGGGCCCTTTCCCCTGAACCACTAGGAACATCCATAGCCAGAGGCAGGCCACAGCAGTGCACGGAGTGGAGTACTTGTCCGCACAAGATCAGGGAGTCAAGTGAGCACACGATGACGGACTCGCGTACGTTCCGCGGCGGAATGCACCGTCACTGCCGGCGGCGATCATGATACGCCAAGATTCCCCATTGGCATCCATGTTATCCAATGAGGGTGCGAACAGCTGTAAACACCGCCGAACGCAGTGACGTCAACCGCTAGCGGTCTTAGGTCACTTCCACAACGAAGGGGCAGAACTACAGTGGGCAGACATTTTGCCATCACCTAAGAATCTTGAAATTTAATTTAGTCACAATGCTGGGCCTACTAGGCATATGATTCACATATGTCTCTATCCATAGAGTATATTATCACACATGATTTACTCCGTTCCCTGTCAGTGATGACAATGTACATCTGTCAGGTTGCAGTTATTGTACAGACACTACTATGAAGAATGTAGGGAATGTGTTTAGCAAATATGCCTGTGTATGTGTGCACATGACTCCTTGTTCTTACCCCTCACAGGTACAGACCCTTGTGGCGAGGAAGGGCACCTTCTGTGTACAGACCACTTGTGGATATGGGGACCATGGTGGAGCGTCAGATCATTATCACTTACAGACTCACACGTGCAACTATTCAGGACCTATGTGCATTACTGAATCCTGCACTGACTCCCGGAAATCGTAATCAGCATGCCATTCCAACTGAGGTGCAGGTGCTCTCTGCACTCCATTTCCTGGCCACAGGCTCCTTTCAAGTGACAGTGGGCATGGGTGCTGGTTTCTCACAGCCAATGTTCAGCCAGGTACTTACAAGATTTCTAAATGCATTTGTACATCTGCAATCCTATGTGCGATTCCCCCAAAGTGCTGAGCTCCCTGCCATGAAGTCAGACTTCTATGCCTTTGCAAACCTTCCCCATGTTAATGGTGCCATCGATGGAACCCACATACCCATCATCCCCCCAAGAGTGAGTGAACAGGTGTACTGAAACAGGAAGAACTTTCACTCCATAAACATCCAATTGGTATGTACAGCAGACCAGTACATATCCCATGTGAATGCCATGTTTCCTGGTTCAGTCCATGATTCATTTGTTTTGAGAAACAGTAGTGTGCCACAAAAGATGAAACAACCTCAAGAGGACAGAGGGTGGATCATAGGTAAGTGTGCCTGTCACTAACTGACATATTGCTGAAAAACAGACTGTCAGACTAAGGACATTCCAATGAAGACTCTGTATTGACCATTTCTCTAGGTGATTCTGGCTATCCAAACTTGCGTTGGCTCCTGACACCAGTGAGGAATCCCAGGACGGATGCAGAGAGGAAATACAGTGAGGCCCATGGACGTACTAGGAGGGTGATAGAGCGTACTATAGGTCTCCTGAAGGCTAGATTTCGGTGCCTACACATTTCTGGGGGTTCCCTGGCCTATGGGCCTGATAAGGTGTGTAGGATAGTGGTGGCCTGCTGCATGCTGCACAACATAGCAGTGAGACATTCAATCCCCCTTTTGGAGGTGGAGGGTGCTATAGGTCCTGATCTGTTACCTCAGAAAGGTGAGGATAGTGATGGTGAGGATGAGTAAGGGGAAGATGTAGACTGATACAACTCTACTTCCAATAACTGTCTGGGACATCAGCCTGTATAAGTGGTTAATGGCTGATACTGTAAGTATGCCATGTCAACTAGGGGAAATTGGTCATGTTATGTGAGTCATGGACCTCTTCAGCATGGTACAGACAGACAACATAAGCATTCCCTTCTTGACTTTTTAGAAACACACTGTACCACCAGCATGCACAATTTGACAATAAAGTTTATCCCTGCCTGTTGCATCATTACTCCACTTTGTTCAACATTGAAGACAGGGGACAGTGTTACAGGTGAGATATGTTGTTTATTGGTGGTATACAGTGAAATGTGCTATATACAGTGATGGAAGTCGTTATGGTTGGTTGTCCTCAAAACCGACTTGGTGGCAGGCCTGTTTGATTTCATAGGTGGGTCCTATTTGTAGTTCTGTTCATCATTTATCCCTCAGCTAAGTGCAGTTTGTGAATAGGTGTGTTGGTTGCTTGGCAGAAGCAGCAGTGTCAATTGTTGGTAGGGGGCTTGTTCTTTGCTGGGTTTCCAGTGCCATATCTTGGCCTGAGGCTACGTTTGGGCGCCTGCTGTGAACCTACTTTGGGTGACATGGTCGGCCCTTGTGATTCCTGGGAGGGTTTTTCCTGTGCTGTTTCAGCTGCTTGGGACAACTGTTGCTGTTTGTCCAGGGCTGTTGTGGGGGGCTCTTGTCTGGTGTGGGTGTCTTAGGGTTTGTTGACCAACTGCAGCAGTGCTCCTGCAAAGGTGGCCATTGTGGCATTGTGTTCTTTCCACTGCTCCATGGCCTGTTGGTGGTGTTCCAGCTGCATCCTCTGAATTTGCTCCAGGGTGGTTACAATCTGTGCCAACCTGTCTTGGGTATGTTGGTATGCCCCCAATACCTATGCAATGACGTCCTGGGCTGCTGCATCTATCTGGTACCCTACCCTCGGTCCCAATGGGGCACTTGACCTTGCCCCTGCCCCCTGTGCCTGTGTTCCCTGCGCAGGTCTAGACATGCCACTATTACTGGGGCCCTCGTCTTCCTGCATGTTGGGCGTGGGAGACTGTGGCCTCTGATGCTGTGTTCCACCTGTTTGTGCCCTGGGTCCACTGGTGTGGGCACACCTCCCCTGGCCTGCTGGTCTTGACTGGGTGTTAGGGGTGACAGTGTTTTCCTGGGTGGGGCTGCTGTATCGTGAGCATCCAGGGCTGTGTGAATAGCCTGCCTGCTCATCAGTGTCCAGGGATCCTTCCCCTGTGTCCCGTGATGTGCCTCTGTCTCCCTGGTATGCTGTGGCACTCCTTGTCCCCTCCATTAGGGTTGCATGGGTGGTGGTGCCAGTTGGGGGACATAGAAGTGTTTGTTACATATGCAGGAGGGTCTGAGGTGGGCAGTGCTGTACAATTTAGTGCTGATGTGCCTTTCAGAGGCATTCAGGGGTGCCTTTGTGAGGTGGACATAGCATCTAGTGGCAATGGTGGCATTACATTGTGGTGGGAGTTATTATTCCATTGTGGGAACGTGAAGGGGTGGGTGGCTGTGCACAGCAGGAGTGATGTGGGCCTGGTAGTGAGTTGTGGGTGATGCAGGGTGGTGGATGTGGTGGGTAATGGTTGGGAGGGGTGTGGGTCTAGGTGGGTGTGGGTGGGGTGGGGTGGTGCATGCATTACAGGTATGGTGTATATGGGGTGAATGTAGACGACCTACCCGAGTCCATTCTACCAGTGAGTCCTCTAGGTGCAGGATGGCGAGTACCTTCTCCTCCAAGTCGGTGTAGTCGGGTTGGTGTTGGTGGCGGCCCTCCCCCAGTCTTCTGCACTCCAATGAGGTGCCTGGATGCCATGGCCCGGACCCTCCCCTGCATGTTGTTCTATCTCTTGCGGATGTCGTCCCTGGTGTGTGGATGGTGTCCCACTGCATTCACCCTGTTGACGATGGTCTGCCACGGCTCCATTTTCCGGGCAATGGGTGTGTGCTTCACCTCGAAGCCGAATATTTGTGGCTCCACTTTTAGGATCTCGTCCACCATGGTCCTTAGCTCCCTTTTGGTGAAGTGTGGATTTTTGGGGGGGACATGGTGAGGGTGGTGGATGGCGTCGGGACTGGGGACGGTGTTTGGGTGCTCCTGTGGGTCGCTATGCGTGTCCTGTCTACTGGCATTCTCTGTCTGGCTCTGGAGGTCTCCGTCTTCTGGTCCTGGTTTCCTTGCAAGGGAATGTGGGGTATGTCTGGGGGTGTTTTATGGTGTTCTGGATGTGTGTTAGGTGTGTGGGTGCTAAGCCTAACCAATGTGTGCAGTGGTTGCTGTTGGGCCCACTTGCTGCCCATGGCGGTCGCAGTCGCCAATGGTCGTCCGGCCTCCACTGTCAACCGAGGTGATTTGTGCATCTTTATTTGGAGGGAGGGATGTGGGTGTGCTTGGCGGTGGCGGGGTGGGCCGTGATTCCCACCGACAGGGTCCTGGCGGGGAGTGGTGGTGTGGGAATGTTTGGCGGTGTTGGGTTTTTTGTTCCTTATATGGCGGGTTTCCATTCGCTGCCGCGGGTGGGATTCTGTTCACCACAGTCACGGCGGTCGGCAGTCTTTACCGCCATGTTCATAATGACTGCCATAGTGACATATAGGCCCCAAACTATGAGCACTAGGGTCCTGACTAGCAGGATCCCAGTGAGACAGTAAAAATTCACTGAAAAACAGGTAGAAATTGGGAGTAACATGCAAAGAAGGATGGTACTTTCCTACAGGATCAGATAAAAATGTGGAGTTTAGGGTCTCTGAACTCACAATTTAAAGTAGGTATTTTCTTGCTTAAACCATTCTCTGACTCCGCCTGTTTGTGGATTCCCTGTCACGGTCTGTTTGACAGTTGGGCTGTTTGCACCTCTCCTCTAGGCAGCGACAAAAAGGGAGCTGTGGTGTAGCCTACATATCCTGATAGACAATCGGCTGAGGGGATGGGAGGAGTGGTCACTTACAACTGAAAGGGCTGTGCCTGCCCTCACACAATGCAGTCTCCAACCCCCTGGTGTGTGTCTGGACCAGGCAGAATCTCAAAAACAACAGAGATGTCTCTTCAAAGTAGGCCTACTTCAAAGGCAGAAAGGGGTATAAGAAGAGCACCCAAAACCCCTGAAAATTAGATTACTTTTGGAACCAAGAGGAACCTCTGCCCGGGAGAAGAGCTGAGAAGTTTTAGGAGGAATACTGCCCCTTTTCTTGTGACTGAGCTTTGCTGGGTTGGCCTGCAGTAGCTGCTTCTATCTGAAGATTCTCCAAGGGCTTGAACTGAGTTTGCCTCCTCCTGTTGTTGAAGTCTCAGGGACAACTAAGACTTCTCTCTGCCAGCACTTGGGCTTTCTGCTGAGAGTCCTGTCTGCTAACTGGTGCCCTAACCTGTCTCTGGGCCCTTAAAAGATGCAAGTGGTGGAACAGGACAGAAATCCACGCTAAGACCGCCATGTGGGGAACTTTTCGATGTACCACCCGCCACACGGCTGCTAAATGACGCACCGCCAGCCCCGCGGCTAAAATCAACACTTCACCTGCGTTGCAGCTGGGAAACCGACACAACGCAGCTGGAGAAACAATGCTCAACACTTGCAGCGGCTGCTGTTAACAATGCAAGCCCCCACGCAGTGCAACATTGCTGGGTGTGGAAAATCAACGCTAAGCCTGCCCAGACCCAAGGTGCCTGTACGGGATCGACGCATCGCTGTCTTGCAGGAGAGAAGAAACAACGCACGCCGACCCGACCGGAGGAGGAACGGCACAAGGTCATGCTTGCGAGTGAGCAATCAATGCCTCGCTGACCTTTTCCAATGCACACGTGCAGCTTTATTTTAATGCCACCCAGATATTTGTGTGCATAACACATTCTCACTGTTTCTTAAGATGCTTATTCTTTTAAAGACTCATAACTTGGCTTGTGTATGGTGGATATTTGTTGTTTTGGTCTTGTTTTGTTTAGATAAATATTACCTAATTTGCTAAACCTGTATTGTGCCATTTTGTAGTGTTTTAACTGGGTTACTGTGTGTGTTGGTACAAATACTTTACACATTGCTTCTGAAGTTAAGCCTGCCTGCTCATGCCAAGCTACGAAGGGGTAGAGCGGGTGTTAACTGAGGGTGATTCTCCTTTACCCTGACTAGAGTGAGGGTCCTTGATTGGACAGGAGGTAACCTGACTGCCAGCCAAAGACCCCATTTCCAGCACACAGGAACAATGCTTTGTCATACGCTCCTCTCTCCAAAGACCGCAGTACATTTCATCCACAAACTTATAGCCCCAGAACATAGTATGCTTAGAGAGTGACATCAGACATACCCAAGGAAAGAACTACATGTGCCCCATAAGTACATGTTTATACCAACTAACTCAACTACTACAGGTCTCCATCAAACAAGCCCACAGTTTCTGAGATACATCAGGAAGTTCAGGAGTCAATAACTTCAATTAAATAAATGTGAAAAATCAAAAACCTTTTGCTTCGATACTAATAAGAGACAAGATCATGTTTTGGTCGAAAGCTATTTACTCAACTTAATATATACAAAGAATACACACCAGCAGAAACGCCAGACCGGTTAGAGCTTCAGATGCAGTGGAATAAGTATAAAAATGAAACGCTGGACCCTTTTCTATTTGAAACCGTTGCAGCACATAAGCCTAAAACACCAACAAGAATGGGAAGATGTTATCGTAAGGAATTCTGTTTACTGAACTTGAAGACACGACGTCCTTGTGCAGAGCTACAGTCGAATTTCTTGGAACACTGAGTTTATTTGTTGCATGTCAGGATTCGCATTTCCTTTAGACCCTGGGGCACAAATGAGGATAATCAAATGTACAGAGTAGTCTACACTCCAGGGTCTCTAGAAATTGACACCTCAGGAAGCTTCTTGTTGTTGTGCAGTATTCATTTACAATGAAAGAGAACAGGCTTGCCGTAATACATGCCAGTAACCTACATTTCAACACAAATAAAATGGCTTTGAGCAAAATGTTCTGTCTTATATTGAAGGTCTCAGGTCAGTATTGGAAAGCATATAGCTCGTTAGAGCCACAGTGAGAATTTTTGGGCACCAGGGCTTTGTTATATTTTGAGGCTCTGTATCCTAAAAGTCAAGAAACATTTCACAATACAGTTTTGATTGCCTCTGTTACACATCCATGGTTTTAAGTCAGGCAGTGCTTGGTGCAAACATCTATTGCCATCATGTTATGAAAGAAAAGTTATGGCAGTAGTAATGTGTGGTTAGAAAATGTCTGCATATTTATCGGGTTCCATGTTGTTGAGTTGGTGATTGTAAGGCGATGCCTCTTTTTACATGTCCACCCCCACATGTTTGTACTGATGCTGCTGGGTTTTCGACTCTGAAAGTGCACTGAGGCCTCCTAAGCAGACCTTAGTGCTAGTCGTCTAACTTCTTACAAAGTGTGTGTCTAATTGGCTACCCCCAATTAGCAGAGACTGACTTACTTTTAAGTCTCTAGTATATGGTACCCAGGTAACCCAGGACTTGTAAAGCAGAGTGTCCACTCAGGGCTGAAGCACTGATAGTACCACCCTGTGTGTGACAATAAGTCCAAAATGGCTTCCAGCCTGCCACTGCAGACTGGAATGGCTGTGGCAACACTGCTATTTCGACTTTGCGATTTGGGAAGGCCTATCGAGCCCTAACGCAGAGAGCTGTATATTATCAGGTGGGACATGTATTTTTTGTAATTATGCCCCGGCAACAACACTTCCAAATTGTAATTTTGCGTGGGAGAGTTACTGGGTTACCAGCTGATTACTCAACCTGGCTAACTTCTAAACAGGACTTTTGAGATGGGTACTGTAAGGTACCTAATTACTCATGGCATTAAACCCAACTTGAATTTAATATCACTATTGTAGGAATGCAACTTTTAGAAAGTTGCCACTCTATGTCCTAGGTTGTCTATTGGCCTCACACAGTCACTGGCTACAAGATAGCTTTTCTCCCACATGTGCAGTTGTGTGAAAGACTCCCAGACTTAAAAATAGCAGCCTGCTATGCAGCAAGGTATTATCTCCCCTTCACAGAAAACTACTCAGGGTGTTACCCCAAAAGGTGAGCTTCAAAGGAGAAGCCACCTTTGGTGGGCAAATGGCGATCACGCTCTTGAGAGGCTGTCCTTTGTTCAGGTAGACAGGCTGGCTCGGTAACAAAGAGGGGAGACCAGTGCCCAAACAAGTTTTCCCGTGGGGTGACCTACCAAGTTCCTGACATCCGAGGAAGGGTTCAGACATCTTGAGAGTGGGCAGAATAGTGCAGTCTGAGATTGCTAGATGCAATACATAGGTGGAAAGGTATCACCAAGAGGGAGAGGACCTGGTAGCCAACTGGCTAATGACACCATGGGCTAGCAGAGAGAGGACTGTGCCTGTGTCTCCTGGCTTGGTGAAAAGTCGTTCCCAAGCCCTAGACCAAAGAAGTGACTTCAGTGGTCAGTTAGCTGACCCCTTACAACCAGCAGCAGGACCAACAAAGCTGAAGTAGCCCAACTCAGCAAGCCAGTGGCCTCTGAGTGCAGCTAGGCACCCCAAGAGACCGATCCTTGATGGCCAAAAGTTGCACTTGAGTCAGCAAGACCCACGAGTGTCGTCTTGAGCCCAGATTGGTTGCCCAAGAGGGACAGCAGCCTCCATCAAAGGATATCGCTGTAATCTCTGTGTGTGTAGACTAATGGCCCAGCTGCAGTTGGCCTTCTACTGTCTCAAAGAGGATTTCAAGGGACTCCCAACCGCCGTGGCCAAAGTCACCCCACCTGACCTGTGAACTGATGAATAACCTCAAATGCACCCCTATTGATCACACAGCGTCCTTCAACATCTTCCACCACCTGCATCCACAGCATCAGGATCACTCTATTGAAGTGTATGGCAGTCATGCTGTAAAGTTTTGACCTGGACTGTGAAATTTTTTGGAGACCAGGTAACTGCCCAAACCTACACCATTGGCCCCCAGACCTCCATCCTGCTGGGTTCTGTTGTTCTACTGTTGTAATCTGTCTTTACTCTTTTGTTGTGTAGAGTTTGCCCTGTTAGCTTTATAGGTATTAACAAGTCCTGCTACATTTCCATTAAATAGCAGCACACTCATTTAAAATTCCTGTTGGGACAGGAATGTTCTTTGCATGGTGCACAGTTATATCCCCCGCTCCACATGCCTAATTGGGAGCATCTGATATCCTGGTTTTAGAAATGTGGCCATAGCTTCAGGCCTCTCTAGAATCTAGCACAAAAACCTAGGACTGACTTTGACAAGAGTCTGGTCCTGGGCTTGGAGGAGTGCACCAAGCTCACCCTCATTAGTGGTAGAGGACTACCATCTCTGTCACATGTTTTATGTGCATAGCATGCTGGTGGCAGCATCACATGTTTTGTATGCTGTACGGGCAGGCCACACAGAGACATGGAGCTCAGAGCTTGGAGCTGCAGAGCGGTTTAAACCACTTTGCTACCTTTCAGCCTTGCCGCCTCTTACCCTCCTTGCCCTTGTAGGTTTGTAGGCACGGCAAGCTGGCACAGAAGCAGGAACACAGAGCGTGTTGCTGAGGGCAGAATTACAGCTGCGGCTGAAGTTGACAATGCAGGGAATTTTGTGCATGCTGTGCTGTACTGCCAAGTCATGCTGCATTGTGTTTTTTGTGGTGCAGCTGTGGACTGTGCTGAAGTTGTGTCATCCCCTCTGCCTCAAATTTCATCTCGCTTCATCCCTGCAGTGGACCCTACGGGAGGGGCTGTGGAGTGTGGTAGAGAGCAGTAAGACGGTGAGCGAGCACTGTGGCCTGTCTCTCCCTCATTTTCTTTTCCTCATTGACTTTACCTTGTGCTGTTCGCATAATAACTTTAAGTAACATGGCATGGCTGCAGTATTTAGACACCTCTGCCTGACGGTTGAGCCAAGGGGAAGCAGAGATGGCTAGGTCCAGGTGCGGTCTGCAAGACGCTCGATGGTCCCCCTGGCTCATTCATCAGTGATTCTCTTTAGTTCATCAAGGCTGCTGAAAATAACAAGGTCTGGTCGTTTTTTGTGGAACCCAAGACCCACTAAAAAATCTGAAGAAAAAACGAATATCCAAACTCCTCTATTAGATCACCAGTAATTTTAAAGGCCCAAGCTGGTTCCTTCTCCTCAAACCCGGCAAATTCGCTCTCAGGGAATGTGACAAAGGCTATTATTCGTGAGGGCACAATTATCCAATACTGCATTGTGGATTACTTTGAATATTCAGGGAAAACTCCAAAAGAAGACTTAAATCATCTGGGAATTTCAGCTTGGAGCCTCCTGAAACCAGCTTCCCCTATTGACGATCCTCCAGGATATGGTATATGAAAAAACCCAGCAAATAAGCCATTTCAATAAATGAGTAAATCTTAAAAAGCACAGCTAGGTTGACTAATGATCTATGTTCTCATAAAATGGTTGTTAAGGCGCAAGTTCATTGCTATGATGAATGAGTGCATGGATGTATGTCCGTAGTGTGTGATGAGTGAGTTACACACTGTATGATTGTTTGAGTAACCCATCGTGTGACATGCCTGTGGGCTCTATTTTGAAAGCCCTGGCCTGTTACTTTGCACTAAGTGAAGGTAAGGTTACTTTACTTTCTTAAACAATAGAAGTGTATTGCTGACATTCCTGAGACTGGAGGGAGGGAACAGAGACAGTCAAATGGGAATAGAAGAGATAGGTTCCCCCTTAGAAATTGAATTAGGTCCAATGATGCTGAGAGCTGGTTATTAGTCACTCTGGAGAATGTCATTTGGTGGAAAGTAGGAGTTTAGATTGAGACTGCACTTTCTGTTGAAAGAGCACGAAGGGTCTTTTGTCTCTATTCCTGATCACTGCCAGGTGTGGCTTTTGACAGCCAAGTACAGAATGCTCACACCTCTTTGTGCCTGTGTTGTGGGTCCTTCAGCCTGGAGATAACTGTTCTGTGAGAAATATTACTCACTACAAGGGCTGAATCTGGAAAGCAGCCTCAGAAGGACTCATTAATGGAAAAACAATATAAACAGGTTCTGAAAATGAAGATAGAGGATACACATCCTGTGTCTGCTCAACGTATATAGGAGTGAGAGCTGTTGACCCACTTCTTGCTCCAGTTGCAAGTTCTCTCTAACCAATTAGGGCATGCTCTACCTAGCACCCCGTAGACTACAGCACAACTAGAGTTGGTGTCTGCATGACAGCCAGCTTCCTAGAGGTGAAGGGACTTGATCTGGAATATGATCTACAGGAAGAACTGGTTTCCCAGTCCTGGATTGTCTAGAAAGTCTTGTGTGAATTAAGAGGGAAGGCACGAGCGGACTGCAGTTCCACAGACCAGACACTCAATAGTGTGACAAACCAGGTCACTGAATTTGAGTGGAGGATCTATGTCACTGCTGGAGTGTGCCTGAGTGAACCCCCCATTGTCCCCTCCATTGCAAACATGGCACTTACCTGCATTTGCCCGAGCAGCCTTCACCATTGAAGAGGGACTCAACATTGATCGGCTGCACTGTTTTGTGTGCCCAAAAGTGACTATTTACACATTTTATATTGCTGTGACTTTCGACAGCAAAGCTATATTTTTTATGTAAATATCTTACACGATTGGGCATCTGACAGGTGGTTTAGACTGATGCCAGACCTGAAAAAACTAATATGTAACTTTTATTTGCAATCAAAACTTTTTTTTTTCTTTTTTTTTATAATTTGTTTGTTATAATTTGCAGGTGTGATTACATTGCATATGTCAAAAATTCAATCCTGTTATATGATAACATACATCTACTGTAAATGAGTTTAATGTACTGCAGTACTTTCAAATACTCTTATCTCAAACATATTTAGACCAATATATCTATAAGAAGAATCTTATATCTTGATCCCAACTTCTCTCCCCAGACCTATTCATTCTCCGAATTACTCATCTTCCCCCATATATCCTGATACCTCCACAGTGCTCCGACCCGTTAAGCATACAATTTTTCTTTTACACGTGTTGCATCCATTGTTGCCTCCATGCCGCACACATAGGGGGCACTGGGGATTTCCATGCCTGGAGAATCAGGGATTTAGCTATCAAGTTACCCACAAATATTGTTTGTCTAGAGGATATAGGCAAATCTGAGCTTGGTGCAATGCCCCATAATGCCACTAATGGGCTAGGGACTAGCTCGAATGATATCATGGCGCTGATCCTTTGAAAGATCTTCTCCCAGTACCCCACCAAGTGCATGCATGAAAAGCACATATGGAGCCAATCCCCCTGAATCTTTTGGCAGCAAAGGCACAGTCCTGATGCCTCAAGGTGCATTTCCTTTATTCTAGTGGGGGTGGAATAAAGCAACCATTTGGAGTAAGGAGTGATTCTTTTAAAATGTGCACCTCTAAGTGCTTTTTGTGACACCTCGTTGTGCTTTTGCCATTGTTGTATCCCTATTTTACACCCAGTAAGGTTTTCTACTCTGACCAAAAGTTGGGAGATTTCCTTGATTGCACACCCACCCTGGAGTATTTTATACCATCTACTGGTGCCTAATTAATTATCATAAAAAGCCTAAAATATAGCTTCATTGGGGCCATCTGTTAATATGTTGTTTATTGTAGAAAATGTTGGATTTGACAGTAGGAGAATTTTAAACTTTCTAAAATGTCCCTTTTACCCATTATGCACTGCGTCCATGTTTTGATTTGGTCCCCTATGCATAAATCCAATAGGGTCCTGATCCCTACCTCTTCCCACTTTTGTACATTTCTTCGATTAGGTTCTCAGCCTATCATCCATACAGCCCTAAGTCCGATTGATGGGTGGGTCTTATGAATTTGATCTTTAGCCTGAATTTGTAGTATACTAAACTGTATCATTATCGGTAATGTATATCTTACACTTTTAGGAAGGCGGGGGTATTTGAGAAATCGTGAGAGCTGTGTACTTGTTTCTACCAGAATCTGATTAAGATAAAAGTTAAGATTTGGCTTTTGTGCAGCTCTTGAAGCCCAATCCAATATAGTAGCTTCATAGTACATTTGGATGTTGGGGAGTGCTAGCCCACCCATCTTCTACTGCCAGAGTTAGCTTCTCCATCTGTAACCGTGGTTTCTTATGGTTCCATATGAATTGTCTAATTGATGAACCCAATTAGTGAAAAAACTTTTTAGGAACTCTCAAAACTACTCTAGAAAAAACAAATAATAGCAGAAGGAAAGTCATCATTTTGACCAGTGCAGTCCTGCCTATAATCGTCATGGTGGATTCCTGCCATTACAACAATAATCCTTGAATCTTTTTAAAAGCCCTTGTGTAGTTCAACTGAAACAACTCCGTCAAGTTCTTGGACACATATTTGCCGAGATATCCAATGGATTCTGAAGATGAAGATAATACCTGAATAACATTTGGAAGAACTGATGTTTCTACATTATACAAGAGAGCCTCTGACTTAGACCAATTGATTTAATACCCCCCCAAGTCTGAAAAAGCCTTGATCTTTGAGAAAGCTCTATCGATATTATATATATGCGCATGGAGGTACAAGATCATATCATCAGCGAATAATTTCACCTTAGGTGCTGAAGGGAGTGGAGCCTGTAGATGTTGATACTGTCGAATCGCTGCTGCCTGTGGCTCAATAAAGAGTGCAAACAGCACTGGAGATAGAGGGCAGCCCTGCCGCGTGCCGCGTGCCCCGTGATATCTGTACCAATCCTGCTAATTGTGTATTTACCAAAACCTTCGCTTGGGCACCTCCATATAACCTACGTAGCGTCTGTATAAACTTCCCTGGGAAGCCGAACTTGCCTTAAACCATAAACAGTGTTTCCCATTGAAATTGATCGAATGCTTTTTCAGCATCAAGCATAATGATCGCCGCCGGATAATGACTGTGAGATCGATAGTCCATCACCTGAACCAAGAAATTTGTGTTGGTGGACAACAACCTCCCCAGTAGAAATCAGCATTGATCCTCATGAATCAGTTATTGAGCCACCTGAACTGTACGGATCGCAAGTATCTTAGTAAATAATTTATAGTCCTGCTTTAAAAGGCTAATCGGGCGCTATGAACTCAGATATTCCGGTGGTTTATCCTTTTCAACAAAGCTAACCACTATGGCCCTGGAAAATGCAGGAGGAACCTCAACTCCTTACAATATTTCATTAAATAGATCTACTAATATTTTGGCGATTTGACCCTTTAATATTTTATAAACCTCTCCAGGGAGGCCATCTTCTCCTGGAGCTTCTCCACTGGGGGCTCCCCTTATTGCCTCTACTACTTCATTAAGGGTAATAGGAGACGTTAATATATTCTGTGCCCTTTGAGTCTAGACCTGGCAATATCACTGCATCTAAATACTGTATTCACTTGTATTGTCTCGGTATACAGCTAAGATAATGCAAAAGAAACGCTTTTTCTATCTCTTTGGGATGGCTGACCATTGTGCCCAACTCCTCAACAAAAAGAACTTTTATTAAATTGGAATTAGATCTCTATTTAAATGACCAAGCCACAAATCTACCTGCAAGCTCATTTTCTTCATGCTGCCTCTGGAAACTTGTATGTCTATTAAGTATCCCCTGAGACAGATACAAATCTCTTAATTTTGCCTGAGCTCTTCCCAATATTAATTCCTTTTCCCGACTGGGTAATAGTTGATTTCTTTTTAATGCCTGCTCTAGCACCTTTTGAAGTAGATTACTTCTTTCGTGGGCTATTTTCCCTAAATAAGCCTTAAAGGAAATTGCCTCCTCTTGTATATAAGCTTTAGTGGCTCCCCAAATATTAAAAAGAGAAGCTGAGTTCTTATTCACCTTTAAAAATTCAGTACCAATGCTTTGAGTTTTGTTACCCAACCCTCCTCCACCAAGAGACATCTATCCAGTCGCCATTGGGGGCGGCTCTGTTGGTTCCCCTAGATCACTAATACTAACCCAAGGGACAGAGTGATCAGAAAAATAATTTACAAGTATTCCTGTTCTCTGCCACTTCAGGGCGAATGAAATTAGAATATAATCGATTCTTGATGCAGTATCATATCTTTTTGAATAACAAGTGAATTATTTCTCCTGAGGGTGATCGGCCCGCCACACATCTACTAATGCTAAATCCTAAATTAATTTCAGGGGTGGCCTGACAAAGTTCAATCCACTTCTAACCTTTCTCATGAAACTCCGGTCGGAGCACTTCTGGAGCAGAATCAGAGCGGAGGCAAGACGTGAGGTGCAGGCTCCTGTGGGCTCTGCTCCAGACTGAGTAGGATCCGCTCTGGGCTCTGGCTGTGCCCAGCGCAGGCTGAGATTCTCTGGGAAAGACAGAGCGTGTCAGCAGCAGCGGGGCTGGCCGGGCGCGGGATTTGTTTAGAGTCACGCTGGTTCCGAGCGAGGCACAGGCGACCACTGCAGCCTCGGCCGGGCAGCCCGAAGGAAGAAAGACGCCAGCACCGAGGGAGCCAGCCGGGGCGGAGTGATGATCTTCGACCATACCGAGCCCTGCCCGCTCCCCTCACACAGGCTCGGTGGCGGAGGAGCGCCGGGCGGGATGACGAGGTCACAGGGATGAGCAGCGTTGACCACAGCCGGTACGGAGGCAGCAGCACACCGAGGAAGGCAGCATGGATCTGAGCAGGAGGAGAACAGCTCCTTGCAAGCGTGACCAGTGGGCAGGAGAGGGCATGCTGGTAAGATTGTCTGACTGTTTTCCTTTCTGAGAGCAGAGTGCAAAGCCAGGGGAGGCAAACATAAGGATACAAAAGGATTTTTTGTGGCATGTTCGTGCCGAGTTCCGGGTAAGCTGTCTACACTGTGTGAGAGTGAGTAAAGATACAACTCTCTTTCACGGTTGAAACGAAAAACGTGCCCTGAGTTCTTTGTCATTAGTTGGTGGCAGGTCGCTCTCTGTACTGCCGATGAAATAAATGTAATTAATAATCAACTCGAGTTTTTACTCAGAGCACCAGATCCTCCTTCAATGCAAAGTTCACCACACGCGCCACTCCAACAATGTTTAATTAGTGTTGGAAGCCTCCTGCGAGCCAGAGGAGCGCGCGCGTCACCTAACAGAGTGGATGTTGTTTGCTCACGTGCAAATGTAGCCCCTGTGGGAGTGCAGGGGGAGCGCTGCAGGATCACCAGGGGAGCTGAACAGCTCTGGGAGTGCCTCTGACCGCTGGGCATGGGGGGCTTGGTGTTCAGTGACATGCGGCTGTCCTAGGCACACAAGACTGCCAACCAGTGAGGAAGGTGGGTTTGGTGATCGATTTGCAAAGACACAGAGAAGCTCTGGGAAATTGTGGGAGAAGGCACAATAGTTGGCATCGGAACGGAAGCGGAAGTTGAGTGGTAACAAGCAGGGCTTGAAGCACGGTGACGGAGGAGTGAAGAGAAGTTTTGCTGCACGGACACTGTGCAGATTTGGGCTGAGCTCACTAGGGAGGGAGAGAAGAAACCATTGCTTTGTTTTGCTTGTATTTTTGGACCGTGGGACAGGGGGAAGTTTAAAAGTATCTTCTAATTATATGTTTTGGTAAAGTATGTACAGGTAAAGGCTAAAAATAGCGGCTTTAGATAATTCTCCTTCTCTTTGTATCAACCAGGACATTAAAATACTGGTGGTGCCAGGAGAAAACTTGTCACGTGGCAACACTAGACATTGCTGCAAATGTGGGAATTCCTTAAGGAGTGTACTAGAGTGTATGGTCACATTTCAGCAACAGCGGTGAGGTCTCAGCTGTATTTTTTGCTTTATTAGTTCTAGAGTGCATGTGGGGGGCGAAGTGATTCAGGGAACATGGCGGCCGTCTAAATGAGCCGGTCGCGGAGGGCTCCGTTCCGTGAATGACGCAGTGAAATAATTATGCCTTACCGTGGAAATGTGAAGGTTTGAGGGGTCGGCAGTGGGGGTCTGCTTTGCTTATTTTGGTTTTACGGCAGTGCAAGGGAGGCAAAGGAGCTGGCGGGAGCACGGGACACTTCGGATCACGGGGTGGTGCCGTTGTTGAGAGCCTCCCTGGTGCTCCTTCTGGTCAGGGAGGTGGCGGCTCGTGTTCCCTACCGGGGAAATCAGGGCAGGGCCAGCACAGGGCCGGATCCTTCAGGAAAGAAGAGCAGGATTTTGAGGATTCCTCAGTACATTGAGGACTTGGTGATTTCAGGTACTGATGGGGAAAAAACAAGATTTTAAGGTTTTGAAGGTTCTGTGCACCAGGGACACGCTTCTTTTGGTATAAGCACTGTAGAAATTCATTCAGACCATATGGTGGACAGGGTAAAGGGGCCAGTGGGGACCAGAAAGGAAGCGGGGAAGGTGGCATCTAAAAATAGTTTGGGACAAGTAGCGTATTCCCTGTGCAGCTCTAAAAAAAGTAAGAAAAGAGTGGAAGTTGAAAGTCTGGTCCACCTCCAGAAACCCTCTACAGCGAAAAGTAAGGCGGAATACGATAATAGTTCTGTTACAAAGAGCCTGGATGTGAAGAATGCTGGAGGTTTGAACTATAGAAAAGTCTGGGTTACCCCATCAGTAAGGACTTACTTTCGAGTATTGCCAGGATCACCCAGAATGTCAATTGGGGGTGCGAGTATGCAAGAGCTAGATAAATCGGACAAGTTAGAGTCTGCTGCTAGTTCAGAGAGCATTAGCCCAGACCTCCTGGTGGATGGGAGAGGTGTTTTACAGTATTCTTTTTCTGTGAGATCTGTAGAGAGGAAAGAGGAGGTAAATGCAGTACAAAATTTTCAATCTGTCAGAGAAGATCAGGGGCATTCAATTGCGGATATGTTGAAAGCATTATCTGTGGAACTGAAGGGTGGCTTTGAGACTTCTAATGCCAACCAGGTGGAGATTAGGGGTCTCTGTGAAGATTTAGGGAAGACAATTGATGACCTGGCGGGCCGTACAGCTGCTTTGGAGGAGGAGGTGGGCGAGTTAAGGATGGTGGTGGAAGAAAATAAAGAGCAAATAAGATATTTAAAAGAAGGGGAAGCAGGGGTAATGGCTAAAATGGAATCCTTAGAAAATAATCAGAGGAGGAATAATCTGAGGTTTCTCAAGGTCCCAGAAGGGTTGGAAGAGGGTGATTTAAAAGGCTTTATGGTCCGTTTGATAAAGCAGGAGGTGAATGTAGAAGAATCAGAGGAGGACATTGCTAAAGATATTCAGAGGGTGCACCGGGTCCCGGCAAAAATGCATTCCAATGGGGATAGACCAAGGAAAATTTTAGTTTATTTTCAAACATACTCACTGAAGGAACATATTCTGACTCTGGCGGTTAAAAAAGAAATAATTGTCAGTAAACGGATCCCCATTTGAAATTAGGTCAGACCTAACGTCTGTGACTTTAAATAAACAGTGGGAGCTGGGTAAAAGAATAGACATGCTGAAAAAACTGGATTCAACAGCTCAGTTAAAATTCCCTGCTTCATTAAGGGCTATGGTGAATAACAAAATGTATAATTTTACAGACTGGAAGGAGGTGGACGAGTTGATCAGGAAAACTGAGAAAGGGAGCGGGTATGAGAAAGGTCTGACCTAAGTTTCTATTGTTTTTACCGGTAAGGAGATTTTTTTTTTTTGCGATGTCCCAAGTTAGGTACGGCGACCCTCCTCTGACTTTGGTCAGGTTAATGATTGAGTGGGTTCCCTGGGGAGGAGGGGGGATAGGGGGATGGGCGAGGGGACGGGAGATGGTGGTGGGGAGCACTGGGTGGGGAGCATAATAGGGAAAAAAAGATCCTCATTGTGGTAGGTAGACCTGGGGGGCGGGGGAGTGATGGGTGGGGGGGTGGAAGAAGGTAGGTGGTTTTGATGTCGGAAAATGGCAGTAAAGAATTTGAGACTCCTGTCTTGGAATGTAAATGGTCTTAGGGTAAAGAGCAGGTAGAAAAGGTTGGTGCAATATTTGAAGGATGCCCCGTTTGATGTTTTGATCTTACAAGAGACCCATCTTTCTAGGGAGGAATGTTTTTAAGTTTTTAAGTCAGGCGGGTGGGTTCAGCTGATAGCTAGGCAAATTGTTTGAGTGGTAGTAAAGGGGTGGCTGTTCTAATAAAGAATCATGCCAATATTACTTTTCTGGAAGGTCCCATAGATAACTCAGGGAGGTGGGTGTTGGGGAAGCTCACTGCTTTTGAATATGTCTTTACCTTGGTAGGATACTATGGTCCTAATAGGGATGATGTAGGCCCATTAAGGGAACTTTAAGATCTTCTTTTGCAATATTTAGTTCCAATATTATGGGCAGGTGACTTTAATGTTGTATTGAACTACGAATTAGATCAGCGGGTAGTAGGTCCAAAATAAACGAGAAAATGCAGGGTCAGATTCGTGTAATGATGTCTCAAAGGGGGTTATATGATGTTTGGAGGGATAAGAGGGGGTCAGAGAGAGGTTATTCTTATAATAATAATAATAAGCATCAGCATCAGTCCAGAATTGATTACTTCCTTTTGGATACTGTTTTGAGGGACTTTGTTGAGTCAGTAGTACATATTGGGGCCCATTTATCAGATCACTGAGCGGTCAGTTTAGATCTTAGGTTGCCAACGAAAAGGAAGGGAAAAGGTGGACTTTAGACAGAACTCTTCTTTTGGAAGATGAGGTGGTTACGGAATTGCAGGCGGATACAGAGGAATTTTTTTGGATAAATTTGGGTTCAGCTCCCTTAGCGATAGTTTGGGATACATTTAAGGCCTTTTTGAGGGGATGTCTGATTAGGATAGCTGCACCCAGGAGAAAATTATATAATGAGGAAATAAGCAGGTTGGAGAGTCAAATACGACACTTTGAGCAGGGAATGTCAAGTAAGGAGAAGGGTGAAGAATATGATGATTTACATAAGCAACGTCAGACAGCTAGTTTGGAGTTGGCAGCTCTTTTGGACTGCAGGATCAGATTGAGATGTGAAGCTAATAGGGTGATACATTTTGAGTATAGTGAGAACAGAGGTAAATTGTTGGCTTGGAAGTTAAAATCAGATAGGGTTAGGAATCGGGTGACAGAAATTCGAGATGAAGACTCGGGTGAGATTAGAAAAGGTGGCGAGCAGGTGGAAGAAGGTTTTTTCATTTTCTTTAAGGACTTATATACAGAAGATTTGAAGCCGCCTTTGAAGGTGTAGAAGGGGTGGCTTGGGAAATTAGATTTACCTACTCTGAATGAAGAGGAGAGAAGTGCGGTTAATGATCCGTTTCGGCAAAGCGAGGTAGAACAGGTCATTTTAGCTGGCAAATTGGGGAAGGCATCAGGGCTAGATGGGTTACCCTATGGAGGTTTATCGAGTTCTGGGTGGTAGTGCTTTTAAAGTTCTTAAGCAATTATGTGATAATATTATGGGGGGGATGAGAAACTTCCTCTTTCTCGGAAAGAGGCGATTAGTACGTTAATTTTAAAACCCGTCAAAGACCCCAGGAAGTGTGATTCATACCGCCCAATATCGCTATTAAATTGTGATTATAAAATCTTTCCTAAACTCCTGGCTGATAGACTAGGTATGGTTATGGGGAAACTCATACACACAGACCAGAAAGGGTTTTTGAAGGGTAGGTATTTGATTACGGTATGTGAACCATATGAAATTGGAGGCCAATTTATGAGAACATTGCAAAAAATCTATCATGACCCAAGTGCAAGAATTTTGGTTAATGGTATGCTCACTCCTCTGGTAAAAATAGAAAGAGGGACGAGACAGGGGTGCCTGTTATCCCCAATATTATTTGACCTTTATATTGAACCATTAGCTTGTAGAATTAGGAGAGATAAGAGAATACTTCCTTTCCAGTGTGGAAATCTGGTCAGGAAGGTTTCTTTACATGCGGATGATTTAATGATTTATACAGCGAATTTAAGTCAGGCCAAACTAGTTCTACAAGAGTTAATGGAGGATTTTGGGGGAATTTCTGGTTATGCTGTTAATAATCAAAAGACCGAAATTATGGCATGGAATATGGAACTAAACGATGCAGTGAATGTAAAGAAAGAAGTTAAATATTTGGGGATCACTGTAACACATGATATATGTAAAATGGCGGAAACAAATCTTGCTCTGGTTATGAGGGTTATGACCTTTTACTGAGGAAATGGCTTAATCTTCCACTAACTATAATAGGTCGGATTAATGTTGTAAAATGGTGATTGTTCCCAAATTAACTTTTATTTTCAATGCTTTGCCATTAATGTTTAACAAGGTTGCTTTAAGAAATTGCAGTGGATAATTAGCAGTTTTACTTGGGCATCTAAAGGTGTTCGTATATCATGGAAAAGCTCAGGAGGAAGAAAGAAAAAGGTGGTCTGGCGGCTCTTGAAATGCAGTACTACGCATGGGCTTATTTGTTAAAAAATGTAAGACGGAGTTTTAATGCATTAGATCATTCAGAGCTCGGGCAGGTGTTAATTGCTATGATAGAAGGTCAGGAGGGCCAGAGAAGTTTTTTGTATAACTTTGGGGATCCAAAGTTCTTTAAAAAAATGTGATTTAAGATATTACATGATTGGGCAGTGTTGTGGAATGAGGTGAGGAAGATCACAAGGTTGTCATATTATAATGAGTATGAACCGATTTGGGATTCTCCTGGCTCACCGGAGTGGACTAAAGACGCCCTGGCTGTTCCTCTGAAAGAGGCAGGTTTTGTGCAATGGAGGCATCTCTGTTATAATGGTGAACTTAGGGACTTTGATAACCTTAATATGGAGGTAGGAGGAAGGCTGTCTAAGTTTAAATACCTTCAGATGAAGACTTGGGTTGGGAATGTGACAGAGGAAGTGGGAAGTACTAACGGACTTGTGGACCTGATGCAGCTGGATACTCTGATGAAGAAAGAAGTGGCTAGATGGTATTGGCTGATGATGGACATGGTGGATGGTGAATTTAACCTCCCGGAAGAAATCTGGAGGCAGTGCTTGCTGGAGCCGCAGCTTAAAGACCTTTGGCAAGTATCCACTACACTTCTGTATAATACTGGTAAACCTGCTGCGTTAATGAGAATTCATTTATTTTCTATTCACAGAGCCTTTTGGACTCCCAAGAAATTGTCCAGGCTGAGACAGGATAACGTGGTGAGGTGTAAGAAGTGTGGTTCTGCATCTGCTGACGATCTACAAATGTTTATTGATTGCCCTCTATTCCGTAAGTTTTGGCAAGAGGTGGGTGATGCAATTAAGGAGATTCTTCCCACAAGCCCGAAGGTGAGACCTTTGATAGTGATGTTTGGCTGTTCATATGAGGCGCAGAAGATGGGTAGAGATGAAGCTAAACTGTTGTTTTATATGATGCTTGTGGCAAGAAGGGAGATCTGTAGGAAATGGATCAGCCCTGTTCCCCCTACTTTTGTCAAATGAAAAAACTCTCTAATTTAGCATCTTAAGTTAGACTGTCATAAGGTTTGTAACAGGATCAGATTTTGGAATCCGCTGAAGAAATGGTTGGGAAGGGGTGAGGTATGAATAGGTAGGATGTGATCCTGTGATTATACTCTTTCCTCTGCTTTCCGCACGGCACTGGAGCTTGGGTGGAAAGTTTGTCCCAGACAGGGGCGATGAGGTCGGAGATGGGTGGTGAGCAGTTGTGTGAGTACCTTCGCTGCTCCCCCCCTCCCTCCCCCAGTCATGTGAGGGAAATTTGGAAGGTTAATGAGGATAAAAAAAAAAGAAATTAATTTCAGGAACATATGACAGGCTCTTGGTTTATTTTGCACTTTATTCCTCCATTCATGTGTCCCATTGGATATTTGGTAAAATATTAAAATCCCCTCCTATTATGAAATAGCCTGAAAGTGATAATAAATGTACATACAGAGCCTGCATTGATGCTACATTGTCTTCTATTGGGCCATAGAAGCTTACAAAATGGATCACTTTGTCTGCCAACATAGCAGTAACTACTATCCATCTTGCCTGCAGATCTCTAAAAACTCCCTTTATCTTCCCTATAAATTTTCTAGAGAACAAAATTGCCACACCTCGTACCGCGGTGTCAGCCGATGCAAAAAAGGAATGAGCTACCTGCAGGAAGTTTAGGTAGCTTAGCATTGGCCTTCAAATGGGTTTTCTGCAAGAGGGTGACTTGTACTTGAGCTGTTTCTCTCTAGTTAAGAACCGCTTGTAATTAAATGTTATTGTTAGCCCAATTTAGATTACGAGAAGCTACTCTCAGCTTGTACCCAATCATTTCTTAATATTCCACCCCATCACCACCATAGCCTACTGTGTTGCCATTGCATTCTTCACTGCACTCTCATCTTGCACCTTATCCTTAAGTAAACAGCAAAGCTGACTAACCTCTACCTGCATTTTTTGCTCTAACTCCACCCTGTGTCTTCCCCCTCCCCATCATCGTCAAGGGCCTTATCCATCCTGGCCCCTCCCGCCCGTGAGCCCCCTGTGCCCCCCCATCTCCATTGCCCCCCCAACCCCCAAAGAGAGAGTGCACTGGCATGGCACTCCTAGAGCCTGACCCCATTGATTAACAAGACAGGTGGCAGAGGAATCCGAGAAGGGAAAAAGGAGAGAAAATCACATAGTGCATTAATTCAAATAAACAAATACCCTGTCTACTTCTTCTCTTCTCTCCCCTCCCCCCATTCTTCCCCATTAATCATGATCGTGCCACCTCCCACCTCCCCCTTCTTCCCCATTCTAACACCTCCTCGCTTCACCCCCCCACCATTCTCCTACAAAACCATAATCATCATTTCTTCAGAAAGGCCAATACGTTTTTTGCATCTTGTACACGCTGATAGACATGCGCTTGTCCTTGGTGGAGCACTTTGAGTTTGGCCAGCTGTACAATACCAGCCGGAGCCCCTAACACCTTAAAGTCATCTATTAGTCCGACAAACTTGGGTCGCCGATGGTCTGCAGCAACAGACATGTCGGAAAGCACACGAAAGCTGAAAGCATCCCCCGACTCGAAGTTCCTCTTTGTTATTGCTTGAGAGAGAATTTGCTCCTTAATCCTGTAGTTGCCAAAATGGACTAGTATAGTACGAGGATACTTTGAGTTTATGGAGCGCGTAAATGGTACCCTGTGTACTCTCATGATTGAAAGATCTGCTTCAGTTTTTGCCTTGTCTGGAAGAATGCATTTGCAGATGAGATCAGAAACTACCTTGGTTAAGGACGAGGCTGCCTCCATTTCTTATGGCACCCCTACAAACCTGAGGTTCAAGCACCTAGATCTGTTTTCCATCTCGTCCAACTTTAATTGGAGTTCTTCGAGTTCTGATTGAATCTGAGGTATTGTCGACTCCGTTTGGTTCCCTGCATCTTCTAAATCCATACCTCTCTGCTCCACTTGAGTTAATCTTGTAGAAAGGTGGGTTAGGTGAGTGTTCAACTGACAGAGCTGATCCTTGGTCTCTTGATGAGCCACCTCCTGAGACAGTTTTATTGCTCGTAATTCCTCTAGAATCTGCCCCATCCATGCTTCCATCGGAAGGGCACCCGGTGCCCTGCATATTGAACTATGTTTGCCAAGACTAGAGCTGGGGGTGTGAGGAAACACACCCACATCAGTGCCAGCATTAGGTACCATCAAATCCGACACAACCTTGCCAGAGCTTTCTGACACAAGATTTGCAGTTGTGCCAGGGATTGTGCCACTGTCTATAGCACCTTCTTTAACAAGTGCCATTGCCTCCTCTTGTCTTACATCTTTACCACTCCCCCTTCCCACACCTTCAGCATTGTTACTAGTGGCTGAGAACAAAGGATAGATAGGCGTCTCCTTATATTGTAAACTGTTGATAGCTACTGCGAGAGGAGAATTGCTAGAAGTGACAGACTCTGATGGAGAGATTGTCACGGGGGGCTTAGGAACCATTCCAGCTATTCGCGTTGATTGTAATACTAGCTGTTCGCAACCTTCTGTCGGACTGGACACTGGCGGCACGGGGATGCAGATGAAAGAGGTGATAAGTCCTGTGAAGACACCATGGTAACAGTGAGGGTGAGTGTGCCCAGGTGGCACTGCCCTACCTGGGTGGGTCTAGGTGGTCAAATGATGAAGCATGACACTATATAGTATGTGAGACCACCTAGTCCGTTAAGGAAATTCCCCCTGTTTTTTCAACACTTCACAGCGTCGCACTGACCTCATTTTCCTAGTGAGGACTTCGAGCAGTGGAGAGCATAAGCATGCCCCTTACTCACGCTCTTTGTGTTAGTTCTGGATACATACATAGGGAGCCTAGTACGGTTGAGTTCCTCCTAACCATTTTCCGCTCCCTCTCTCTCTCCGTGTGTTACGATAAGTCCTGTGATACATTCTGTGCTCCCATAGACTTCTGCAGTGCCCCCACTAGATGTTGTTGTTCAGAGCTGTGTCTTTGTCTACCTATGGCAGAAGTCAGGGTCTTTGTCCTGAGGCCTTTAGCATTTTTACCCATTATTTGTGGCCTGCAGCTCGTGTCCTTGTCATACGTTTCATACTAGGAGTGCTTTTAAGGTGCTACAATAAGAACGAACAAGGTATAGGAACCCAAGAAGGCTAAACCAGACCGGAAATAGAATCTTGAATAAGGAGGCAAAGGAGGCCAGCATGCATCTATTTCTGTTGCGCTATTGTATCTTGACCAGCTTAGTGAAGTTAACACAGCTAGATGCTCCGTCCCCCTCAGACTCCATTTATCTAAGTTACGAACAGAGAGTATGGAGGCTCTTCTTCCCCTTTTCTTTTCCTTTTCCTTTTAGAGTATAGCAGTCTCTCCTCCTGTTACCAGCTTCAGTCACACTGCACCTGCTGTGTTCCTTGTTCCATTTAGGTAAAGTCACTCCTTGGGTTAGCAGTTTTAACTGATTTTCTGGCCATCTGTGTGCCCCTTTTTTTTTTTTTTTAATACGCAGTCTTCACACTGTATCGTGGCTCCCCTCCCGCACAGCCTTGCCTGCCTTCTTACTTGTCCTGTTGTCTCCTTTTTCTCTGAGCCTCCGGGGAGGGGGGGATTGCCGCGATCCATGTTCCGTATGGAGCGAGCCACCTCTGATGTTGAAGTGAGAGCACTATTCTGCTCTGGCAGATCCAGGGGCCGCTCTGCCGCTCGTAATGCCCCCTGCACGCTGCCGCGTCACTCGGAATCCACGTTCCAAAAAAACACAGCCCATCAGTCGACGAGCCCTCCTGGGCTGCCAAGCTCACCTTCCACCGGCAATCAAACTGCTTACAAGGAAAGGGGGGGAGGACGGGGAATGTTCGTGGCAGCGCAATCAGCAACGCACTCTGCCCGCCATCCTGTCCATCCATCAGGCTCTCAGTCATGGAGCATGACGGGAGCTCCATGTGACCAAATTGCAATCAAAACTTATTGTGGCATGGACATCCCAAGAAGGCTTCCCCTGAAAACCTGGAGGTGGGAGCAGAGCCCAAGTCTAGTCTTAAAATCTACCTAATTGAAGTTGAAGATTGTGAGTAGAATGCACTGAAATGTTGGGATTGACCAGTCTCCTGACACTCTTCATGATGATGAAGAAGACATGGGTATGAAAGGCAAAGAAGGGGTGGGTTAGGAGTGAAAGGAAGAAATTGTTTCAAACTATGTGGTAAACAGGGAATGATCTATATTTGAATTTGGTTCTCAACTAGGCCTCTGTCAATCAGTGGATGTAATATCAACAACCATTGGATTGATGCTAAGCTGTTTATGCTCCGTCATCAGGCATGGGGTTAGGGCACTATCTGAAATGGTCCCTGCTGTGAGTTTGGCTAGTCCCCCCCCTTATGAGTGATATCAGAGATGTTGTTATTTTCTTTTCAAATACAGTATAAGTTTGAATCATGTTATGCCTTGGAAACCTCGTGTAACCAGGCAATTCAGTTTTTAACATAATGGTAATGTTTAAAGCAGATCTAAACCAATGCTTGTTGTAAAATAACTTCTGAACACCTGGGCCTCACCCAGGTAATCCAGGAAGCAGATGTCAACTGTCTACAACTGCTTGTTATTTAATTGATCCTCCTAATGGAAAACATACAGTTGAGAAACGTGTGTAATTACAATAATGACTAACTAGTTCCTCTGTTTTCCCCATGTGTTTCCATGCACCTGGTTCAGGCCGGCTATAAAAGTCGACGTTTCAGACTAAACCCTGCTTAGCCTCCTTTAAATTAGAGTGACACCTGTCACCAGTCTTCTGCAGCATTCCCTTCTCAGCAGCAGTCCTCTCTTAACAGCGGCATCCATACCTTCACAGCTACAGGGTTCTCGCAGCGACGCGCTTCCTGAGTTCCAACCTAGTATTTACAAACTTCTCTACAGTTACCACAGTACCTGTAAAAGGCGGGCAGCTTTCAATTCATCTCTCGCATTCCACTTTCTTGTGCTGGCAAAAAGACCGAAGTCATCTCAAGTAAGGTAACAAGAGCTTTTCTGTTTAATTTGGGATCTTAATCACTGCTGATTAGTCAAACTCATATAAAGGCAGCAATAATTTAAGTCTTGTGACTGAAAAGACATTAGCGAAAAGTTGTATTTCTTGTAATAGCCCCAACTTTCTGGATCTTGTGCTCATGGTTGGTTTTCAATTTGTGTTTTTTCAATCAGAATCTGATGTTGGGGTTCTAAAGACTTTTGGGACAATTGAGAACTATAATTTAATTTCCATTGCATATTTGCATGTGAACCTTAAACTCTTGCGACTCCTGAACTACTCATGAATTTGAAGTAGTTTTGTTGTGATTAACCCAGTTATTTTCTCCCAGTAAAATCCTTGTACATGATAATTCCAGTTTATGATAATTCCTGGATAATTCTTGAATCACACTGGGGAGTGTTTCTAGTGTGAATTATTGGTATGTTGATTTAATATTAGATACTGCCAAAAATCTGTTTCATTTTTCCTGTTTTAATGTGTGGTTTTATTACAGGTAAACAGAGGTCTAGAACCTTGTCTCTGTATAATCCTGATTGCTAGTATCCTTAGTAGAGAACCAGAATCCAGCTATCTTTGAGCCCAGCAGTTCTAGGAGTAGAGAAATCTGAATTTGCAGAAGTCCTGGTATTTCTCCCTTTCTCTTTCATCCCAACCCCCCTCCCTCTTGGAAACTCCTAGGGTTGCAGTATGTCCGTCATTGTTGCCCTGTCAGTTCTCATTGGGTCTCGGGGATCATTGTCATCCCATCAGAACCACTTGGCATTCAGGTGAGTAGCTCGCAACACCAGCTTGCCTTTTTTTATTTCAAATTCTGGCTTTTATCTGGTCACCATAAGGTAGGTGGGTTCTTGACTCAGTGCTGATATTTAGTACTGTGCTTCACATCCAGTGGGGTAGCCTCTAGTCTAAAGGTGTCTGAGTTTCCTTGTTTTTTTCACCCACAGATAGACTAAGACATCAAAAACAGTTTGTTTTAATGAGTTTCCTGAATTTAAGTTGGTTAGCTTTTGCTCTCAGCTTGAACAATCCTTAGTTGTCAGTCTTAATGTAGATATCTGTGTTTGCAGGTAATGTATGTGATAAATTGAATTGACTACCTCATAGTAGCAAATACAGGGCGGTTTTAGGCTGTTTATTCGTTTTCAATTAAATTAGGCTTTGACAAAACACATTGACCAGTGAGGTTTTGTTGTGCTGGCTGATGCAGGGCAGAGTACTCCTAAGTGTGATGGGCGACTGTGTGGTTGGGATGCAGAGCAGGGGATTGTGGAGGGGCAAGTTGTGACTGTTATTGGTTGGTGCAGTAGTATTTTTTGGAGAGGAGCTTTTGTGTCAACCCTGTTTATCCACTGGTACCCTTGGGTCATCACTTTTTCAATGTCTAATAAACGTGCTATTTACATTTTAGATCATCCCATTGTCAGTTTATAGTGATGGTTTTACCTCATGGGGGCATTAGATGCATGAGTGCACAATGGATTGGTTAGATTAACTTCAAACATGCTTCAGTGAAACCCGCCTCTGTTCATTTATTACTCAGAAACATAGAGGCCTACTCTGCTACTGAGTGATCCAGTGCCATCCCCCACTTCACTGTAGTCTAGGGGGCTCCACTTTCTAGTCAGAACTGTATCTTTTTTCCCAGGGAAAGGGTAATTTAATTGACAATGACAAACATTCACATTTTATCAAAGCAAGTTTGTTTGCAGTATTTCTTTTGATTACTTTCAAGATATCTTTTATGAATTAAACACAAAAGGAATTACTCAGATTACATATTGCAAAGTGTCTACATGCTATGTAACTCTTTTTGATACTACACTGCTGAGCCTTCTTGTGTAAACTGGGATTTTTGGCTTTTGTATCTGCCGGATATTCAGTAGCATTTTTCTGTCAAATCACAGTTTTCAACTTGAGGTTGTTGCAGTTGTTGTTCTTCATGTGTCTTTTGAAGGTCTGCTACTTAGTAGCATCTGTGACTTAGTGTTGGCCTGTTTATTCACATTTGGTACAGTGGATAAAACAGAGTTTCGATTTCTATAGGAACAATATGGCATTGCATAGATCTGTCTTACTCATCTGCCCAGGTCTTTATCTATCTACAGGAAGTGGTCAATTTGTGTTTGCAGTTTTTCTGTCAATGTTTATTATTTTTGTTTTTGTCAGCTTACAAGAATGCAGGACTCACTCAAACATTATTTCCACACTCATGGCTTGAAGCACAACATTAAAGTTACACTTTAGTGTAGGTTTAAGATTGTTTACTATATTCAAATGTATTTTACGAGTAATATGTTTACTACTGCAGAGTCTCAAAACAAAAAAGAGTTTGGGCAGTCCTATGTTTTTATATGTGGGGACTCTACATCCCTAAATATACTACTAGTAGAATACCTTTGTGACTAGCAAGCAATCTTAAACCTACACAAAAGTGTAAGTTTACCATCTCTCATTGATGGATCCACTTAACCAACTATCCACACATTAACCCTTTCTTACACTCTACCACTCACTTCCGCACAATCACTCACACAAACTCGTCATTCACTTAAGAAACAATTCCATTTAGAAATCAATCAGACATATTGGCATTGATAGTAGTTGTTAGTGTATGGTTCTGCTGAAATAGATCTCATAGTAACAGCGCTCTGCTGGTGGGGCACTGTATTTAAAAAGGATTGGAATCCATGACCTTGAAGAGTTGCCTACATTCCTGTGGAAAGTGCATTTTCCCACGGATCCGTTTGTCTAGGACAGACACCATTTGGAAGTTGCACACAAATCTCAGCAGTAGGTTCACCAAACTTTCTCACTTGGATAAGAATCTTTGGCCATTGAGTTTACCCATGGATCTCTTCTGTACGTAAATTAGCCCACTGAAATGTCTCATAACAGAGAGTGTGTTTATTTGTCTGCAATTTACGACCTTTTCCTTTCCATTTCTCTTTTTCTCTTTGGTTTTGCCTCTTATGAGCCTAATCCTTTCTTGTTTACATTTTCTCATCTCTTTTCCTCACATTCTGTATTTCGGATCTGGGGTTTATACTTTTTCATGTTCCTCTCCGTTTCTTTTTTTTTCAGGCAATACCATTTTTGTTCTACATTTTATGTCTCTTTTAATGTCTTTTTGCAACGATTTTGTGTTTCTATCATCTTCTATTTCTTCTTTTGTTTTCCCTTCCCTATCTTAATTTTGTTATTTACACATTTTCCTAGATTATTTTAATCTTTTTCTTCCCAGTGTTAGTTTTCACATATTTCTTTCTTTTGTCATACTTTAATTTCTGTACTATCCTTCCTGGCTCACTTCACTTGCTTATCTGCCTTTACCATTTTTTCTAAGCCTATCTTCAATTGTCTCTTTCCTTCACGCTTATCCATGAACAAAAGCCTCAGTAAAGGGGCAAATTCAGTACTCAATGAGAATTTGGGGCAAATTTCCAAGAAAGTGGTGAATCATAGATGATGCTCCACTTTTCTTGCACCCCACCCCCACAGCACCTAATGACACCATGGTTTAGCCGTATTTATAATACTGCGCACCACGGCCATTGTTAGCACAATAGTGTAAACATTTTTTAATGCTATTGTGGCGCTTTGCTACACTAGCGTGAAAAATTTGCACAGGGAGGCCCACTGAATATAATTGGTGCGTCATTTTAGCGCCTGCTCTGAATAGGCGTCAAAAATGATGAAAAAAATGCTGCAGTGAAATGTTGTAAATTTCACTGCACCCCTTGCATACATACTGTATGCCTGACACAGGCGTAGTGTGGTGCAAGGGGTAGCAAAGTGGTGCAATGCAAGCATTGCACCACTTTGTAAATATGGTGTGAGATTAAAGCCACCTTAGCGTCACCTTAGCATAAAAAATGGCTCTATGGTGGTTTCTAAGGTGGCACAAGGGGTTAGTAGTTATGTCCCTTAGTTTCCCTCTCAGCTTGTGCAAGTACATAGGGTTGACTTTAGCACTGGTGGCACCTGGTGTGACAGTCTTTGCTGGCGACCCCTCCCAGTGACCCCATTCTAGCTGGATTCCATCACTACCATGCTCAAATGGCAACCTTCATCTGTCTATTGCCCCGTCTCACTTGAATTGCATTTTTTTGCACCACTACTCTTAGCAATGTGGGGTGTCAGAGCAATTTGCATCACATACCCATTATAGAGAGACACCAAATCTTTTCTTATGTGTGTAAATCAAGGAATAAGAAATGTTGCATAAGACATCGAGGGCTACAAGGGGTAAGGAGTGTGTTTTAAGTGTGCTTGGTCTGGAGAAGCACAAACTATGGGCAGAATTTAAGAAGGGCCTAGTGCAAACTAGCGCCACGTTAGTGTAATTTTTTTTCCGCTAACGTAGCGTTAGATTGGCAAAAATTCTGAGCCACATTTATAAAGCAGTGCAATGCTTACATTGCACCACTTTGTAAACCCTTGTGCCACATTATACCTGCGCCAGGCAAAATATATGCAAGAGGGCCTTTTCCCTCTAGGAGGCCCAGAAAAATGGTGCAGTGGAATCTATGAGGTTCCACTGCACCATTTTTGGAGTCATGTTTAACTCCTACTCAGAGCAGGCGTTAGCATGAGGCACACCATTAATGGGCCTCTATGTACTTTGCAGGATTAGCGCCAAACGTTTTAGAACTAATCCTGTAAAGTACCACAGTAGCGTCAGAAATGATGATGCTATTGTTCCTAGCATGCGCCATGTTGCGCCATAAGTTAAATATGGCACATACAAGGAGGCATTGGGGGGAGGGGCAAGAAAAGTGGCACTTCATTACATGAAGCACCACTTTTTTTTAATTCTGGGCCTACGTTCCTGAAACGTAACACAGTGTTGAGATTGACTTTACTATTAAGAAAGACTACTAAAACGGTATTACTTCCCAAACTATCCCTTTTTACCCACTGTAGGATAAAGAAAGACTGGGATTTAACACATAAGGTTCTAAATCTATGCCTTGCAGTTCGCATTCAGCTCGTTGATGCCAGGTCATAGATCACTGTGCTATATATAAAGGACTGTGGATTGGAAACTGTAAAAAAGAATCGGATCTCTCTGATAAAATCAGCTAATCCTGTTAATCCTTAAATTAAACATAACACTGTATTGTCGTTTAATCTTGAAACATATCAAAGGAAATATGGAGTGGTTAAAGTGAAGGTATAATGTAAGGAAAGCATGTTTGCAGCACATTACTTATCTCCCAACGCTCTGCAAAATCCCATTCCATTAATACTAGATGGAATAATTCACAAATGCAGTTGGCGCGTGGGCGTCGAGCATCCAACATGTGGCGGAAGCAGGCCTTTGTATTAATAAATGTTGCACATAATGGATTAATACATACTATGCTAAGCGAACACCGCGACTGTGTGTCTACACATGCGCAGCATGCACCACGTATATATACATTTGTTTGCTAGCACGCAAATAGCTGTGTGCAGCTTTATACTGGAAAACAATGGCCAAATACAAAGGTTAATGTAGGTCTATATCGATGTCCAGAAATATCGAGCGACATTTTCACTACAGTCACATTCATCCATCCAATTAAAGGGCCCATTTTTTCACGAATTTGAGAATATGATTCTCTTTACCTGTCTTTAAAGTACAAGCAGCGTAGTTTCACTGACATCTACAAACAAGAGTGGGGAGTAGTCTGGGGAAAAAACAAAAAACATGATAGTTGAATTTATAGAGTGCGGTAATGCCTCTAGGCTATCATGGCAATAAAAATGGTTAAAAAAACTCTCAGACAAAAATAATCGTGCCCTGGAAAAGTCAAGAACCTAAGGGCAAAAAGGAAACAAGCATTTGCAATGGAATGGGTCTCGCGTTTTCTCGAGTTAAAACTATTAGGGTTGTAAACTCCTAACCGGACTTTTCTTGCCACAGAAACTGTAAAGTAAAACAGTTTCACGTAAGCGAGCCGACGGCCACCTTGAGCACAAAGCAAACACACAAAAGGAAACAGAAGTTCTCTTGCAGTGAAACATATTGGCGGGCTAAACACTGGAAAAGGCATGACGTATGCATGACTTTCACTAATTAAATCAAGCTAATTTGAAAAGGCAAGCCCACGATCCAACCACACTGATGGGATGGACATGGGCATGATTAAAAGCCCACAGAGAGATTACACCAGGGAGAGAGCGCTTTGCACTCAACCCTAAAAAGTAACTGGGATCAGGGAGGGGTACAGCTGTGTCTCACGTTGGTTCAGCTCAATGCTGTGTATTATGGATAACTAGTAAATATTATCCAAATGAATGTATGTGAATTTAACTTATGCATGTAACCACAAATCCAGCATAGATATGGTGCATGGACATCCAAATTTGAGAAAAAATCAATTTGGAGAAGCTGCAGAAAATCCCAGGAGTTGTTAAACTCTTATCTTTAATGAGGATGTTTTTCAATCAGAAAAGTGTGTCTTGACCTTTTAACTTCTGTGGACGCCCACTTAGTCATTAATTTGAGTCTCGATTGACAGCTACTTGGGTATGTACAAATGGTGGAATAGTTTGCAAATAACATTGCAGGAACATTTAGGTTTGCTGCTGCATGGAACTCGAAGTTTATTGGCTATAAGCGAGCATTTAGGAAGATTTGCATGAAGAGGGTAGTCTACATTTGTCTTGTACTTTTGCAACAGAATTCTACCACTAAAGGCTTCATTATGTACTTGAGCACATCAGACCAAATGCATACCAGGGCATTCTGCTTCAATGACAGACCAAGCATGGCAAAACCAGTAGCTATCTGGATGCCGTGCATCATTATCAAAATAAGTAAATAATGTGGCAGTACACATAAGTGTGCCAACAGAATGACCCCGATGCCATTTGCTTTAACGGTTTATTTACAGATCCAAGATTGTGGACACCATTTAGATCCGTAAGTTAAAAAATAAGATTTTTTTAGCACAAAACTTTCTATTAAAACAACCATTTGTAATGCAATAGGTCTGGCATTTTCTTGAGTTAGAGCTACTGTCGTAAATTCAGAACTGGACTTTTCTTGCCCCATAAATTGGTCAACCATGTCTCATAATTTTGTCTTTTCCTGCCATGTTTTGGTGGTCACTGACAGCTACTGACATAAGAAATCACAAGCCCTTGAGGGGAGACAGAAGATGACTGCACCACCTAGCTAAACCTCTGAACAAAAATTGGAAAATAAGGCTTGAAAATTTTTCCTTTTAGTTTGACAGAATGAGGTGGGAGAAAAGAACATGAGGGACACAGCTGGAAAATGCATATGCTTAAGCAAAAAGAAACAATGCCCTAGAATGCTGTCTACAAATGGACCACAGTTTTGTCTGTAACTTAGAGTTGTTATGGATGCTTGAAAGCTCATTTTAGCCAAAATAATGGAATCTTCAAGATTTCCATGAGCAATTTGTATATAAGTATTGATGTTTGTAGAGCGTGAACCTAGCTTGGGATCAGTGATCGCTGTTTGCAATGTATAGGTTTTGCTATATTTATTTGAAAGGACTGTCATGAATCCCTAGTTAAATCAACTGACTATGCACAATCTACCTATCTCGAGTAAACATACATATTAATATACAGTCAGTCATGCCTCTGCAGGCAAAAAAACACAATGCAGAATTAAAGTGAAAAATAGTTCCCTTTGAGTTCAGCATTAATTTTGCTGCTGACATTGAGCATAAATTATACCGAAAGCATTGAGAAATTAATATGCTTTCTTTGGTTTTGGCTCAAAATAGTTTAAAGCCTTCCATTCACTCCTACAGTGGCTGGTCACCTGACTACAATTCCTACAGTTAACAGGCAGTGAATCTTTTGTCGCATTGAAAACTAATACTAGAGTTTAGGGGACTTCTTCATGGCAAAGAGGTAATTCAATCACAAGGTGCTGAGAGAGCTAACAGTTGTGAGAAAGTAGCCTCTTTCTAGCCTTGTTACCCCCACTTTTGGCCTGTTTGTGAGTATATGTCAGGTGTTTTCACTGTCTCACTGGGATCCTGCTAGCCAGGGCCCAGTGCTCATAGTGAAAACCCTATGTTTTCAGTATGTTTGTTATGTGTCACTGGGACCCTGCTAGTCAGGACCCCAGTGCTCATAAGTTTGTGACCTATGTGTATGTGTTCCCTGTGTGATGCCTAACTGTCTCACTGAGGCTCTGCTAACCAGAACCTCAGTGGTTATGCTCTCTCTTTACAAATTGTCACTAACAGGCTAGTGACCAATTTCACCAATTCACATTGGCATACTGGAACACCCTTATAATTCCCTAGTAAATGGTACTGAGGTACCCAGGGTATTGGGGTTCCAGGAGATCCCTATGGGATGCAGCATTTTTTTTGCCACCCATAGGGAGCTCTGACAATTATTACACAGGCCTGCCACTGCAGCCTGAGTGAAATAACGTCCACGTTATTTCACAGCCATTTACCACTGCACTTAAGTAACTTATAAGTCACCTATATGTCTAACCTTTACCTGTTAAAGGTTGGGTGCTAAGTTACTTAGTGTGTGGGCACCCTGGCACTAGCCAAGGTGCCCCCACATTGTTCAGGGCAAATTCCCCGGACTTTGTGAGTGCGGGGACACCATTACACGCGTGCACTTTACATAGGTCACTACCTATGTATAGCTTCACAATGGTAACTCCGAACATGGCCATGTAACATGTCTAAGATCATGGAATTGTCACCCCAATGCCATCCTGGCATTGGGGAGACAATCCCATGATCCCCCGGGTCTCGAGCACAGACCTGGGTACTGCCAAACTGCCTTTCCCGGGGTTTCACTGCAGCTGCTGCTGCTACCAACCCCTCAGACAGGTTTCTGCCCTCCTGGGGTCCAGCCAGACTTGGCCCAGGAAGGCAGAACAAAGGACTTCCTCCGAGAGAGGGTGTTACACCCTCTCCCTTTAGAAAAAGGTGTCAGGGCTGGGGAGGAGTAGCCTCCCCCAGCCTCTGGAAATGCTTTGATGGGCACAGATGGTGCCCATCTCTGCATAAGCCAGTCTACACCGGTTCAGGGATCCCCCAGCCCTGCTCTGGCGCGAAACTGGACAAAGGAAAGGAGAGTGACCACTCCCCTGACCTGCACCTCCCCTGGGAGGTGCCCAGAGCTCCTCCAGTGTGCTCCAGACCTCTGCCATCTTGGAAAGAGAGGTGCTGCTGGCACACTGGACTGCTCTGAGTGGCCAGGGCCAGCAGGTGACGTCAGAGACTCCTTTTGATAGGCTCTTACCTGTGTTGCTAGCCTATCCTTCCTAGGTAGCCAAACCTCCTTTTCTGGCTATTTAGGGTCTCTGCTTTGGGGAATTCTTTAGATAACGAATGCAAGAGCTCATCAGAGTTCCTCTGCATCTCTCTCTTCACCTTCTGCCAAGGAATCGACTGCTGACCGCGCTGGAAGCCTGCAAAACTGCAACAAAGTAGCAAAAACGACTACTGTGACCTTGTAACGCTGATCCTGCCGCCTTCTCAACTGTTTTCCTGGTGGTGCATGCTGTGGGGGTAGTCTGCCTCCTCTCTGCACTAGAAGCTCCGAAGAAATCTCCAGTGGGTCGACGGAATCTTCCCCCTGCAACCGCAGGCACCAAAGAACTGCTTCACAGGTCATCTGGGTCTCCTCTCAGCACGACGAGCGAGGTCCCTTGAACTCAGCAACTCTGTCCAAGTGACTCCCACAGTCCAGTGACTCTTCAGTCCAAGTTTGGTGGAGGTAAGTCCTTGCCTCCCCACGCCAGACTGCATTGCTGGGAACCGCGGGTTTTGCAGCTACTCCGGCTCCTGTGCACTCTTCCAGGATTTCCTTTGTGCACAGCCAAGCCTGGGTCCCCGGAACTCTAACCTGCAGTGCATGACCTCCTGAGTTGTCCTCCGGCGTCGTGGGACCCTCTTTCGTGACTTCGGGTGAGCTCCGGTTCACTCCACTTCGTAGTGCCTTTTCTGGCACTTTTGCAGGTGCTGCTTGCTTCTGAGAGGGCTCCTTGTCTTGCTGGGCGCCCCCTCTGTCCCCTCACGCAATTGGCGACATCCTGGTCCCTCCTGGGCCACAGCAGCATCCAAAAACCCTAACCGCAACCCTTGCTGCTAGTAAGGCTTGTTTGTGGTCTTTCTGCATGGAAATACTTCTGCACGACTCTTCACGACGTGGGACATCCATCCTCCAAAGGGGAAGTTTCTAGCCCTTGTCGTTCTTGCAGAATCCACAGCTTCTACCATCCAGTGGCAGCTTCTTTGCACCCACAGCTGGCATTTCCTGGGCATCTGCCCACTCCCGACTTGATTGTGACTCTTGGACTTGGTCCCCTTGTTTCACAGGTACTCTCGTCAGGAAATCCATTGTTGTTGCATTGCTGGTGTTGTTGTTTCTGGCAGAATTCCCCTATCACGATTTCTGTGGGAAACTTAGGTGCACTTAGGTGCACTTTGCACCCACTTTTCAGGGTCTTGGGGTGGGCTATTTTTCTAACCCTCACTGTTTTCTTACAGTCCCAGCGACCCTCTACAAGGTCACATAGGTTTGGGGTCCATTCGTGGTTCGCATTCCACTTCTAGAGTATATGGTTTGTGTTGCCCCATCCCTATGTGCCCCCATTGCATTCTATTGTGACTATACATTGTTTGCACTGTTTTCTATTGCTATTACTGCATATTTTGGTATTGTGTACATATATCTTGTGTATATTTGCTATCCTCATACTGAGGGTACTCACTGAGACACTTTGGCATATTGTCATAAAAATAAAGTACCTTTATTTTTAGTATATCTGTGTATTGTGTTTTCTTATGATATTGTGCATATGACACTAGTGGTACTGTAGGAGCTTCACTCGTCTCCTAGTTCAGCCGAAGCTGCTCTGCTAAGCTACCTTTTCTATCAGCCTAAGCTGCTAGACACCCCTCTACACTAATAAGGGATACCTGGGCCTGGTGCAAGGTGTAAGTACCCCTTGGTACTCACTACAAGCCAGTCCAGCCTCCTACAACAGTGAGGTTCAATTCAACTCAATCAAGGTTTTAAGAGCTCCTGATCTAAGCTTTACTCTACCCAGCATTCAAAAGCCACAGGATTTTATGAGCAACCTTCCTAGACTCAAAGGGACATAGGGGGTCATTCTGACCCACCGCCAACAGGCTGGCGGTGCTCCCACGAGCATTCTGACCGCGGCGGTTCAGCCGCGGTCAGAAGCGGAAAGTCGGCGGTCCCCCGCCGACTTTCCGCTGCTCGGGGGAATCCTCCATGGCGGCGGAGCGCGCTCCGCCGCCATGGGGATTCTGACACCCCCTACCGCCATCCTGTTCATGGCGGGAAACCCGCCATGAACAGGATGGCGGTAGGGGGTGCCGCGGGGCCCCTGGGGGCCCCTGCAGTGCCCATGCCAATGGCATGGGCACTGCAGGGGCCCCCGTAAGAGGGCCCCGCAAAGTATTTCAGTGTCTGCTTTGCAGACACTGAAATACGCGACGGGTGCAACTGCACCCGTCGCACCCCTGCAACTACGCCGGCTCAATTCTGAGCCGGCGTCCTCGTTGCAGGGGCATTTCCTCTGGGCCGGCAGGCGCTCTTTTGGAGAGCGCCCGCCGGCCCAGAGGAAATGTTTGAATGGCCACCGCGGTCTTCTGACCGCAGTGCGGTCATTTGGCGGTGGTACCTTGGCGGACGGCCTCCGCCGTCCGCCAAGGTCAGAATCAGGGCCATAATCTAGGGTTTGAAGGAATTCCACCTGAGCATGAAGAGAACCCAATGACTGTGTTCTAATACTTCCCAATTAATTTAGGATTGAATGGAACACTTTCTAGGAGATTAAGTCATCTAAATGCATGGTTTTTGTGGTTATAGGCAGGTTGTGGAGAGCTCATAGCCGCAAATGATCTATGGTTTATGTTCACAGACCTGGGTTTAAAGGCATGATGTTGCTATGGTTTAAGAATAATCAACCTAAGGCATAAGGGGACATAATAATTGAGGTGTTTAAATATATTAATTATCCCGTTTTTTATAATAACTTCAAGAAAGGGAGAGGTACTCCTACTAGTATTCAAGCAACATAATCATTATTGTTTGAGGTGATGAGGGTATAAATTCTAGTTCAGTGAATTTAGGTACTGAGATATCAGGTGCTCAGAATTGTCCCCCTTCCTCTGCCTGATCTCCTGGAGTTTTACCGGCTGTATTTTCCTGCCGTCAAGGTTGGCCCAGGTGCTCCCCCACAGAAAAAAATATGAAAGTGGAGCCCTAGGCCAGTTATGATCAGGCAGAATGGTATTCTACCTGAGGTACCGGTTCACCCAACTCATAATCGGACAATTAGCCTGACTTTTAACTTCCAGTCTGCTCCTCGCCAAGTAGTAGGTCCGTTTTGTATGGTGCATTCACACAGACAAAGGGCACATTGGCATACATGACATACATGACATATACATACACACATGCAGAGAGACTGAGAAATGTAGCACATTTATTTGCTTAAGAACTGCGGCGATTTTTTTCGAATCCAATGAAAGTTGTGCCAAGCATGAGTAATTGCACAATAGCAAATTTCTTACTTTTAATGCCAAAGCTTTGTGAATTGGGCCGTTAATTGTTATATTAGATCCAACCCTGGAATGGAATTCAGTGGTCAAATAGATCTGAGGTGAGAATGGAGAGGTGAAAGAGACGTGGATGTCCGCGAAATCTGTGAGAGGAAGTTTTTTGAAGAATGTGTCATGTAAGGCAGTGCTTTAAATGGGAACAAATAAGTGCAGGTACTCATTAACATATACTAGTAGTGTGGTGGGTGGGGCTAGGGGCAGGGCTAAGAGCAAGACATGGGATACTTTCACTTATATACCAGTTGCAGCACATGCCAAGGCCCATGAGAAATGTGTTTGAACAAAAAAAACAAGTTAACTCGTTAAACGAAATGTAAGCGAAACACAACGCTATTTATCTTACTGGCAAACATATTTGCTGTCGTTTTGCACAATACTATATATTCTTGAATGAACACACACAGAAAGAAACAAGCAGAGGCGCACACCCAAAGCATTCCACACAGTCCTCCTTAAAGTGCCCTGATTCTCTCTCTTTCATTCGCTTTTCTCTCACACAAAGACACACACATACCAGCAGGCAAACACACATACATAAGCAGACCCTCATTCAAGAGACTCAGGTGGGATCAAAGCCATTTTAAACTTTCCTCCCATGGCTTTCTTAGTTGTCACAGCGGGGCTGCCTCAATTCCTGTGTTTACACAAAAGTACACGAGTGTGTAAATGTGATTGACAGCACAGGGCCTGAATGGACCCTGTTCTGACAAACACAGCGTGATCGTAAATACCCAGACATTAGGCACATAATCCCCGCTGAATAGCTCAGCGGGGCTCAGTTTAGGGAGACAGAAGCACCTTTGCTGTCAGAGGCGGGTTCAACTCTGAGAGCCCAGTGCTCACCAGCACTAGCAGCTAATGAGCCTACCCTTCATGAGTACCGGTACTCTCCTTGGCAGCAGAGAAGTGCCGGTACTCAGAGTGAAAAAAATAAGAAGTGCCGGTACTCAGTACCGGTGAGTACCGGCCCATTTAAAGCACTGATTAAGGAAAATGTGTTTGCAGCACATCACTTCTTACAGATGGCTCTGACTAAACCCTTGCAGCGATATAATAGAGAATTGATCACTAATGGAAACGGCACGTGGACTCACAGGAGTTCACAATGTGGGAAAATTAGACATTTGGATTCATTAATGGATAATGGATTATGCGTCCTTTGCTAAGTGAACAAGTTGATTATGTGTATATGTGGGCACGGATGCAACTTACAGCTAAAACCGAGATTTACAAAGCTCTCTGTTCATTGCGCATGTCGACACAAGGCAATGCAGGGGCATATTTACAAGCCCCTTGCACCTCCTTGCACCACACTAACGCCATGTTTTTTAATGTTAAGTTAAGGAAGCCATTTCCCCATGCCTTTTTTACAAAGTGGCGCAATGCATGCTTTGCACCACACAGGGCGACACAAGAAAAGTGGCGCATCAGGACTGATATGTCACTTTCTTGTAAATATGCAGAAAGCAGACAATCATGCACGTGTTATTTTTTAAATAAAGCAACTTTTTTTAAAAAATGCAGCCCGTTTTCCTTAAAGGAAAATGGGATGCATTTCAAAAAGAAAATTTAACTCCTTCAGTTTAATTTTTTAAGAGTAGGCAGTAGTCCGTGGGACCACTGCCTGCAGTAAAAAAACATTTTTGCATGCCTTCATAATGCGGGAGGTTTTGCAAACGGGGTACTACCAAATTGAATTTGGTGGTAAAAAGGCGAATGCTTTGCGACCGCATTTTGAACATAAAAAAAAATCATAGATACCACTGTGAGTCGCTGTTAGGAAGAGTCACCCTTGACACTGCCCTTCTAATACCAAATCACTAACCCATTTTGCAATTCGATAGTAGATTACCGAATTGCAAAATAGGGTTTGGTACATCCAAAAAGCTTTTTTTCTGGTCGCAAACATCCCAATTAATTCAAATTTGGTCCTTTGAGACCAGAAAAAAGCTTCCTTCATGTGGTTCATTGGCCTAGTTGGTGCAAAAAGTCACACAAATCAGTTACTACTCAAAATAATTGCACATAAGGTTCTTCGCCAACCAATTTCAGCCATGGAGGTCGTTATTCTGCAAGAGTGAAAGTCTGCGACAACGCCACCTACAGAGGAAGAAGGAGAAGTCTTTTTCCTGTATGTTTGGTTTTCCATATATTAAATAAGAAAGTAGCTAAGTATACTAATAGTGATAGGTTGAAAGTTATATTTATACTTATTTATATTCTACCTTTGCTATCTGATAGTGCTACTAGGTTATAATAACCAATATTCTATTTTTTTCGAGTTCCTGTCTTATTGCTTTTACATGATTCCTGTGAGCCTAGCAATTTATACTGATATTTCATTTTAAAAACGCCAAAGGCACATGGAACACTATATGGTTTGTTTCATTGCTTCAGTTCTCCCTAGTTAAATGCTGTACTTTATAAGTACAGTGATAATTAAAGGTATGTAAGGCCGCACGCACTCTGATTGTAGCCTAAAAACATGATTTGGAACACAACAATAATTAAAGTCCAAAACATTCAACTTTTGTCCACGTTATTTTCTTCCTCTAGTTCAGGCAGATAGCATGCATATGTGGAAATAATGACTTCCAAAGCTCTTACACGTGTTGTCCTCAGTCAGACGTCTCTTCATGTTGTATGACATATGCCCCTATGTTGATGATGTAAATACATTTACAGCACATTTGGTAAACGTGATTAATGAATGCAAATAATAAAGGTATGTTTTTTATTTATTCTATTACAAATGTAGCTTTAAATATACATCCTCTTCCCATCATAATGTTTTCATATTTTGAAGACTGATGCTCATAATGTAAAATATTCCCATAAGCTTGTTCACATTAGTTGCTTCTTAATGAAAATATTATGTATGTTATCTTTGAATAATATGCAGATTCATACCTTTGATATCAGAAGGCAGACAGATTTTGATTTAGTACTCGCTTTGCTCACAGATAGACCTTGCCTGAATTGAATCTGTATTTTTTTACGTTGACAGTATTAACCCTATTGCTGCTGGGCCTCCCCCAACCCGCTCCCGTCCCCCAAGCCTGTTTTTTTGCTATTTGGGGGTAGTTCACACTTTGGGGTCCATAATTTTATGTCCACATAAGGTATCCACAACAAATTAGCGTCCTTTTTCTCCAATGTCCTGGTGATACTAAAGACACCACGGGATTGTGATTCCCTGGAAGGGATTGAGAAATCAGCCAAAATACATCTACATTTTGCGATTTTGGGAAAAATTGGACAAAAGTGATGCAAAAGAAAGTGTCTGTTTTTTCTGTGCAAATTGCATTAACAAAGGATTTAAGGTGTTAAAATCTCCATCTTCCGAGCTTTCAGAAACAGACAGCCTTGAATCAGAAAACTACATTTTTCAACCTATTTTTTGCCTTTTACTCGGACATAGCCAATTTTCTTATTTTTTGTGCTTTGAACCTTCTTCAAGTTAGTGGTAGAAATGGGTGCTAAACCAGTGGTGCATCCCAGAAAGCTATACATTTCTGAGAAGTACATACAATTCTGAATTCAGTTGAGGGGTCATATGTGGAGATCCTTCAAGTTTTTCCTATAGAAAGTAACAGCTGAAATTAAAAAAATATTGAAATTGACTTGAAAAAAACAACCATTCATGTCTACGTTTTCACATGAAACATTTTATGACTATCGAAGATTTTCTAAGGCAATATACTGTTGCGTCCGCTGGATCCTTCTAGTTGAGGGATATATAGGGCTTGTAGGTTAACCACGAACCTGAGGTACCCAGAGCCAATAATTGAGCTGCACCGTGCAATGGTTTTTCAGTGTGTACCGGGTACACAGCAATTCATTTAGCAAAACATAAATAGTGAAAAATTGGTATATAGGAAACCTATGTATAAACAAAATGGGCATAAGCTATAGAGTGTAGAAGCAGTGGATTTTTGCATATCTCTCAATTTGTGGGTACCTATGCTAGCATCTGAACTAGAGTGTGTTTCTCAAAATGACATCTACCTTACACACTGTCTTACATTTGGAAGACGCAAATGCAAAAAAGACAATTGGTAACAACAGTTGTTCTCCTATTATTCCCTCAAGTCTCCCAATCAAAATGGTACTTCACTTGTGTGGGTAGGCCTAGAGCCCGTGGCAGGAAACGAGCAAAAATGCAACATCGACACATCACATTCTTCCACTGAAAACATCCTTTTTTTTGCAACATCTCTAGCTGTGGATTTTGGGCCCTAGCTCAGCTGGCACCTTGGGAAACGTAGCAAACCTGTAGAAGATTTTTTTTTTAAAACTGTACACCTAGGGAAATCCAGGATGGGGTGACGTTTGTAGCTCTCACCAGGTTCTGTCACCCAGAATCCCTTGCATACCTCAAAATGTGTCTAAAAAACACCTTTTCCTGACATTTTTTGTGGTGGAAAGTTCTGAAATCCGTAGGAAGCCAAAACATCTTTCAACCCAGCATTCCCCAAGTCTCACGATTATAAATGGTACCTCACTTGTGTGGACAGGCCTAGTGCCCATGAGAGAAAACGGGGCAAAACGCGATGTCGGCACATCACATTTTTTCACTGAAAACTGATCCTGTTTTTTGCTACATGCCTAACTGTGGATTTTGGGCTGTAGCTCTGCTGGCATCTAGGCATACCTAGCAAACCCTTAAATTTTAGAAATCTATACACCTAGGGGACTTCAGGATGTGGTCACTTGTGTGGCTTTCACCAGTCTCTGTCATCCAGATCCCTTGCAAACCTCAAAATGTGGTAAATAAACACATTTTCTCAAATTTCTGTGATGGAAAGTTCTGGGATCTGAGGGGAGCCACACATTTCCCACCACTCAGAGTTCCCCTCGGTCTTCCAAAATACATGATACCTCACTTGTGTGGTTGGACCAAGTGCCTGCGACAGAGAAGGGACAGAAATGTGTAAAGTTTAAGGGGTAACCAAGGCAGATCCAAAAGGGCATTTTTTAAAATACATTTTTAGACTGGCTCTACTGTGGACACCCACACAAGTGAAGTATCCTTTTTCTTAGAAGACTGAGGGGAACGCTGCTTGATTGGAAATTTGTGGTTTATTTATGTTTGTGGAAGAATATAGGAAAGAAATGTAAGGAAAATGTGTAATTTCCATCACATTTTGAAGTTTGCAGGGCATTGTTGGCAAGAAAACCCGTATGGATCCATGAGAGGCGCACAGCCTGTAGTCTTTCTTTTTTTAACATATCTAAAGGTGGTAGGTTTTCCCTAGACAAAAAGTAAGCATGCTACCAAGTTTCTTACTTCTGTGATGTCCCAAACACTCAAATTTTGAAAAAAGCACTTTTAGGTTTCGTTAAAAAGACCCCTCACCCTCCAACATAGTTGGTGGAGTGCTTCATTACTGGGGTCCCACCCGAGACACCCAGCGTGTCAGGGGTGTGCTTTGATGCCTGATTTTTGTGAATTGAATTCCCAACTGAGAGAAGAAGTTCAATACAATTGTCCTGTGGTTACCCATCAAAATGGTGTGTTTTCAATCATGGTAAAATTGAGTAAAAGTTAAAAACTGTGATTTTCATAATTTGGGAATTTGGGACATCACAGAAGTAAGAGACTTGGTAGTGTGCCCGCTTTGTGTGGTTGTTGATAGTAATTTTGGAAGTTGAGCAATCTCTCTCTTCTCACTCTATTTATTGGTACACACACATACTGGTTGGATTGGCACAAGGGTGAGTGGTAATTCAATATATAACATTTTAATAAATAAATTATTTCCCAAAAATCAAATGCACTGTTAATAATTGAAAGGTCAATAAACTGAACCAATAACTCACAGCTCATGAGCTGTAAAGCGTATCAAGGCACCAACCACTCTACAGTCCATTCATACACCTTTCATACTTGACACACACAATTCATGTCACAGGCCTCAGGCCCAGCACATTACAACACTCACATTAACAGACAGTGCCATCCAAAGGCCCATCACTTTCATATGCCCACATGCCTGACACAGCAATCACACCAGCTGACAGAGTGTGTGGACTAGTGTTTGGCCAGCAGTAAATCACTGCTCATACACCGCCAGGCAAATGCCAACTCACACACACTGCCAGCCAAGCGCTAGCTCACACACGTCGGGCAGCCAAGTGCTAGTCCACGCAAACCTCCAACCAAGTGCCAGTTCACGCACACCGCCAGCCAAGCACCAGTCCACGCACACTGCCAGCCAAACGCCAGTCCACGCTCCCTCCCACCAAATTTTTTTAACAAAAAAAATACACAAACCAAGTGAAAGCAAATGCAAAACTACAAACACAACAGCTGTAACTGAATACATCACACTAATGGCAACTAATGAAACTGAACAAAAAATATAAAACAGCTTGAGGACTCTGGGCACTTTACCACGGCTAACCAGTGCTAAAGTTCATATGCTCTCTGTGTAAACTGTAATGTTGATTAGTTTATCAATGATTGTCATATTTGAGCCCATATATATACTTTTTGATGCAAAACTGTACAAACGCAGTTTTGCGTCAAGAAGTATAGCGCCGGCTTGCGTCATTCCAGAGCGCCAGCTACGCTCCAAATTTATAGAATCCTGCAAGCCGGCACTCAAGTTGGCCTAGCATCAGAAAATGACGTTATCCGGGTGGGAGTGGCAGTACAGGGGAATGGAGTTTTGCCTCAGAATATGATGCAGGGCTGGTTAGAGGCAAAATAAAATGCTCTTAACTAGCCTAGCCTGATTTCCTGATGCAAAACCATCCAAACCACATGACTCCTGCCTTAGTAAAGACAGGAGCCATGCCCACCACCCCAATGGACAGCACAGGGGACAAGTGTCCCCTGGGCATATCTATTGTACCCGGAGCCAACTAGGGTGACCCATTTCAGGTCACCCAATAGCACATTAAAAATTGTTTTTTTAAATACTTACCTGTACTTACCGTACTTGTCCCCCATCCTCTGGTGTCCCTCTGGTGTGGGTAGGGGGTTCCTGGGGCTCGGGTGGGTACCTGTGGGCTCTTTCCATGGTGTTTGACTATGGAAATGGGTTCACAAGTCCCCTAACGCCTGCTCTGACCTAGCTGTTAAATAATGGCGCTAAGCAGGCTTAGCGCCATTATTTAGGTCCGCCTGCACCTGTGAACCTTTTTTGCACGGGAAGATAAAAACCTACGCCTGAATGGACTGTGCCTGCCTTCACACAATGCAGTCTCCAATCCCCTGGTGTTTGTCTGGGGCCTGGCCAGGGTAAGGCAGCATCCTTACCACAACGAAGACTTTTCTTTGAAGCTGGGCAACTTCAAAGGCAAAAAGAGGTAAAAGTATTGGACCCAAAACCCCAGACTTTAGATTTCTTCAAGAATTGTTTCTGGAACCAAGAGGTACCTCCACCAAGGAGAAGAGCAGAAGAGTTGAGGAGAAGTGCTGCCCCTGCCTGTGACGGTGCTTTGTTCAGCTGTCCTGCAGTTGTTGCTTCTTCCTGTGAAAGGGGGCAAGACTGGACTTTGTTGTGCATTCCTGCTTGAGAAGAATGTCCAAGGGGTTGAGCTGAGCTTGTCTCCTGTTTTGAAGTCTCAGGGCCATCAAACATTTTCTCTTCCAGCACCTGGACTCTACTGAGGCTCCTGCCCTGACAAGTGGTGCCGTGTCCAGTCCCTAGGCCCTTGAAAGGTGAAGTTGGCAGAACAAGGACTGAAATCCACTCACAGAACGCCATTCAGGAAAATGTTTGGAGCACCATCTTCAACGTGGCTGATAAACGACGCGCCACACGCTTAGCGGCTGAAATCGATGCTCCAACTGCATCGCAACTGGGAGATCGATGCATTGCGGCTAGAGAAATGATGAAACACCCACTTGCGGCTGCTGATAACAACGCAAACCCCATGAAGTGCGGTTTTCTAACACCATGTGACCGGATTTCTCACTCATCGTCCCTGGGTGTCAAAGTCATTGGGAACCTGTGCAGATCTGAGGTGCCCTGTCCGGAAATCAAGGCATTGCTCTCTTGCCAGGGAGACAAACGATGCATCACCTGCCCGACTGGAGAAGAAACGGCACACGGCCTCACTTGGGAGTAAGGAATCGACGCATTGTTGACTTTTCCGACACTCAAACCAACTACTTTGTGTAAAATCAACGTTTCCATTGTTTTCTATGGAGTAAGACTCTTATTCTTTTGAAAATTCATATCTTGACTTGTGTAGGTTGTATTTTTGTTGTTTTGGTCTTATTTGATTTAGATAAATATTACCTATTGTTCTAAACTAGTGTGGTGTCCATTTTCTAGTGTTTCAACGTATTACTGTGTGTGTTTGTAGAAATACTTTACACATTGCTTCTGAGATAAGCCTGACTGCTTGTGCTAAGCTACCAAGGAGGTGAGCAGGGTTTATCTAAGTGTGTATCTCCATGGCCCTGGCTGGAGTGAGGGTCCCTGCTTGGAAAGAGTGCAAACTGAATGCCAACCAAACACCCCATTTCTAATACCAGCCATGTGCTTATTGTAGCCTAAAATGCACACAGGTTTGTGCACTTCAGCAACCTGACCCCAAATAGTCCAGCTGAAGTACTTTCATCGTGGATGGTAGTCAGCATGCAGACATCCCTCTTGTCTGCAAATTTCACAGCTAGCAGTTCATCACTATTCAAGGCACTGCACTGTCCCCTCTGAAGTTTTTTTAACAAACAAGCTCCTTTGGATAACCTTTACACTTAGAGCAGACTGTGCCCAAGCAGCAGTGTCCAATTTGAACAATTCCCTGACAAATTGCAAACTAGTTTAGAAGTTATCCACGTGTATATATGGTGACCTTTGTTAAAAAGCCCTTTACCAAGTTCCCACACAATTTTCTCAGAAGCTCCGAAAGTGGACTGCTGGACATGGCCCTTCTTAGGGCTTTCTCTGAAAATTTGTGTTTTTTCCTCCCAGTTTTTTGCTGTCTCTGTGTGTGGTCTTAGGATGCTGGGCACTTTCCCAATAGACTTCAGGGGGAAAGTGCACCCACCATTCCTAATGAAGCCAGGAGAAGGCATTTATGTGAATGGTTGAGCTGCCGGACCCAGGAGTGCCCCATAAAAAGGTACACTGCATACCTGGGGTGGCTATGGCCCACACCAGTAGTTGAATATTGTGCTGAGTATGCCACCCATCAGAGTAATCTGACCAACAAGTATAAGGGCTGGTATTGCAGGCCTGTAGCGGTGAAGGTTCGCCTATGCTCAGGGTGGCATCTTCCCCACTGGGGCTAGCCGAGTAGGCTTACTGCCACCCCTAGAGCACTCCCTGGAGGGCAAAGCAGGTGGTAGGCAGATGGCAGGGCAGGGACGGAAGGGTGTCCCTTGCCCAGCAGGGGGAGAACCCCCACATGTATTTCCCTACCGACGAGATTGGCTCTTCCTTGAAGTGTTGCTGATTCTCTCTGAGTGGCATTAGGGCCCTGGCCACTTTCCCACTGTAAGTACAATGTGAAAGTGCAAGTGTGCCCTCTCTACATAAGTTAGGAACTTGCACCCATCAGTATTTTCACACTTGCACATTGGTGTTTTATATGTATACTGAATCTGGCACAACGTGCCAGTATGTGCACACATGTACAGTTTTATGTAGATACTGAGCCTGACACAGCAGGCCTGTATGGGTGCACCTGAACCCTTGTGGTGTTCTCAAAGCTTGTGTCCCGCATGCTCCTGCACGCTTTTTTTGTGCACCAAGGCACATGTGCCCACTGAGTGAAGAATGCTCATGTGTGTTTTCAGTGCCATTGAGAGCTGCTCTGCCCATAGGTTACTATGGGGGGAGTTTAGAACTAATCCTCATAATTAATCCTAGCTGCAAAAGTGGATAGCAGTGGAGCAGTCTCTTCATGTCTACTATCATTAGGTTCCCCAGGACAAACCCTTTCCAATGGTAAAGCTGGTTTGTCAGCAATACATTGGAAATGCCATTTCTAGAAAGTGATGCAATGGAAAAAGTGCCAATACTTTTACAGTAATATTATTTTATATTTAAGACCACAAGACTCAATCAGAATGATCTTCATGCATTTTGCAGCGAAGGGCATGCTGTGTTTGTTGACTACCTTCTTATAAACAGGAAAAACACAATCAACAACATATTGACATACATAAATATTGTTAGCCAATAAAACTTGAAACAAACATAAATAACTGGACTTACATCATAACATCATGGATATTATAAAATGTGTGATGATCAAACAGATGTGTCTCAGTTCTGAATTTCAGTTCCCAATAGGAGTTTTCATCTATTTCACTTCATGGCACCTAACCAATGAGTGAGCACTAGAGTGAGCACCACAAAATAAAGTTAAAAAATGAGCAAATCATCAGGGATAATGTCTATATTGAATTTGAGTCCAACATTCCCTGTGTGCCAATCCGGTCTTTAACAGGTTGTTTGCCGGGGATGTAATGGTTACGAACCGTGGCACAGTGCTCCTGACACTGGATCTTGGGTCTCCCTCTGCACCCCAGAGCAGGGATGGAAGGAGAAGCGCATCCTCTTGCAAGCCGACCCTCCCATCTAATGACGGCAGCACCCAATTGTGCGCTGACATCATCAGAGGGTGCCCGGTCTGGCTAGAAGCCATTTGCTTCCAGCGCATCTTAGGAGAAACAGGTAAGTTTCTCCTCCAGCCTTGGGAGGGGAGGATTCCTAAAAATGAGGCATTGGGGTAAAGGAAAGGATTTTCCTTTCCCTTGATGTCTCTTTCAGCATTCCTGATGCGATCAGGCAGCAGGAACGCCCACTATACACCAGGGATTTTGTCTTTTCGTTTATTTTACTATGGGTGAGTGACCCCTTAGGTGGTCATATCATTTATTGCAATTTCTGCCCCCCCCGGGGCGTATTATTTTTAGGCAGATCTGTCCCCAAGGGGGGCAGAAGCCACAGGAACACCAGGGATTTTTTTTCTTTAGTTTTTTTTCTGTGGGGGGGGCAACCCATTGGGCAAGTGTCTCCCCCCCAAAGGGGGCATAGAACTGTTGGCCGTTTCTACCCCCCTTGGGGGCTAGTCGGCCTATTTTATTAGGCCCATCTGCCCCCAAGGGGGGCAGAAGCCACTTAGGCACCAGGGATAGTGTGTGTGTTTTTCATTTGTGGAGTCAGCCCCTTGGGCGAGGGCCACTCCCTATGGGGGCACATTACTAATGGCAATTTATGCACCCGTTTGGGGGAGAGTGGCTTATTCCTTTTAGGCACATCTACCCCCAAGGGGGGCAGAAGCAACAAAGACACCAGGGATTGTTTTAGTTTTGTTTTTCTTTGTGTGTGGGAGGGTGCCCCTTGGGCAAGGGCTGCTCCCCATGGGTCATATTACTAATGGCCATTTCTTCCTCCGTTGGGTGCAGATTGGCCAATTGTTTTAGGCCCATCCACCCCCAAGGGCGGGAAGAAGCCACTTAGGCACCAGGGATTGAGTGTGTGTGTGTTTTTCGTTTGAGGGGGTGGCCCCTAGGACAAGGGTCTCTCCCCATGGGGACATTACTAATGGCCATTTTTGCCCCCTTGGGGTCAGATCGGCTTATTTCTGTTAGGTCAGTCTGCCCCCAATAGGGGCAGAAGCCACTAAAACTCGAGGGATACTTTTCGTTTCTGTTTTTCTGTGTGGGGATGCAACCCCTTGGGCAAGCATCACTCCCCTAAGGTGATACTTGACTGTTGGCCATTTCTGCCCCTCTTGGGGGCAGATTGGCCTAGTTATTTAAGCCCATCTGCCCCATTGGTACCAGAAACCACTAAACACAAGGGGACGTTGTTTAAATGTTTGGTGGCAGGGTGTTTGTCAACTGGCAAAATATTTACATTTGTGATTATAACAGTTTATTTCTTTTTTTTGTTCTAGTTCAAAGCTTTTGCTTCCTTTGCTGTGACTCCTTGCGGTTTTGGCAGTGGTTGACCTGTAGTTTTTGTCGTTCCATGTTTTAGGTAAGTCAAAAAAATTGCTCCACACGAGTATTGTTGCCATGCAAGAATAACATTTATGTAAGTGGTGTACTAAGTGCAGTATTATGTTTGCAACTGTCCATAAATTTGTGCACAATGATATTTGTGTTGTCTTATGTCTAATATTCTTTTCTTTTTAGTGGGCTATCATTGATGATTGCTGTGTCTATGCAGAGTAGTTGCTGGTGAGTGAATGGTATAGTTTTTGAGTCCATAACTCTTTGTTTAGTACTTATCTTACACAGTGCTGGTTGTTGGTGGTGCATTTGTTCTGTTACTTTTCGTAGGAAGGATCATGGCTAGCTGCAGGATGACCACTAAGCAGGTTGTTGATATGGTTTTTGAGTCATCTTCTGATCATGATTATGAGGCTGACTCTGCATCAGAGGGGAAAGTGAGAGATTCTAGCAGTGAATGTTCTGTCCAAGAGGAAGCTTCTGATGATGAAGCCACTCTCAGTGCAGATGAAGAGCCTATTTTAGAGGAGGTCACTGAGGGCCAAATAGTGCAGCAGCCTGGGGCTGAAAGGTTTCTCATTGAAAGACCTGAACTCTGGGTTGGCGCAAACATGCCTGTCTTTACTGGTCTCCCGGGGTGTAGATTCAATACGGAAACATTTTTGCCTGTCAATTTCTTTCAGTTGTTTATGGATGATGTGTTTTTGGACGAGATTGTTGAGAAGACTAATTTGTATGTGGAACAGTATTTAAGGACAACACTGCCAGACATAGACCGCACTCTAGAGCTACCCAGTGGATTCCCACAAATTTGGAAGAGATGGAAAAGTTCTTGGGTTTGACTTTTTTGATGGGGTTGATAAGCAAGCTGTCACTGGCTTCATATATTCCCTTGATGGCTATATTTCCTGCAACCAGGAGTCGTAATCAGTATTTGCTTCTCCTTCGGATGCTGCATTTTGTTGACACTGCTTTAGCCTTGCCACAAGATTAACCTGATTCTGACTGTCTTTTTAAGATTAAGATCATTTTGTAGATTGGTTTTCAGAGGCCTTTGTTCCAGGCAAAGAAAAAACTGTGGACGAGTCTTTGGTCCTGTTCAAGGGTCGTTTGGTTTTTAGGCAGTACATTCCTTGAAAGAGGACACAGTATGGATTTAAAATGTATGTGATGCCTGAAAGTAGTACAGGATATGTTTATAATTTCCAGGTCTACCCTGGTAGGGATTCCAGTATTGACCCCCCTGAATGTCTGCCCACTTTTGGAGTTAGTGAGAAAATTGTGTGGGAACTTGGTAGACAACTGTTTAACAAAGGTCACCATTTGTACGTAGATAACTTCTACACTGGAGTGCAGTTGTTCAAGGAATTGTTCAGAATGGACACTGCTGCTTGTGCCACAATCTGTTCTAACCGTAATGGCTATCCAAGGGAGCTTGTCTGTAAAAAACTTGGGAGGGGACAGTGCAGTGCCTTGCGGAATGATGAGCTGCTAGCTCTGAAATTGACAGTCAGGAGGGATGTTTTGATGCTAACTACCATCCATGATGAGAGTACTTCCCCTGTGACTGTTTAGGGTCAGGTTGCCAAAGTGCTGAAACCGTGTGCGTTTTAGATTATAACCTTATACTGCTGCTTGTACATCTTACGTTTGGTATAATAAGTTAGCAATGAACCTTTTCCATTTGGCAAATTTTAATGCTTTTTTTGTGTTCAAGAAGAGTTCTCCAGAGTCAAAAATGACATTTGTGAAATGTCATAGGTGTGTCATAGCGAGCCTTGTTGCGGTGGAACAGGCAAGCTATCCCAGAGAAGCAGTGGTGGAGGATGTGGCTAGATTGAAATATCACCACTTTGCCAAGCACATTCCTCCCACACCCAAAAAAGTCTTTCCCGCTAAGAAATGTAGAGTCTGTACCCGAAGAGGTATCCGGAGGGAGGCTCGTATGTACTGCACCGATTGTCCTTCAAAGCCTGGGCTGTATGTGGGTGGCTGTTTCAGGAGTTACTACACCCAAAACAATTATTGGGAACTACGTAAGCATAAACTGCCTGTTTTATATTTTCATATGCTCAGTTTCATTGTTGGCATTACTGTCATGTATTTAGTTCGAGCTTTTGCCTTAGTAGTTTTGTACTTATTTATAATTAGTGGTTTATTTTTATTTTTAAAGTGATGGCGGTGTGCATGGAGTGGCACTTGGCTGGTGGTGTGTATGGAGTGGTGCTTGGCTGGCGGTGTGCGTGAAGTGGCTCTTGGCTGGTGGTGTGCGTGGAGTGGCGCTTGGCTGGTGGTGTAAAATGTGACTTGCTGTTGGCCACTGCAACACACTGCTAGCCAAACGCCAGTCCACAGACTCCCATTAGCTGGTGTAATTGCTGTGTCAGGCATGTAGGCACATGAAAGTGATGGGCCCTTGAATGACACTGTATGTTGATGCGAGTGTTGCAATGTGCTGGGCCCGTGGCTGGCGGTGTGAATGGTCTGGTGCATGTCATGTACGAACGGTGTATGAATGGTCTGTAAAGCAGTTGGCGCCTTGTCACAGCTTTACAGTTCACGAGCTGCAAGTCATTGGTTCAGTTGTTTGGCCTTTCAGTTATTAACAGTGCATTTCAGTTTTTGCGAAATCTGTTGTTCATGAAATTTGATCTACTGAACCATCACTCACCCTCATGCCAAATCCAACCAGTAAGTATGGTAAGAATAAAAAGACCTGCTCCGCTGTAATCAGGCATCGAATCACACCCGTGATATGCTAGGTGTCTCGGGTGGGACCCCAAGGATGAAGCATGCTACCACCTTGGTTGGTGGGTGAGTGGTCTTTTTAAGATAACCTAGGTGTGTTTCTTTTCAGCATTTTAGTGTTTGGAACATCACAGAAGGACGTGGACACATCAAACTGATCTATTACAAAACTATCTGTTTTTGCACGGGGCACCTGCATTTTTGGTCTCAGTTGCAGCGGTCATCAAAGAAAATCTACCAAACCCAGATATTTGTGAAAACTAGACACCCAGTGGAGTACCGGGAGGTGTGGCTTGAGAGAATCTCCCAACATTTTCTTACCCAAAGGCCCTGCAAACCTCAAAATTTGAGGTGGGTCCCCAAAGCAGAGTCAGCCTAAAAATGTATAAAGAAAATTGTGCTTATCAATTCGCTGTGCTATCCCCTCAATCTCTACATGTTTTTGGCCTTTTCATGTTGCAGGAACCTTGGCCACCCACACAAGTGAGGTATCAGTTATATCAGCAGACCGAGGGGAACATTGGGTGGTAGGAAATTTGTACTAGCAGAGTGATCGTACAAAGAAAAGTGTGGTAAATTTGTTTTTTGTTTAGCTATATTTGAAGTTTGTAGAAGAGTCTGGGTAAGAAAATATTGAAGGATCCATGCAAACCACACCTTCCAGGACTCCTATGAGTGTCTAGTTTTCAAATATGTCTGGGTTTGGTAGGATTCCCTGCATGACCGCCGCACCTGGAACCAAGAACACAGGTGCCCCCCTCACCCCCCAGGAAAAACAGGTAGTTTTGTAATAGATTATTTTGTTGTGTCCACGTTGTGTTTTGGAGCAGTTCCTAATGTGGGCACTGGGTCTACCCACACAAGTGCGGAACCATTTTTATCGGGAGAACTGGGGGAATGCTGGCTACAAGGAAGTTTGTGTCTTCCCTCCAATTCAAGAAATTTCCATCACCGAAATGTGAGGAAATAGTGTTTTATGCCACATTTTGAGGTTTGCCAAGGATTCTGGGTAACAGAACCTGGTGAGAGCCCCACAAGTCACCCCATCCTGTATTTCCATAGGTGTCTAGTTTTCAGAAATGCATAGGTTTGGTAGGTTTCTTTAGGTGCCGGCTGAGCTAGAGGCTAAAATCCACAGCTCTGCACTTTACAAAAAACACATCAGATTTCAATGTTAAAATGTGATGTGCCCATGTTGCGTTTTCTGTCGCAGCCATTTTGTCTACCTACACAAGTGAGGTACCTT